>NC_041381.1:617707130-617725340 GCF_002162155.2 Triticum dicoccoides
GGCGCCGGGCGGCGGGGTCAGCAGTGGGTGGGGATTGATCTGGTGGCGGGGCGTCAGGGAGGAGAGACGGAGAGAGAGAGAGAGAGTAATTAACGGGCGGGGGGTTTGCGGCCGTTAGTTAGTCTGCTCTTTGCCATCCGCCATTATTTGCCGTCCGCCTTTGTCTCCCTTTGCCGTATGCTAGCGGACGGCAAAGAGGTGGGGCATTAAGTTTTCCCCAAATGGGCGGGGTGGGGGGGCACCTCTCAGCTGACGGCAAAGAGCCGGCAGATGGCAAAGGCCTCTTTTACCGTCTGTCCTTTCTTTGCCGTCTGCTTTTCGGTAGCCGATGGCAAAGAGCGTCTTTGTCATCCGCTAGCTGACGTCAAAGAGCTGGCAGATGGAAAAGTAGCTGATTCCAGTAGTGTATTCCTAAACCTACTCCGAAGAAGAGAGGTGTTTTATTTCTCAGTCCTGAAGATATGCAAGAGGCAAAGAAATCAATGAAAGAGAAAGGTATTAAAGTTGAAGACGTTAAGAATTTACCCCCTATTGAAGAAATACATGGTCTTAATCTACCGCCTGTTGAAGAAACACATTGTCTTGATAACCCGACACAGGTAGTAAAGGTAAATTCTCTCTATAGATATGATAAGGATGAAATCCCATCTACTAAATTTCATAGACCATGCTTAGATGAATTTGATGATTTCATGAATAGACAAGCAAATTTTAATGATTATGTTGGTAGACAATTGAAGAATAATGCTTATATGATACGACGCTTTAATGATTATATAGCTAGAGTTAAAGGTGAACTTAAACTCACTACTAAACATGCTTCTATGGTTGCTACTAAAGCTGAACAAGTACTTAAAGCTCAGAATGAATTGCTAGTTGAATTAAATAATAAACATGACTTTGTCATACGTCTCCAACGTATCTATAATTTATGAAGCATTCATGCTATTATATTACCTGTTTTGAATGATTATGGGCTTTATTATACACTTCTATATTACTTTTGGGACTAACCTATTAACCGGAGGCCCAGCCCATATTGCTGTTTTATTGCCTGTTTCAGTATTTCGAAGAAAAGGAATATCAAACGGAGACCAAACGGAATGAAACCTTCGGCAGTGTTATTTTTCGGGAAGAATATCATCCTGGAGACTTGGAGTTTACGTCAGAAGATCCTCGAGGAGGCTAGGAGATAGGGGGTGCCCCCTCTACTGGGCGTGCCCCTTGTCTCGTTGGCCCCTCGAGCACCTCCCGACCGACTTATTTCGCCTATATAAGCATACGTACCCTAAAAACATCGAATATCAAGATAGATTGGGAGTTCTGCCGCCGCAAGCCTCTGTAGCCACCAGAAACCTCTCGGGAGCCCTTCCCGGCACCCTGCCAGAGGGGGGATCCTTCACCGGTGGCCATCATCATCATCCCGACACTATCCATGATGAGGAGGGAGTAGTTCACCCTCCAGGCTAAGGGTATGTACCAGTAGCTATGTGTTTGATCTCTCTCTCTCTCGTGTTCTCTCTCGTGTCCCCTCTATGGCACGATCTTGATGTATCCCGAGCTTTGCTATTGTAGTTGGATCTTATGATGTTTCTCCCCCTCTACTCTCTTGTGATGAATTGAGTTTTCCCTTTGAAGTTATCTTATCGTATTGAGTCTTTTATGAGAACACTTGATGTATGTCTTGCAGTGCTTATCTGTGGTGACAATGGGATATCATGTGCCACTTGATGTATGTTTTGGTGACCAACTTGCGGGTTTCACCCATGAACCTATGCATAGGGTTTGGCACACGTTCTTGACTCTCCGGTAGAAACTTTGGGACACTCTTTGAACTACTTTGTGTTGGTTGAATAGATGAATCTGAGATTGTGTGATGCATATCGTATAATCATGCCCACGGATACTTGAGGTGACAATGGAGTATCTAGGTGACATTAGGGTTTTGGTTGTTTTGTGTCTTAAGGTGTTATTCTAGTACGAACTCTTGAATAGATTGATCCGAAAGAATAGCTTTGAGGTGGTTTCGTACCCTACCATAATCTCTTCATTTGTTCTCCACTATTAGTGTCTTTGGAGTGACTTTTTGTTGCATGTTGAGGGATTGTTATATGATCTATTTATGTTATTATTGTTGAGAGAACTTGCACTAGTGAAAGTATGAACCCTAGGCCTTGTTTCCTATCATTGCAATACCGTTTACGCTCACTTTTATAATTAGTTCCCTTGCTGTTTTTATAATTTCATATTACAAATACCTTTATCTACTATCCATATTGCACTTGTATCACCATCTCTTCGCCGAACTAGTGCACCTCTACAATTTACCATTGTATTGGGTGTGTTGGGGACACAAGAGACTCTTTGTTATTTGGTTGCAGGGTTGTTTGAGAGAGACCATCTTCATCCTATGCCTCCTATGGATTGATAAACCTTAGGTCATCCAGTTGAGGGAAATTTGCTACTGTCCTACAAACATGTGGACTTGCAGGCCCAACAACGTCTACAAGAAGAAGGTTGTGTAGTAGATATCAAGCTCTTTTCTGGCGCCGTTGCTGGGGAGGCTAGGTAAACGGCACTCACACCCCGTCAACAAAGCTCTTTTCTGGCGCCGTTGCCGAGGAGATGAGTGATTGAAGGTATATCTTTTGATCTTGCAATCGAGTCTTTTAGTTTCTTGTTTTATCACTACTTTATTTCATAAAAGAAAACTATGAAAAAATGTAATTGACTTTGTCTCATACGCTTCATCTTTTTAATATCTTTCGTGAGAATGATGGTAAGGAAAATTGTTCTCAAGTGCTAGAAGAAGAAATCTATAAAATGTTTTGCACTAAAACTTTGAATGATGAACATGATTGCAATGTTGTTAGTATGAATTCTTTGACTACCCATGATGCTAATGATATGCAAAGCCACAAGCTTGGGGATGCTATGTTTTATGAATATTATATTTTTTGTCCCCCAAGTTTTGATGAGAATATTTATTATGATGAAAGCAGGCCTCCTATTTATGATGATTATATTGATGAAAGTGGTTTTGGAAGAGTGTCAACTTTAGGTAGTATTGATCCCACTATTTTGGAGGATATTGAATCTTATTGTGATGAATATGAAAGTGGATTTGGAAGAGTGTCAACTTTATTTAGTGATGATTCCACTATTTCGGAAGAGGTTCCAATTGATTATGAGAAAAAAGTTGCTATCTATGATGATTATTGTGATGACTTGTATGCTATTAAGAATAATGATAACCATGAAACTTGTCATCATGATTTTATTTTTCAATTGGATTATGCCTCACATGATAGTTATCTTGTTGAGTTTGCTCCCACTATGATTGATGAGAAGAATTTTGCTTATGTGGAGAGTAGTAAATTTTCTATGCTTGTAGATCATGAAAAGAATGCTTTAGGTGCTGGTTATATTGTTGAATTCATTCATGATGCTACTGAAAATTATTATGAGGAAGGAATATATGCTTGTAGGAATTGCAATAATGTCAAGTTTCCTCTCTATGTGCTTAAGATTTTCAAGTTATGCTTGTTTTATCTTCCTATGCTAGTTGATTATTATTCCCATAAGTTGTTTGCTCACAAAATCCCTATGCATAGGAAGTGGGTTAGACTTAAATTTGATATTCATATTCTTCATGATGCTCTCTTTATGTTTCAATTCTTATCTTTTATGTGAGCATCACTGAAATCATCATGCCTAGCTAGAAAGGCATTAAAGAAAAGCGCTTGTTGGGAGACAACCCAATATTTACCCTTACTATTTTCATGTGTTCACATGATTATGCCACTGTATTAATCATGTTTTATAGCTTTTGTTTAAATAAAGTGCCAAGTAGAACCTTTGCGAAGACTTGGGTGAAGTCTTTATGATCTTGCTGTGAAAAACAGAAACTTTAGCACTCACGAGATTTGCTGCCATTTTTTACTGGAGAGTGATTTTAGGTTGATTCTTTTTGAAGATGATTAATAGACAAATTCCTCAGGTACACCTTGTTTGTTAATAATTTTTGGGGTTTCATAAGTATATGTTTGATACAGATTACTACAGTCTGTTCTGTTTCTGACAGATTCTGTTTTCATTGTGTTGTTTGCTTATTTTGATCAATCTATGGCTAGTATGTAAGGGTATGAACCATAGATAAGTTGTAATACAGTAGGTTTAACACAAATATAAATGAATAATGAGTTCATTAGAGTACCTTAAAGTGGTGATTTATTTTCTTACACTAACGGAGCTTACGAGTTTTGTTTTGAGTTTTGTGTGGTTAAAGTTTTCAAATTTTGGGTAAAGATTCGATGGACTATGGAATAAGGAGTGGTAAGAGCCTAAGCTTGGGGATGCACAAGGCACCCCAAGGTAATATTCAAGGACAACCAAGAGCCTAAGCCTGGGCATGCCCCGGATGGCATCCCCTATTTCGTCTTCGTTCATCGGTAACTTTACTTGGAGCTATATTTTTATTCACCACATGTTATGTGTTTTGCTTGGAGCATCATTTTATTTTGTGAGTATTTGCTTTCTGTTATTTAGAATAATGTTTTGCATCCTTATTTTCAATAAAAATGTCAAGGATAGCCTTTACCATGCTTATTTTGCAAGTATACATGTTGCTGTTTGAAAACAGAAAGTTTACCGTTGTTACAAAAATTCCCTAGAAATGTAAGAGAGTGATATAATGTTGAATCTTTTTGAATAATGAGATCTGATAAATATTTTATAGTGTAGTATTTTTCTTATAATTGTTGGAGTTAGGGAAGTATGATGAATCTTGCATTATTTACAGACTATCCTGTTTTGCCAGATTGCTGTTATGTTTGCATTGCATATGCTTGCTTGTTTAATGATTCTATTTTAGGATAGGAGTAGTAAATATGCAGAGACATTTAGTATGCAATGTTGAATAATAATATTAGTGATTTTTTATAGTAGAAAATGATAAGGTTTTGCATTGGTTTATACTAACCTATCTCACGAGTTCTTGTTGAGTTTGTTGTGGATGAAGCTTTTGATAAAAAGAGAAACCATGATATGAGAGGAATTAAGGAGACACAAAAGTTCAAGCTTGGGGATGCCCAAGGCATCCCAAGATAATATTTAAAGAAGTCTCAAGCATCTAAGCTTGGGGATGCCCCGGTAGGCATCCCACCTTTCTTCTTCAGCAACTATCGGTTAGTATCGGTTGAGCCTAAGTTTTTGCTTCTTCACATGAGTTGTGCTATCCTTGCAATGTCAGTTTGTTTTGTTTTGCTTGCTGTTTGAATAAAATACCAAGATCTGAAATTCTTTTTTGAGAGAGAGTCTTTGCATAGTTGCATAATTATTTAGCTACTCATTGATCTTCACTTATGTCTTTTTGGAGTAGTTTTTCATTTACTCGTGTGCTTCACTTATATCCTATGAGTAAATGGTTGAATGAGTTGAATGTCATAAATCTGAAATTATATATGTTTCGTTTCTTATCCCATGGGGAGTAATGACTTCCCATCTAAGAAGTAGAGGTTGTAAATGCATTGACGATTAGCAAGCATTGTATTGGTCATTTGAACAATTCATGAAAGAATATTGAAGGAAGAGAGATTTCACATATAAATATAGTATCATAGACATCTTTTATAATTGTGAGCACTCATTAAGTATGACATGCTAAAGCGTTGATGTTGGAAAAGGAAGACAACATAATGGGTTATGTTTTCTCGCATCTCAGTTAAAGTATATTGTCATGTTTCATTCAAACATGTTGAGCTTGCCTTTCCCCCTCATGCTAGCCAAAATTCCTAGCACCAAGTAGAGATACTACTTGTGCTTCCAAATATCCTTAAACCCAGTTTTGCCATGAGAGTCCACCATAGCTACCTAAGGATTGAGTAAGATCCTTCAAGTAAGTTGTCATCGGTGCAAGCAATAAAAAATGCTCTCTAATTATGCATGACTTATTAGTGCGGAGAAAATAAGCTTTGTACGATCCTGTTATGGAAGCAATAAAAGCGACGGACTGCATAACAAAGGTCCATATACAAGGGGCAATATAAAGTGACGTTCGTTCGCATTAAGATTTTGTGTATCCAACCCTAAAAGCGCGTGACAACCTCTGCTTCCCTCTGCGAAGGGCCTATCTTTTACTTTACGTCTTTTACTTTATGCAAGAGTCAAGGTGATCTTCACCTTTCCCTTTTTCATTTTATCCTTTGGCAAGCACTTTGTGTTAGGGTGATCCTGATATATATATCCAATTGGATGTATGTTAGCATGAACTATTATTGTTGACATCACCAAAAGGTGAATATGTTTGGAGGCAACATTTTAAGCCCCTATCTTTCTCTGTGTCTGATTAAAACTTCATAACCACAAGTATTGCATGAGTGTTAGCAATTGTAAGACTATATGATAGTTGAGTATGTGAAGTTTTCTAAATCGAAGCTCTGACACAGACCCTTCCTGAAAATAAGATGAATTGCAATTGTTTGATGACTAAGAATGAAGTTTGCTAGTTTTCAAGAAAGTATATGGTCTATGGTTTAACATGTGAATAGCTTGTTACTTAATGATGAAAAGCTTTATGAGATGAACTATTGTTATGACATATAAACATGCTAGAAAAGGTAATTGAAATTATCATTGATCAAACTTGTGCACCTCTAGCATTCACACTTCATAAATTCATTCTTTTATCATTTACCTACTCGAGTACGAGCTGGAATTAAGCTTGGGGATGCTGATACGTCTCCAACGTATCTATAATTTATGAAGCATTCACTCTATTATATTACCTGTTTTGAATGATTATGGGCCTTATTATACACTTTTATATTACTTTTGGGACTAACCTATTAACCGGAGGCCCATCCCATATTGTTGTTTTATTGCCTATTTCAGTATTTCGAAGAAAAGGAATATCAAACAGAGTCCAAACGGAATGAAACCTTCGCCAATGTTATTTTTGGGAAGAATATCATCCTGGAGACTTGGAGTTTACGTCAGAAGATCCTCGAGGAGGCCAGGAGATAGGGGGTGCCCCCCCTACTGGGCGCTCCCCCTGTCTCGTGGGCCCCTCGAGCACCTCCCGACCGACTTCTTTCGCCTATATAAGCCTACGTACCCTAAAACATCAAATATCAAGATAGATTGGGAGTTCCGCCGCCGCAAGCCTTTGTAGCCACCAGAAACCTCTCGGGAGCCCTTCCCGGCACCCTGCCGGAGGGGGGATCCTTCACCGGTGGACATCTTCATCATCCTAGCTCTATCCATGATGAGGAGGGAGTAGTTCACCCTCGAGGCTGAGGGTATGTACCAGTAGCTATGTGTTTGATCTCTCTCTCTCTCTCTCGTGTTCTCTCTCGTGTTCCCTCTACGGCACGATCTTGATGTATCCCGAGCTTTGCTATTGTAGTTGGATCTTATGATGTTTCTCCCCCTCTACTCTCTTGTGATGAATTGAAGTTTCCCTTTGAAGTTATCTTATCGGATTGAGTCTTTTATGAGAACACTTGATGTATGCCTTGCCATGCATATCTGTGGTGACAATGGGATATCATGTGCCACTTGATGTATGTTTTGGTGACCAACTTGCCGGTCCCGCCCATGAACCTATGCATAGGGGTTGGCACACGTTCTTGACTCTCCGGTAGAAACTTTGGGGCACTCTTTGAAGTACTTTGTGTTGGTTGAATAGATGAATCTGAGATTGTGTGATGCATATCGTATAATCATGCCCATGGATACTTGAGGTGACAATGGAGTATCTAGGTGACATTAGGGTTTTGGTTTATTTGTGTCTTAAGGTGTTATTCCAGTACGAACTCTTGAATAGATTGATTTGAAAGAATAGCTTTGTGGTGGTTTCGTACCCTACCATAATCTCTTCGTTTGTTCTCCGCTATTAGTGTCTTTGGAGTGACTCTTGGTTGCATGTTGAGGGATTGTTATATGATCTATCTATGTTATTATTGTTGAGAGAACTTGCACTAGTGAAAGTATGAACCTTAGGCCCTGCTTCCTATCATTGCAATACCGTTTACACTCACTTTTATCATTAGTTACCTTTCTGTTTTTATAATTTTAGATTACAAATACCTTACTATCCATATTGCACTTGTATCACCATCTCTTCGCCGAACTAGTGCACCTATACAATTTACCATTGTATTGGGTGTGTTGGGGACATAAGAGACTCTTTGTTATTTGGTTGCAGGGTTGTTTGAGAGAGACCATCTTCATCCTATGCCTCCCACGGATTGATAAACCTTAGGTCATCCACTTGAGGGAAATTTGCTACTGTCCTACAAACCTGTGCACTTGCAGGCCCAACAACGTCTACAAGAAGAAGGTTGTGTAGTAGACATCACTTTGCTGTTAGAGTGGCTACTAGAACTGGTAAAATGACTTAGGAACCTTTGTATCCTGAAGGCCACCCAAGAGAATTGAACAAGATTCTCAGAATAATTATCTAGATGCTCCTAGTTCTTCTAATCAGAAGAAAAAGAAGAATGATAGGACTTTGCATGCTTCTAGTGAACCTATTGTAGAAACACCTGAGAAAATCCTAATAATACTTCTATCTCTGATGCTGAAACACAATCCGGAGATGAACATGAACCTGATGATAATGTTAATAATGATGTTCATGTAGATGCTCAACCTAGTAATAACAATGATATAGAAATTGAACCTGTTGTTGGTCTTGATAACCCACAATCAAGAAACCAACGTTATGATAAGAGAGATTTTGTCGCTAGGAAGCATGGTAGAGAAAGAGAACCATAGGTTCAGAAACCCATGCCCTTTCCTCCTAAACCATCCAAGACAAAGGATGATGAGGACTTTGAGCGTTTTGCTGAAATGATTAGACCTATTTTCTTATGCATGCGCTTAACTGATATGCTTAAATTAAACCCTTATGCTAAATATATGAAAGATATCATAACTAATAAGAGGAAAATACCTGAAGCTGAGATTTCCACCATGCTTGCCAACTATACTTTGAAGGGTGGAATACCTAAGAAACTTGGTGATCCTGGAGTACCCTCTATACCTTGCTCTATTAAAAGATATTATGTTAAAACTACTTTATGTGATTTAGGAGCCGGTATTAGTGTTATGCCTCTTTCCAAGTATCGTAGACTTGAATTAAGTAAGTTGACACCCACGGAGATATCCTTGCAAATGGCTGATAAATCAACCGCTATACCTGTTGGCATTTGTGAGGACGTGCCTGTTGTTGTTGTGAATGTTACTATTTTAACAGACTTCGTTATTCTTGATATTCCCGAGGACGATAGTATGCCTATTATCCTTGGTAGACCTTTTTTAAATACTGCAGGAGCTATTATTGATTGCAACAAAGGCAATGTCACCTTTCATGTCAATGGAAATGAGCACACGGTACATTTTTCGAGGAAACAACCTCAAGTTCATAGCATAAATACTATTGAGAAAATTACATCGATTATATTGGAGGTTTTGAGTTTCCTCTCCATACTGTCAAGAAAAAGTATGATATTCTTATTGTTGGGGATGTTCATATCCCCGTTGAGGTAACCTAGTGTCACTTCAAAATTTCTCCGGTACCGTGTTATTCGGAATGAGTTTGTTAACAAGACTTGATCAACCTTGTTAGTAGATTCATTTTGATGATCATGAGATGGATGAAACTAGAAGGCACAACCTTCTGTACCCTCTTTTTACTTTCTGTTATTTAAAATAAATAAAGCAAAAATAGTATTATCTGTCTGTTTTCTGAATTATCCATGCAATAAAAAATATCCCGAAAATAAAAGTGCTCCAAATGCCCTGCAAATTTAGTATGATTTTTTATGAATTATTTGAGGATTTTAGGCACTGAAAACACTATAGGGGGGTTTGCCACCTGGCCACTAGAGTGGAAGGCGCGCCCACACCCCCTAGGCGCGCCCCCTGTCTCGTGGGCCCCTAGTGGACCCCCTCCACTCATGCCAGCACCCACACACTCCATCTTCTTCCCAAAAAATCCTCATCGAGCTCAAGCACGAGTTCTTGCTCATTTTGCTATGATTTTTGATCTCCTTGCTCAAAGCTCCATTCACAAAACTGCTTTTGGAGATTGTTGTTTGGTATGTGACTCTTCCATGGGTCCAAATAGTTTTTGTTCTAGTGCTTTATTCTTTGCAAATCCTTGCTGCCTTGGTGACCCTGTTCTTGAGCTTGCATGTTAAATTTATGAGGTTCCAAGTAATTCTGATGCATGATATAGGCTCTAGGCACTTGCAGGAGTAGTTGCTATCAATCTTGTTTACTTTTATTCACTTTTATTTTGAAGTTACAAAAAAATCAGAAATATTGCAGAAAAATAAATATGTTCAGGAAAATGTACCAAGGTGGTTCCTCAGTAAAGAAAGGACCTAGGCTTGCCATGCGTGAGCAAGACGATGAACTACCAAGGGAGGCTGAAGTGTGGTCTTGTGAATGGCCGTCAGAAGAGTTTATGGTAAATGCAGGTATTAAGGATGAATTTGATACATATGTGAGTAATGCCGATCTTGAGGACTTCATGCAAGATAAGTGTCCTCAATACTACCACCTAACTGATTCTTTCATGAGAAGGTTTAAATTTTCATCTTCGCGTAATTCTGATAGTGTCCTGTTTGATATTTATGGTAAATCATATACCATGGACCTGGAAGACTTTACTACTGCTTGCAAACTCCCGCAATGGGGAAGTGTTAGTGATCCCCACAAATCTGAATTTAGAGATTTCCTTGCTAGTATTACTCTGGGAGAGTCTAGGGATATTACACAAGCTACCATAGGGAGCATTCATTTTCCTGCTATACATTATTTTGCTCTCTTCATTGGTAGATGCGTTAACGGTAATGATGAAGCATGTCATATGTGTGTCCCTGATCTTTGTGTCCTCAAGAGTGTTGTGTTAGGTTATAAAGATTATAACTTGGGGGCAATAGTGCATAGGTTGCATAAAAATGGTAGAGCTGGACATTTATTTGGAGGAATTTATGCGACCCGTGTGGCCAATTATCTTGGTATAGCCCCACGAGAGGGTGATGAGATGTTGCCTCCTGCTTATTTAGACTATGACGCTATGGTCAACCATCATTTTCTTAAGAGGAATGAACAATTCCTCCAGTATCGACTAATCTTTGACAGACACAGTTCTGTACATGTTACTCTTCCTGCTCCTTTCCTTTTTTATTACCAGGCAAAGGGAAGATATGTTGTTACCACGGAGGAAGCAGCTGAACACGAGGGGAGAGCGGAGGTGGCTCGCCAACATGCCGCAGCTCAGGAGGCATTTGCTGCTGCATCTAAATACGACCCCAGTTACAACTACGGATATCAGCCAGGCTACCCTTGGCATTAGACCAACTTAGGCCAAAAGCCTAAGCTTGGGGGAGTACGTATCTCTCACCGACTTTACATTCATGTTCACACACTATTCTAGTCGTCGGTGCTCATACTCTTTCATTATATTATCCATGCTAGTTTAATTTTCTTTTTCTAGTTTTCTTCTTGTGTGTTTGATAAACCTTAAGAAAAACCAAAAAAATTAGTTAGTTTAATTTCCATGCTTGTAGTAGAAATTAAAATGAAAACCCAAAAAGATTTCTCGTTCTTCTTTTACTTGTCGGGAGCTTTCCCGTGTAAATAGTTTTATTTTCTTTTCTTTCCTTTGGGGGGGTTGAGAGTAGAAGACCATATTGAAACTGTTTAGTGGCTCTCATATGCATGATTGTTTATTTAACTTAGAGCCCATATTACCTTGTCTTCTCTCTCTTGAGTTGAATGCCTGCAGATTCTAGCTTAGTCCAATGCACGTGCACTCTTATTGTTATACACATCATTCGATCGTGCAAGTGAAAGGCAATAATGACGATATATGATGGACTGATTGTTATGAGAGAAGCTGGTATGAACTTGAACTCTCTTGTGTTTGTAAATATGATGAGTTCATCGTTCCTGATTCAGCTTATTGTGAAGTAAACATATTTGCAATAACATTTAGAGATTATAGTTGCTTGTGCCATGCTTGATTAGCTATGACTTATAATGGTTTACCTTGCGTGCTAACAGGCTATTAGAATGATTATGATATGGTATGATGGGATGGTATCCTCCTTTGAATGAATTGTGTGACTCGACTTGGCACATGTTCACGCATGTAGCTGAAACAAATCAACATAGACTTCATGATACTTATCTTCATGGTGGATTATATCCTACTCATGTTTGTACTCCGTGTGAATTAGTTTTAATGCATGTTTATGACTGTAGTCGCTCTCTCAGTTGGTCGCTTTCCAGTCTTTTGCTAGCCTTCACCTGTACTAAGCGGGAATACTGCTTGTGCATCCAAACTACTTAAACCTCAAAGTTATTCCAATGAGTCCACCATACCTTCCTATATGCGGTATTTACCTGCCATTCCAAGTAAATTTGTATGTGCCAAACTCCAAACCTTCAAATGAAATTCTGTTTTGTATGCTCGAGGAGCTCATGTTTCCACTAGGGCTGCCTATATCTTCCATGCTATGTGGGTTATTCTCAAGAGGAGTGGACTCCACTCCTCATTCACGAGAAAGGGCCGGTAACCGTGATGCCCAGTCCCATGATCCAAAAAGATCAAAGCAAATCAATATAATTAAACAAAACTCCCCCAGGGATGTCGTTAGTTGGAGGCACTCATTGTTTCGAGCAAGCCATGGATTGATGCTTGTTGGTGGTTGTGGGAGTATAAACTTTTACCATTCTGCGTGGGAACTGCCTATAATGCATGTAGTATGGAAGATACAGCCATCTCATAGTTGTTGCGTTGACAGTGAAAGTATGCCGCCCAAAATGTTATTCAATCTCTATTTTAAAATCGAGCTCTGGCACCTCTACAAATCCCTGCTTCCCTCTGCGAAGGGCCTATCTATTTACTTTTATGTTGAGTCATCACCTTCTTATTAAAAAACACACGCTGGAGTGCACATTGTCATTTGCATTCATTACTATTGGTTTATATTGGGTATGATTTGACGGGATCTCTTTTACCATGAATTACAATGTTTAGTCAGTCCTTGTTCTTTAAAGGTGCTCTGCATTTATGTTTTGCGGTCTAAGATAGGGCTAGCGACATACCATTTTGTTGTATCATGTTATGCTTGTTTTGAGAAAGTGTTGTCATCCGAGTTTTATTATTATCGCTCGCTAGCTGATTATGCCATTGATATGAGTAATTGTGAGACCGAGGTGTTATGGTGAGTATGGTTAGTTCATAATATATGTTGAAACTTGAATGCTGGCTTTACATGTTTACAACTACAAGAGAAAATAGAGTTTGTATAAGTTTTTCTTTATCACTTTTAGTTTATCAACTGAAATGCCTGAGGACAAGCAAAGGTTTAAGTTTGGGGGAGTTGATACGTCTCCAACGTATCTACTTTTCCAAACACTTTTGCCCTTGTTTTGGACTCTAACTTGCATGATTTGAATGGAACTAACCAGGACTGACGCTGTTTTCAGCAGAATTACCATGATGTTGTTTCATGTGTAGGAAACAAAAGTTCTCAGAATGACCTGAAAATCCTCGGTGACAAGTTTTAGAAAATATAAAAAATGCTCCCAAAAGATGAAGACCAGGGGGCCCACACCCTGTCCACGAGGGTGGGGGCGTACCAACCGCCTCTGGGTGCGCCCCATGTGTCGTGGGCCCCCTGCAGCTCAGCCGACCTCAACTCCAACTCCATATATTCCGTCTCGTGGAGAAAAAATCAAAGAGAAAGTTTCATCGCATTTTACGATACGGAGCCGCCGCCAAGCCCTAATCACTCTCGAGAGGGTTGATCTGGAGTCTGTTCGCGGCTCCGGAGAGGGGGATTCGTCGCCATCGTCATCATCAACCATCCTCCATCACCAATTTCATGATGCTCACCGCCGTGCGTGAGTAATTTCATCGTAGGCTTGCTGGACGGTGATGGGTTGGATGAGATTTATCATGTAATCAAGTTAGTTTTGTTAGGGTTTGATCCCTAGTATTCACTATGTTCTGAGATTGATGTTGCTATGACTTTGCGATGCTTAATGCTTGTCACTAGGGTCCGAGTACCATTTTCGGGGAAACTGATCCATGAACATCTATGGGGCCGGCGGACCGAGACCCTTTCGATTCGGCGGGGGGCGGAGATCACATGAAGAGCAGATCGAGGCAAAGCACACGAGCAGTTTACCCAGCTTCGGAGCTCTCCGGAGAGATAACACTCCTACTACTGCTTGTTTTATTATCTTGTGTTCTTGCTCCAGAGAGAGAGCGTAGTGTTTTTCTGGGTTCCGAACCAGTCGAACCCCCTTTACATTGCGCATGGGCCTCCTTTTATACGCTAAAGGGGTCACCGACAGGTGGCAACGCAGAGAAGGGTACAAATGTAAAAAGTGAGGTGGTTGGCACAGTTACTTGTACAGTGCACCCTACCTAACCCTGACGGCAGGGGACAAGGGCATTTAATGCCCGTCTGAGTCGCCCAAATAGTGCAGAAAAGGACCGTTAGGGGCGCCACCGTTCGCCATGATGGCGATCTTGTCAGCTTCGCATGCCACTGCGCACCGCTGGCTGCACAGCCTCCCGCCACGCGCGCCTAGAGAGGCCCCCAGAGCAACACGTTGGTGGATGCGCTGGAGCGTGGGCACAGAGTGGCCGCCTGCCGCGGCAAGCGCCTTGCCGCTGCTTTTATCTTGTTGGGTCCGGAAGCTTGTCGCTCACCGGGCCTCGAGGTACCTTGGTTGGTCTTCCCGGCAAGCTCCTCTTGCCGGGGCCTTGTTGCCTTGCCGGAGCACGTGGCGCGTTGCGGCAAGTTCCTTGGAGTTCCTTGGTTGGCCTTCCTGGCAAGCTCCTCTTGCCGGGTCCTTGTCTCCTGAGCTTAAATACTTTGTTCTTGAATGGCTCCAAGGGAACCACGGAGGATCTTGGCGTTCGCCCGGCAAGCCTTGCCGCGGGGTGCTGCAACTGCCCGTGCACAAGTTCGGGGTACTAGGGTACCCCTATTCTAGTACACCGACGGGAGCACCCGGGCCTGGGCCAGACACGGTGCCGAGCGCTGTTGGGCCAGGCCCAAGACAGGGCACGGGCACGCGCGGACTGGGCCACGCCGAATCTCGCTCCGTATCCACCGCGCTCTCCCTTAACGGCACGCGTTGAATGCGGCATCGTGGGAGAGATCGTGGGTGGTTATTTATTCGGAAGGGCGAAACCTCCGTCCCGTCCCTCTTTATAAGCAGAGGAAATAGGGGCAGTTCGTTCCCCCTCGCTGGTTGCTACTACTCCATCTTCACGAACCTCCGCCGCTCCCCCCTACTTCTCGAAGCTGAGAGAGCAGCGCTCCACCCCCCATTGCCACCAGCATCACCAATGCCGTCGACCTCCCCCACCACCTCCGCCATGGCTCCGAAAGCCGACAAGGGAAAGGCCGTGAAGTCGGCCGAGGCGCAGCGGCTCGCGGCGCTGCGGAAGGAGCGGGCGATCTTCTCCCCCCAGCTCGGTGCGAACGAGCTGAGGGAGTACTTCTACCTCTTTTGGGCGACGGAGACGCGGGTGCATCCGCGCACGAGGGTACTCCCAGCCGCTGCTTCGGAACTGGCTCCAAACGGGTACCCATTCTTCGCGCTGTTCTTCTATTGCGGGCTCTGCCCGCCCTTCTCGGAGTTCTTCTGCGATATCATGAACACCTACGGCCTCCGCCTCCTTGATTTCACCCCCAACGTCGTTCTGACCATGGCAGTTTTCGCACATTTGTGCGAAAACTTTGTCGGAGTCCACCCCAATGTTGCCCTTTTCCGCCACTTCTTCATGCCTCAGGTAGAGAGAGGAGAGCCGCTTGCCGGAGGGATCACCTGGATCTCGAGAGTCGGCAAGAAGGAGGCGTACTTGGAGGGTGAGCTCCGCGGCAAGTGGGAGGAGTGGAGAGCGGAGTGGTGCTGGATCGTCGAGGAGAATCCGCAGCCCTTCACCGCCGTGCGCCAAGCTCCAATAGTGCGCGGTAATGACTGGAGCAACGTGGCCCCGGAAGACGAGAGGCTGAAGATCGCCATTACTAGGATCCTTCGCCTCAGGCTTGCCGGGCTCACTGTAGGCGCTGTAGGCGCAGATTTCCTCCGCCGCTGCATCGCCCCCCTACAGGAGAGGGGGAGGCCCGCCTAGGAATTCAAGAACTCGGCGGACATCATGAGGCTGCGGCCGGGCCTCAACTACAACTTCACCATCTTGGAGCTAGATGCAATGCTCCTGGAGTTGTTCAAACGCGATCCCCAGCACCCATTCACGCTGGCGAGGGGCGTCGTTCCATTGTGCAATAATTCTTCGCTTGACCGGATCCGCGCCATGATGCCGTTGTGCGATTCACACGGAATCGTTCCAACTTGGCAAGAGCCTGCGGATGACGTCATGCAAGCGTTCTTCGAGAACTTGGAAGAAGTGCCGGTCCGCGCTGACGAGCAGAAGAGCCTCACCCGTGACACCACCGACGAGGAGCTGCAGCACATCGCCACTAGGGCGGAAGAGGTTGCGGCCGCAGCTGCCGCGGGCGCGTTCGGGTTCACTGTGGAGGAGGCGGAGGTGGCAGAGGTGGCAAACCTCGCCGAGCGCGCGGAGTTCATTGGCGAGCAAGAGCCTGCCATCTCTGAAGCTGAGCCGAGCGAGGCCAGCGAGGAAGAGCCCGAGCCTTCGGAAAGCTTGCCGCAGGTGGAGCCCCCGGCCCCGCCAAGAAGGCGTCTTCGCAGGGCCGCAGACATAGCGGGGCGGTAGCCGGGTCAACAGCCGCCGAGCCGTGCGACACGCTCCACCGCGGCAAGCAATGTTGCCGCGGGAGCGCCTCACGTAGCAGTGGCAACTGGAGCGGGATCTTCCCGGGCCACCGCCACCGCCCCCGCCAAGCGAGCAAGGGATCCTACTCCTCCGCCTCGCCGCACCGGAGGGGAGCCGGACTTCGATCTTTCCGCGCTCAGCTCTGACGAGGAGGAAGAAGAGTAAGTTTCTTTGGTGCTCTTGTAGTTCTTCAATCTTGCTGTTTTTATCTTGTATCTGACTTGCTTCAATCTGAACTCCTTTCTTTTCAGGACGCTGGCCCAGAGAGCGGCGAAGAGGGCCAAGGCCGCGGTGATTGTCATCGAAGATGTCCCGACCGTGTCAGCAGGGGGTGGGTCCGATACCACCTTGACGGACCCGGCAACCACTCCTCAAAGCAGCACCCAGCGCAGTCCCCAGCGTAAGTTCATAGTTAGCTTTCTGCTGTCAGGCGCGCATGAGTGCTTTTTCTTTGTTGATATCTTGCTTGTTGATTTGTGTAGGAGCAGAGCAGCCATATCAGGAGCGCCCGGAAGTTGGTCCCGAAGTGCCATCTGCTTCGACTACGCCGCCAAGGGAGGAGTCCCCGGCAAGGGAGCGCTCTCCAGCAAGGGAGAACTCTCCGGCAAGGGGCAGTTCTCCAGCAAGGGACAGCACCGTCGATCCTGCGGCGGCCGAGACCGCAACTGCAGATCTTGGCACAGGTAATTCACTTGTCCAAAAACTTTCCCTTGGGTTCTTTGTAACGCCCCAGATGTAACTTTCCATATTTGTATCCAACTCTTGCCGTCTCCGGTGCTAAGTTATATTTATTTCTCGGGTTCGGGTCTTTGTCTCAGTGTGTTGTTTTCTTTTTCGTGCATCTCTTATCATGTCATCACGTGCATTGCATTTGCATACATGTTCATCTCATGCATCCGAGCATTTTCCCCGTTGTCCGTTTTGCAATCCGGCGTTCCGTTCTCCTCCGGTGGTCATTTCTACCTTTCTTTCTTGTGTGGGGTTTAAACATTTCCGGATTGGACCGAGACTTGTCAAGTGGCCTTGGTTTACTACCGGTAGACCGCCTGTCAAGTTTCGGGTCATTTGGACTTCGTTTGATACTCCAACGGTTAGCCGAGGGACCGGAAAGGCCTCGTGTGTGTTGCAGCCCAAAACCCACCAAACTCTGCTCCATGTCCTAGAGCGTTCGATCACGATCGTGTGGGCGTAAACCGCACCTCATTTGGACTCTCCTAGCTCCCTCTATGCCTATATATACACCCCTCCGTTTTCGGATCTCTCCCTCTCCCCGAAACCCTAATAAAAAAAAAAGATCCCCTTCCTCCGCCGCCGACGGACGTGTCCGGCCCGCGCCGGACAGCGTCCGCTCCACCGCGCCGCCCGCCTCA
>NC_041381.1:617725905-617766482 GCF_002162155.2 Triticum dicoccoides
GCGGGCGCCATCGCCGGCCACCGCGGGCGCCATCGCCGGCCGCCGCTGCCTCACCTCGCCTCCCGCGCCCGCTCGTCGCCGCCGCGCCGGAGACCGGACGCCACCGCCTCCCCGACGCCGGCCACCGCCTCCCCGACTCCGGCGAGCTCTCCGGCCGGTCATCCTTGATCCCCGTGCCCCGGCGTGAACAGTGTTTCCGGCGGACTCCGTAAACCGCGCCAGATCTGAGATCTAATCCTCTAGGTTGACTTTTCATCCCCGTAACCCTAATTTTTATGCGATGTTTGACTGCTCGTATCTCCGCAACCGTAGATCCGTTTTAGGCGTATGATATATCAAAATCTTCGCCTCGACATGTACATCACTTCATTCCATTGCATCATTTGCATTTGAGGTCATCTTGATACCCAAAATGCTGTTAGAAGGAGGCTTCGTGAGTTAAATTGCAGAACCGTTAGTTCATCATGCACTTTTGTCATTTTTGCTATGTTTAATCCGTGCATGATATGCCTGTGCCCCTTTGGGATGTATTGTGAAGCATTTTGTCTTCTTTCCAGAGGTTTCACCCATGCATTTTTAGGATGTGTGTGTTGTCTTGTGCAAGCTTGCGAAGAGAGGTACCTGAGATTGCAGATTTCAGGGACTTAGTGATTTTCGCTAAGTCTGGGATATTTTAGTTCATGATGCTATATGTCCAGCTTGTTTCCTAGTGATCCGTGCCTCTTTTGAGGATGATCAGTAAGAGAGTTTTGATATTTATGTCATGCTCTATCCATCCATGTCTTTTTTGGCATTTGTGGAGTGCTCTAGGTTGACTCAATCGAGCTCAACTTTTGCTTCGTTGTTAATCTGGGCAGATCGTCAACTTGTTTGCGATTTCGCCGATGCTACCGTTAGCGTTCCATGCATGCTATGCCTTCGTTCTTGCCATGAGTAGCTAGCACTTTGTGCCTTCTTGCTGGTTATATGCTTTCCTTGCCATGACTTGCACCATAGTGAGTGCATCGAGCTCGGTTACATGCCTTCGTGAGTTAAATTTCAGCATGTCTCAGTTTTCACTAAGTCTGAAAACTGATTGTGTTCGAGCGATGTTCGTGAGCTCGGTAGAGTATTTTGTGAACCCTTTTGGCCTCAGGTCACTTTGGGTGTTTTATTAAGCTTGTTGAGTAGCTTCATGCCATGTTCTTACTTGTCATGTTCAGGTTTTCTATCATGTTGTTTTGCTGCTCCGAAGAGAGCATCGTGATCTGAAATCTGTTTTGCATTTGCGTTTTAGCCATGCTTGTTTGAACCTCTTAATGGATGAATTTGCCTACGGCTCAGTGCTAGTGTTTTGTCAACCATCTTGTGTACATCACTGCCATGTATTTTGTTTTCATGTTTGGTGGCTGTAGCATGTTCATTTCGTTGCATTTAGATGCCTACTTGCTGTAAATCGCAGACCGGTGTCATATCTTAAAACGCTCGCCATTTCCAAACCGTAGCTCCGATTCCTATGATCTTTATATCGTTTTCAAGCGATTTCATCCCCTCTATCCAGTGGCACACTTGGTTTTCCAAGTTGAGGCCAAGTTCATGCATTTCCTGTCATATCTGGCATTTTGCATCCCGCATCGCATCCCGCATAGCATATCGTCATTTCCTCATATTGCTTGGTCTTGCCCGTGGTTGATTGTATCCTTGTTGCTTGTTTGTCTTGTTTGGGTAGAGCCGGGAGACGAGTTTGCTACCGAGGAGCCCGTTGAGTTTGCTTGTGAGGATCCAGTCAACTCTGACAACTGTGCAGGCAAGATGATCATACCCTCGAAATCACTACTATCTATGCTATGCTAGTTTGCTCGCTCTTTTGCTTTGCCACTGCTACGATGCCTACCTTTTGCTTGTCAGCCTCCCAATTGCCATGTTGAACCTCTAACCCACCATTGTCCTAGCAAACCGTTGATTGGCTATGTTACCGCTTTGCTCAGCCCTTCTTATAGCGTTGTTAGCTGCAGGTGAAGATTGGAGCCGTTCCTTGTTGGAACATTTATTTACTTGTTGGGATATCATTATGTTGCTATGTTAAATTAATGCATCTATATACTTGGTGAAGGGTGGAAGGCTCGGCCTTATGCCTAGTGTTTTGTTCCACTCTTGCCGCCCTAGTTTCCGTCATATCGGTGTTATGTTCCCGGATTGTTGCGTCCCTTACGCGGTTGGGTTATAATGGGAACCCCTTGATAGTTCGCCCTGATTAAAGCTTTTCCAGCAATGCCCAACATTGGTTTTACCATTTGCCACCTAGCCTCTTTTTCCCTTGGGTTTCCGGAGCCCGAAGGTCATCTTATTTTAACCCCCCAGGGCCAGTGCTCCTCTGAGCGTTGGTCCAAACTAGAGTCCTGTGCAGCGCCCCCTCGGGGAAACTCGAGGTTTGGTTTTAGTTGTATGGAGCGCTCATCTGAGTGTGCCCTGAGAAAGAGATATGTGCAGCTCCTATCGGGATTTGTCGGCACATTCGGGCGGTGTTGCTGGTCTTGTTTTAACCTGTCGAATTGTCTTGTTGTACCGGGTTGCCGAGTCTGATCGGTGTGTCTCGGGTGGAGGTCTATTCCTTCGTTGACCGTGAGAGCTTGTCATGGGCTAAGTTGGGACTCCCCTGCAGGGATTGATCTTTCGAAAGCCGTGCCCGCGGTTACGGGCAGATGGGAATTTGTTAATGTCCGGTTGTAGATTACTTGAATTAAACTTAATTAAAATGAATCAACCGTGTGTGTTACCGTGATGGCCCCTTCTCGGCGGAGTCCGGGAAGTGGACACGGTGTTGGAGTTATGCTTGCGCAGGATGTTCCTTTAGCTTCTCGCTCGTGCTTCGCCTTCTCTTCTCGCTCTCTTTTGCGTATAAGTTAGCCACCACATATGCTAGTCGCTTGCTGCAGCTCCACATATAATTGCCTTATCCATTCCTATGAGCTTAAATAGTTTTGATCGCGTGGGTGTAAGATTGCTGAGTCCCTGTGGCTCACAGATACTACAACTCCAGATGCAGGTCCAGGTGTTTCTGCTCCAGTTTACGACTACGAGCTCCAGTGGGAGTTCGACGAGGACTCTCAGCGATACTACGTGTCCTTTCCAGATGATCAGTAGTGGTGCCTAGTTGGGGTTATCGATTCAGGACCTTGTCGCATGTTGGGGGTCTTTTCTATTTTGGCACCGTAGTCGGGCCATGAGTGATTTGTTTGATGGATGTTATTTATGTACTCTGATGTGACGTGGCGAGTGTAAGCCAACTATGTTATCTCCCCTTTTATTATATATTACATGGGATGTTGTAATGACTGCCTGACTTGCGACATTGCTTTCAATGCGGTTATGCCTCTAAGTCGTGCCTCGACACGTGGGAGCTATAGCCGCATCGAGGGCGTTACATTCTTCTTCTTCTGATTTTCTTCTCTTGGATTTTTGATTGATTTTTCTCCCTTCTTCGTTCTTCAGACCCATCTACTGCTGAGCCAATGGAGATAGAGGGTGCCGGCGAGGAAGGCGCGCATGGCAGCACTAACGACGCCGCCGCCAACGAAGAAGGGGCCGGTGCTGATGAGACCGCCGGCGAGGAGGCCGCCAAGGCTGCCACCGCAGAAGCCGGCGAGGGGTCGGGCGATCGCACTGACGACCCTGAGGCCGCAGGAGCGCCAGGCGCTGCACCGACCGCCGATCCCTCTGCCGTTGCTGCGGACCGGGGCTCCGAGGAGCCCCCGCCCGGCGCTTACTTGAAGGCCGGCGACTATATCTTCATCAAGCTACCCTGGGTGTCGAGCTCTAGGGCGCCGGTTGAGGGGGAAACTTTCAATGAGGAGGTGCTCGCCTCCGCTGGACTGTCGTTGGTCGACGTGCCCAGCAGCAGAAGTGGCGAGCCTGAGGAGGAGCAGCTGCTGCGGAAGCTGCTGTCACTCTACCGCGCACGGCAAGCCAAGCTGGCTTCCCGGGAAGCGCTTGTTGCGAAGGCGGGAGTTGATATGGAGAAGCGCGCGGAGGAGCTCCGGGGCCACAATCAAGAACCTCTCCGGTCCCTGGCACAGGAGCGGGAGCGACTCGCCGAGGAGCGCACGGCCTTCCTTCTCGAGAAGGCCGAAGCTGAGGAGGAACAAAGGCTGGCCGCCGAGAAGCAGTCCGCGCGAGAAGGCGAATTGGTGCAGCGGAAGGCCAACCTCGACAGCTACGAGGAGGAGCTCGCCGAGCGCAAGCAAGCACTTGGCGGGGCGCTCAAGGAAGCAAAGGACGCTGCCGCAACCGCAGAAGCCGCCAAGAAAGAGCTGGAGGAGAAGGTGGCGCAGCTGGAGGCCAACATCGTGAAGAGCGGCGAGGAGCTTGCTGCGCTCAAGCGTGAGCGTGAGAAGGATGCTGCCGCCCACGGTGAGCTGCAAGGTCTTCTCGCTGAGAGGGGCAAGGAGCTCAGCGCCGCCAAGGATTCCAATGCAGACCTGGAGTTGAAGCTGGCCACGCTGACGCAGACGCTGGACGACGCCAAGGAGCGGGAGAAGACCTTGTCGGAGAAGGTCAAGGCTGACAAGGCGCTGCTGGAGAGCATCGCAGTTACCCAGAACTCATTCAGAGATACTGTGGAGCACTGGACCGAGGGTCTAGTGAATATTGCCGCAGTCATCGACGAGGAGCTGGCGCAGCTGGGGATGGAGGACTTTGGGTATCCCTCCGACGAGAATCTCCAACCCAGCGCCAAGCTCAGCCTGTTCTTCAAGGGCGTGGCGACGGCACTCCAGCGGCTCCGGGAGAGGATCCCAAAGCAGCTGGCCGACGAGTCGCGCAAAATCTGCGCCGGGGTTCTCCAGAAGGTGCTGATGAAAGTGGTCTTCCGCAATCCAGGCCTCAGCTTCACCAACGTCCTCAAGTCCTTGCCGCCAGACGCCGATCGGGATGCACTCAAGGCCCTTGTCGCACCCATTGTGGACAAGGTGAGCGAGATCAAGAGGGTTGAGGGCGATCGCGTAGACTAGGCCGCTCATTTCTTCTTTTCCCTTATCGCTGCTAATCATGTTATGAAAACAGTCTATTAGATCCGCGACAAGTTATCTTGTAATATAACTTTATTTCTGTTATCAATTGCTATGTTATTTCCTCTACTAGATTCCTTCCTTTGTATGTTTTTACCCTACGCTTCTAGGGAACTTGTCGGCGCAGGAACCCGAGCCGTGAGCGCTGAGTGCGGAACGTCAGCAGCCTGCTGGCGGCGCCGCTTCCGACAAGAAACCTTGTCGCGACTAGATGCAGCACACTTAAGTTGTTGAGCGGACTTAAAACAAAGTAAGGGCGCAACTAGCCACGAGTTGGTTCCTCCGCGCACAGGTTTTCCATACAAAGCAGGGTCGTTCGAGGAAGATAACTCAAAAATTTAAAAACTGATTGCTCAAACTTTGGCAACTTAGCTTTTCTGTCGTTTGCTTCCCGGCAAGGCAAAACTTTGCTTGAACGACGCCTGGTCCATACCACAATCTTCTCCTTTCCCCCCGGCAAACTTGTGTGCGAGGGAACCTTCTTTTCCTTTGTTGAAAAAAAGAAAGAAGAGAATATAATGATATGGAGCCCTTCGGCTCGTTATTGCTTACCGGATGTAGGTGCTGCACAAAGTGTTAGATAACGCATGCAAGAAAGAAACTAATGCATGAAATGGACAAGTTGTGCGGAGCACATGGGGTTTTATTTATGCACGGGATCTGCGCCCGGCTTTGTACAAAGGATTATATGCAACAGCGGCAAGACTTGTACAAAAGGTGGTTGCCGGAACGGGTTCCGGCAACTGCGCCCTACGGGAAAAACTTACGAAGATGTTCTATGTTCCAGGAGTTGCTCACCGGAATGCCATCTTCGGTCTCAAGGCGGACAGCGCCGGGCCTAGTGCCTCATTTCACCCGATAAGGGCCTTCCCACTTCGGCGTCAACTTGTTGGAATTCTTGGCGGACTGAACACGCCAAAGAACAAGGTCGCCTTCCTTGAAGCTTCTGGCCTTAACTTTGCGGCTATGGTAGCGGCACAAAGCTTGCTGGTATCGAGCAGCTCGTACAGCAGCCTGAAGACGATCTTCCTCAAGGAGCAGCGCGTCGTCTTGTCGCAGCTGTTCTTGCTCAAGCTCATCATAAGCGAGCACTCGAGGCGATCCGTATACGAGTTCTGTAGGGAGAACTGTCTCTGCTCCATAGACTAGAGCGAAAGGCGTCTGGCCAGTGGCTCGATTTGGCGTCGTTCTGATCGACCAAAGAACCACCGGCAGCTCCTCGATCTAGTTTCTTCCGCACTTGCGCAGCCTGTCGAAAGTTCTGGTCTTGAGCCCGCGCAGCACTTCAGCATTTGCCCTCTCTGCTTGACCGTTGCTTCTCGGATGAGCAACAGAAGCGAAGCAGACCTTGGCGCCAAGGTCTTGGACGTACTGCATGATGGTGCGGCTCGTGAATTGCGTGCCATTGTCGGTGATGATCCTGTTAGGGATCCCGAAACGGCAAACAATTGACCTGAAGAACTTGACTGCTGACTGTGCTGTCACCTTCCTCACTGGCTGCACTTCCGGCCACTTTGTGAACTTGTCGATTGCGACGTACAAGTACTCAAAGCCCCCGATAGCTCGGGGGAAAGGGCCGAGGATATCGAGCCCCCAGACCGAAAATGGCCAGGATAAAGGGATCGTCTGGAGAGCTTGAGCTGGCTTGTGTATCTATTTGGAGTGGAACTGGCACGCTTCACACTTGGTTACTTGTGTAGTTGCATCCTGGAGGGCTGTCGGCCAAAAGAAACCTTGCCGGAAGGCTTTGCCGGCAAGTGCTCTTGCACCAATGTGGTGGCCACATATGCCTCCATGTATCTCTGCTAACAACTTTTGTCCATCTTCCCGGCAAATACACTTCAATTTCACACCGTTGAGTCTTCTTCTATACAGTATGCTATCGACAAATTGGTACATACTTGACTGCCGGGCTACTTTTTCCGCTTCTTCTTGCTCTTCGGGAAGTTCTCTTGTCTGAAGGAAATGGACAATCTACCGTGCCCATGCTGGAGCTTGTGGCTCGACAACAAGGACTAAAGGCACATCTGCTGCTGCGGGAATATCCACTTCTACGGCAAGGACTTGCGGCCCTGCCGGAGCTTGATGTTCCCCGGCAAGCTTGCCGGAGCAAAACTTGTCGGGATCGTCTGCTTCAACGGAACAAACGATAAGGCTTGCCGGAGCAGACTGCCCCTCAGCATCCTTGGTGTTGATCTTGGGGACTTTCTTGGCGGCGGCTTCGGGGAGCTCTGCCGGAAAGTAGTCACCAGAAACCAACTTCCTCTTCTTGCTTTGTCCAGTTGATGGTGTTACGGATGGTTGAGTCAGCTTGAGCACAAAGATCCCTGGTTCCACAGGTAACTTTAGTGCGGCGCACTTTGACAGGCCATCAGCAATGTCATTCTGAGCTCTTGGGATATGCTCCATCTGTAGGCCATCAAAGTGCTCTTCTAGCTTCCTCACTTCATCAACATATGCTTCCATCAATGGACTCTGGTAGTTCTTGTTCACTTGGCGGACGACAAGTTGTGAGTCACCCCTGACAATGAGCTTCTTGATCCCAAGGTGTGCTGCGATTCTGAGACCGGCAAGCAATCCTTCATACTCTGCAGTATTGTTGGTTGCTTGCTCCTTGGGAAAGTGCATCTGGACTACGTACTTGAGGTGCTCTCCGGTGGGCGCGACAAGCAGCACGCCCGCACTGGCGCCTTGCAGCGAGAAGGCACCATCAAAGTACATCAGCCACTCTTTGCTTGCCTTTTTGATGGGGATGCTCGCCTCTGGAATTTCTTCATTTGGTGTTGGCGTCCATTCTGCTATGAACTCTGCCAATGCTCTGCTTTGGATAGTTGAAGTGCTCTCAAACTTGAGGCCAAAGCTTGACAGTTCCAGCGCCCACTCGACAATCCTGCCTGTCGCTTCTGGATTTTGCAGTATCCTCTTGAGCGGAAAGCGAGTGACGACTGTGATCTCATGTGCTTGGAAGTAATGGCGCAGCTTTCTCGAGGCCATGAGGAGGCCGAAAAGCAACTTATGCACACCAGAGTACCTTGATCTAGCCCCCTGTAGAAGGGAACTGACAAAGTAAACTGGACGCTGCACCATTCTCTTCTGCATCTTATCATGCTCCTGCGCAGATCCATCTCTGTCGGGACCAGAGCTTGTAGGCGAATCCCCCTGCTTGTCGCTGGATGCATCTGCCGTGGTTGCTGGCTCATCGTCTGCCTCCCTCTCCGCCACTAACGCAGCACTAACCACTTGATTGGTTGCCACTATATACAGCAGCAACTTCTCTTGCGGCTTAGGTGCGACAAGTGTTGGAGTGGAGGACAGGTATCTCTTCAAGTCCTGCAGCGCAGCCTCTGCCTCCGGAGTCCATTTTATTGGACCTGCCTTTTTCAAAATTTTGAAAAATGGTAGGGCGCGCTCAGCAGATCTAGAGATAAACCTGCTGAGAGCAGCCACGCAACCGGCAAGCCTTCGTACATCCTTGACGTGCTTTGGTGCTTCGATCTGCTCAATGGCCTTGATCTTGTCGGGATTGGCTTCAATTCCCCGCTGAGACACGAAGAACCCGAGAAGCTTGCCGGAAGGGACTCCAAACACGCACTTCTCGGGGTTAAGCTTGAGGTTGATCTTGCACAGATTTGCAAATGTCTCGTCTAAATCTTGAATTAGGGTCGCCCTGTTCTTGCTCTTGACCACTATGTCATCCATGTAGGCTTCCACATTTCTGTGCATCTGCGGCTCAAAAGTGTGGTGGACTACCCTTGCGAATGTTGAACCAGCATTCTTCAAACCGAAAGGCATCCGTACGAAGCAGTACGTGCCACATGGGGTGATAAATGCGGTTTTCTCTTCATCCTCTTCTGCCATGAAGATCTGATGATATCCTGAGTATGCATCAAGAAATGAAAGCAAATCACATCCGGCTGTGGAGTCAACAATCTGGTCAATGCGCGGCAAGGGAAATGGGTCTTTGGGACAAGCTTTATTAACATCAGTGAAGTCAATACAGAGCCTCCATTTCCCGTTAGCCTTGCGCACGACAACAGGATTGGCCAACCACGTGGGATGGAGCACTCCTCTGACCAGGCCTGCTGCTTCCAACTTCTTGATTTCTTCTGCGATGAATTCTTGGCGCTCCACTGCCTGTTTCCTGACTTTCTGCTTGACGGGCCGCGCATGAGGACAGACAGCAAGGTGGTGCTCAATTACTTTCCTGGGAACACTGGGGATATCAGACGGTTGCCACACAAACACGTCGACATTCGCTCGCAGGAAAGCAACGAGCGCGCTTTCCTATTTGGGGTCAAGAGTGGCGCTGATGGTGAAGGTACCACCAGTGCCGTCCTCCTTAGCGGACACCTTCTTGGTCTCAGGTGGAGCTTCCATTGCCTTCTTACACTTGCCGGTGGAACTCGATGGTGCGTCCTCGACGGTAGCGCAGCACTCCGAAGAGGTGCGCTTGCCGGAGTAGGCATCAGAGCTCTTGCCGGACTTGGTCTTCTTCTTCCCCCCGGGAGCTTCAGCGGCAAGTGTCTTGCGTTCTGTTGCGGCTGATGCTTCCCGGTAGATCTTGTCGGCACAGATAAGAGCATCCTTCTTGTCGCCAGGGACAGAGATGACACTTATCGGTCCTGGCATTTTCAGTACGTTGTACGCATAGTGAGAGGCTGCCATGAACTTGGCGAGTGCCGGGCGGCCAAGGATTCCATTGTAAGGTAATGGAAAGTCAGCAACATCAAACGTGACCCTCTCTGTCCTGAAGTTCAGCTTGCTGCCAAATGTTACCGGCAACGTGATCTTTCCCTTCGGCTTGCTCCTTCCCGGGTTGATTCCTTGAAATGTACCGGTCTCTTCGAGCTCGCTGTCAGGGATCTGGAGTTTCTGGAGCACCGCGGAGGAGATCAGGTTCAAGCCGGCCCCGTCGTCAACTAGCATCTTAGTAACCTTGAGGTTGCGGATTGTTGGTGAAACCAACATAGGCAAGCACCCGACCGCAGTTATGCGATCAGGGTGGTCCTCAATATCAAAGGTGATAGGCGTGCTGGACCATTTCAGAGGCTTGCGTGACTCGACGGGTGGTTCTGCTGCATTAACTTCCCGCACCCACTTCTTGAGCTGACGGTGCGAGGTATGCAGAGAAGCACCACCGTCAATGCACATGACCTCTGTGGCTTTCTGGAACTCCTGCTCATCAGTCTTCTCATCATACATGTCTTCATCATCGTCGTCATCTTCAGCCTTGTCGCGGCCGTGAGGAGGTCTGTCTCCTTGCCGCTGCTTGGCCTTGCCGCGGCGTCCTCCTCGGCCGGGACGTTTCTTGCCGGATCCCCAGCACCTTCCTGGGCCTTCTCCTTGTCGCGCCGCTCGTATTCAGCTTTCTGTTGCTCAACAAGCTGCTCGACTTTTTTTGCAGCTCTGGAGATCATGGCCCTTGGTGCGGTGGATCTTGCAATATTGCTGGTTGGTGCCGTCCTACTTGTCGGCGACCGCCACCTCCGCGGCAACCTCCTTGCCGGAGTCACCAGCTTTGGCTTTCTTGGCGCCACCACCGTTGCCGGACTGCTCAACAACTAGCACCTCTTTGCCTTTCCTCTTCCTGTTGTTCCGCCGCCGGTTTTTCCTTGCCGGGGCAGCATCTTCACTGTCAGATCCTCCCGCTCCTACATTCTCTCCGGGGAGTCTCCTCCCTTCCTCAGCACGTGCACACTTGTCGGCAAGTGCATATAACTCACTGACGTTCCTGATCTTGCACATCGCCATTTCCTCCCGCATCCCGCGGTTTCGCACGTTCTGATGGAACGCGCTTATCACTGTGGCAGGGTGGACGTCTGGGATGTTGTGCTGCACACTGTTGAATCTCTGAATGTACTTGCGCAGGGGCTCTCCTTCCTTCTGGGCGAGCAGATGAAGATCACTCTCCTGGCCATGAGGCTTGTGTCCGCCTGTGAAGGCGCCGACAAACTGATGGCACAGATCAGCCCAAGAGGATATGGAGTTGTCCGGCAAGTGCATGAGCCAGGATCTGACGCTGGGCTTGAGCACCAGCGGGAAGTAGTTGGCAAGGATCTTGTCATCCCTTCCCCCGGCAGCCCGCACCGCAATGGTGTAGACGCTGAGGAACTCCGACGGATGTGTCTTGCCGTCGTACTTCTCCGGTACGTCTGGCTTGAAGTTCTTCGTGCTGGGCCACTGGACTTGCCGCAGCTCACGAGTGAACGCAGGGCAACCTACCGCGTACGGCAGATCACCTGGTTCCCCTAGCGCATGTATATCAATAGAGGGCCCAGCGCGCTTGTTGGATTGACGTCGCACTTCTTGGCCTATCATGCGTATGGCACTGCAAGTGCCATGACGCTGTTGGTCTTGCGCCTCCTGAGAGTGGCGCGGAACAGGTACAGTCGCCGAGGTTTGTGCAGCCTTGTCCTTGGACCTGGCAGCATCATAAGCTTCCTCGTCGACGTCCATTCTTCCGCCGGCGTCCATTCCACCACCCGTTTGCTCCAACGGTGGCGGAAGTGACGTGGACGGAGCGGCTGCCACCGAAGTCTTCTTCTTCGGTGGCATGTTGGTGAAGGAATGAAGATCTAGCTCGTGTGAACGCCGGATCAGGTTCACACAAACTCGACGCCCCCTACCTGGCGCGCCAAAGATGTCGGGGAAACTGATCCACGAACATCTATGGGGCCGGCGGACCGAGCCCCTTTCGGTTCGGCGGGGGGCGGAGATCACACGAAGAGCAGATCGAGGCGAAGCACACGAGCAGTTTACCCAGCTTCGGAGCTCTCCGCAGAGATAACACTCCTACTGCTGCTTGTTTTATTATCTTGTGTTCTTGCTCCAGAGAGAGAGCATAGTGTTTTTCTGGGTTCCGAACCAGTCGAACCCCCTTTACGTTGCGCATGGGCCTCCTTTTATACGCTAAAGGGGTCACCGACAGGTGGCAACGCAGAGAAGGGTACAAATGTAAAAAGTGAGGTGGTTGGCACAGTTACTTGTACAGTGCACCCTACCTAACCCTGACGGCAGGGGACAAGGGCATTTAATGCCCGTCTGAGTCGCCCAAACAGTGCAGAAAAGGACCGTTAGGGGCACCACCGTTCACCACGATGGCGATCTTGTCAGCTTCGCATGCCACTGCGCACCGCTGGCTGCACAGCCTCCCGCCACGTGCGCCTGGAGAGGCCCCCAGAGCAACACGTTGGTGGATGCGCTGGAGCGTGGGCACAGAGTGGCCGCCTGCCGCGGCAAGCGCCTTGCCGCTGCTGTTATCTTGTTGGGTCCGGAAGCATGTCGCTCACCGGGCCTCGAGGTAACTTGGTTGGTCTTCCCGGCAAGCTCCTCTTGCCGGGGCCTTGTTGCCTTGCCGGAGCGCGTGGCACATCCCGGCAAGTTCCTTGGAGTGCCTTGGTTGGCCTTCCCGGCAAGCTCCTCTTGCCGGGGCCTTGTCTCCTAAGCTTAAATACTTTGTTCTTGAATGGCTCCAAGGGAACCACGGAGGATCTTGGCGTTCTCCCGGCAAGCCTTGCCGCAGGGTGCTGCAACTGCCCGTGCACAAGTTCGGGGTACTAGGGTACCCCTATTCTAGTACACCGACAACCATGATTTCAGATCTGAACCTATTATGTTTTCATGAATATATGTGTGTTCTTGATCCTATCTTGCAAGTCTATAGTCACCTATTATGTGTTATGATCCGACAACCCCGAAGTGATAATAATTGGGATACTTCTCGGTGATGACCGTAGTTTGAGGAGTTCATGTATTCACTATGTGTTAATGCTTTGGTTCGGTTCTCTATTAAAAGGAGGCCTTAATATCCCTTAGTTTCCGCTAGGACCCCACTACCACGGGAGGGTAGGACAAAAGATGTCATGCAAGTTCTTTTCCATAAGCACGTATGACTATATTCGGAATACATGCCTACATTACATTGATGAATTGGAGCTAGTTCTGTGTCACCCTATGTTATAGCTATTACATGAGGAATCGCATCCGACATAATTATCCATCACTAATCCATTGCCTATGAGCTTTTCATATATTGTGCTTCGCTTATTTACTTTTCCGTTGCTATTGTTACAATCTTTTGCTATCTTTACCTTTACCACTATTACCATTACTATCATACTACTTTGCTACTAAATACCTTGCTGCAGATACTAAGTTATCCAGGTGTGGTTGAATTGACAACTCAACTGCTAATACTCAAGAATATTCTTTGGCTCCCGTTGTGTCGAATCAATAAATTTGGGTTGAATACTCTACCCTCGAAAGCTGCTGCGATCCCCTACACTTGTGGGTTATCAGGCAGCTCAGACGCATCTGGAATAGATTTGCGGAAAGCAGCCAACATCGCATGGAATGATTTGTTTGTCATCCGCTCAGATGTCTTCACCTGAAGAAAGGTGACCATAGCTGAGAATACTGACAGCTTATTTCCTGGGGTGACAGCCACGTTGCATTGTTCCAACATGCGGGCCCACTATTTTTCTTCTACAGGTGAAAGTTCACGGAATGCACGAGTATTTCATAACATTGTTTCAATGTTGGTCAAACTCACCGGCTCCGCCACCACCACCTCCTCCTCCTCTTCCACCTGAGCATCATGCAGATCAAGATGGTGATCTAATGCTTCCACGTAGTCAATAACATTGACGTTCACAGTTTCACCATGATGAACCCAGCTAGTATATGTGACCGACATCCCATACAAGTGTAGATGATTTTGCACAGTTGACTGGGGTCTTGTAACTGAATTCATACGAGTGCTAGACGGGCAGAGCACATCTGATTTCGAACCGCCATACTCAGCTCTAATAAAGTTCATGAAGTTTTCAACCCCCTCGACATATGCAGCGGAGAATCTTCGAGCAAAAGTTATCCAAGTCTTGTCCATCTGTTAGACATACAAATTAGTTCTTCTACTAGATATTACAGGAAAAACATATATGTTTTTTTATGACGTCCGGAAAAAAATACCTAGGTCGATGTCTAAAGCTATGGCAAGATATTTGGATGAGTAGATCTAAGTAACGAAATATATGTAAAGCTAATTCAGCAAACATATTAGAGTGCTAAATTATGGCAGGCTATTTCAGCAGTCAATGAGGCTGAGCACACATCCATCAAACTATCGAAGGCCACCGCAGCAACAAAGATCGAGTATGAAACGGTGTAGATCTATTTCACCTAACAGATTGGCTACTAGACCATGGCAATCTACGTCACAATAAATATATGGCAGGATATTTTAGCAACTAATCGGCCTTGGCATGCCATCTCAGCTAAGCAGATTGAGTGCAGAACAGGGCAAGGAAGCTTCTTAAGCAGAGCATATTGACTGTAAACTACTTCGGCAAATAGTGAGATTAATAGCGTCTATCAGTTAACATTCAGCGCTACACCGTCATGAACGGGGCCTCAGTCTAGTATGCGCATACCATGGTAGAAGCTGACCGTCGTGCATCTCCACGCGAATGTCGCCAGCGGTGGCGATGCTGACTGCCATGCGCCTCCACAACAACGTAGCCAGCGGTAGCGACGCGGCTAGAGGACGGCAGTCGATGAGTGTACTGTGGGAGCGAGAGGATCGCCGTGCGTCCCCTTGACGAACCGCGGCGCCGATATCGGCGCGGCGGGGAGGACGGCTTTGGCGGAGCGAATGGAGTGGAGGGGGACGGGGGGGAGGGGGGTTTGGGGAATATTATTGGCTAGTTGGCCGAAGGGCGGCTGAATCGGATTTGAGGGGAATTTTTGGGTGGGGGGGGATGGATTTTCGCGCGGTGGGCGGGGGTAGTTTGGCGGATGGTCGGTTTCTCCAAGTGCAGTCCCATGTGTGAGTGAAGAGGCAAGCCGAAGCGCGTTCCGTTTGCGAGAGCCGTGTGCAGGACCGAACGTGTGTGGGGTGCAATGCGACCACGACAGGAGTGTTGTGAGTGTACAACCTTTTTTCCTTTTAAACTAGGTTCTTCGCGCGATCCATCGATACTGCTACTAGTAATCCGGTAATCCCGATTAAAACGGCGCGGCCGGGTCTTTTCCCACGCGATATGTTGGGAGATTGGCTTAGTTGGGTTTTTTAGGATGAGTAATGCTACACCTACGTAATCCCAGTTACGTAATTAACATAATGTGAAACGTGTGAGCTGTTGATTGTAGATTGGGGGAGGGAGGGGCCCACCACCATGAAAATCAGGGGAGGAGAGAGACAGGCAATTTACGTTAACCCTTTCATAGGTTCCCGTAGATGTAGAAAGATGTGAAATGCGTGAATTTGTAGTGGACGTACTATTGGAGTGCCTAAGATAAATTGTGTATGTATAGACCCTATGTGTTTATTTTACTTCACATGTTAGATTTGTCTCGGTTCAATAAAAAGAAGAGTTGGTGATGATGGTGTTCCTGTCATCCTGCAATTTAGGCCACCCGATCTATATCTAACGGATAGGAAGGAAACTATGACAATTTACCCGCACTCCTCTCCACATTTGCAGATAAGGCTTTCCCTCGTTCATCCTTTTCTCCCACAAGATCTTGATCTTCCGTGCAATGCACGGGCATCTATCTAGTACTCCTACAATATACTATATTATTGTGAAAGTTCATACACACCGACCGAGATTAATGCAAACATGGCAGATTTTCATTACGTTTCAAACTTTTACAGGATAGAAAAATAAAAGAAACCTGACCCTAAATCTATTCTACAGCGGCGGCTGATGTCCTCCATCTGCGATCTCTATGTACAGGGGTGGGGTTCAAGACCCGTGAAGTGAAGGTGCGGTCTCCGGCGAGGAAGAGTAGAACATGGGACACGGACCGGCCAGTTGGCACACAAGGCCCTACCACTTCCCATGCCCTACTCATCCTCGGAGGAGTCCTCGACCTCGGCGGTGCCGGACGTTGGACGGCGGCAAGTAGGACGCGTGGCTGACGGTGCTCCGATCGTCGGCCGCCAGCGTGGCCACCACTTGTGCGGTCGCGTCCTCGAGCTTCATCCCCGAAGACAAGCTTTCCCGCAGAGCGTTTGCACTTGCGGTCATGGCGGATGTGGTGCCAGGTAGGAGGATGATGCACTATTGTGTGGAGGTTAGTTGGCGTTGCCGCTTTAAGTAGCGCATTCCGGTGAGGACAAGCGTCCGGGTGCATCATTAAGTCACCGGAGTTGGTTCCTCGGGCACAGAGCCTCTTAATGATGACATACAAACGGACGACATGAATGCGGGCAGCTGGTGGCGGCTGGGAATGCACGCGCGGCGGCGCGAGAGACGAGGGTTTTGGTGTGTCAGGGTAGTCAGCTGCGGTCGTGGAAACGTTGGATATGCCCTTTGCTCACATGCGATCCCCGCATGTCATTGAAAAAGCAAGACGGACCAGCATGGTGTTAGGTCCTGAGGATGCAGTTGACCGCGCTACACCAATCCATGGACATGACACGGCGCCCCGTGCATCCTCAACGAGCCGGGTGTTGGGGTGTTTTTGGATTGTGGCCAAAGTGCACCTTACCAAAATTTTGTTCATGACCCAAAGATTGGTCTTTGTTTGGATGGTTGCCGTTTTTTGGCATGCCAATGAACTCTAGCCAACTCTAGTTCATTTTTCTTGCCAATGTCGGCCAAATCATGGGCAACCAGTACCTCAACCAAAATTTTGGCTACCCAATTCTTTGATGGGGCAACCTTGGGCACAAACCAAACATACTATTGGTCGTGCCATAGCACTAATGCCACCCTCGGCACACTGAAACCGACCGTGTCTAGTGACGATATGAGCGTGTCGCTCACTGCGGTCGCCGTGTCCAGAGGCTGTGCTGGAGCTACACCATGTTGTTGGCCCCAACGACCCACATGAACTATTGTCGGTTGGCGAGGAGGTCGTGGGCCAGCTCCTCCATTGGACTAGTCTGCACTACGTCATCCCGACGGGTGTGCCCCACATGTGGGTTTCCCTATTTCCCAACCATATTCGAGCGTCAGTGCCCCGCCTTGTGCATTAGGCCTTTCACTATGTAGGCCAAGCAAGACAACTTATTGTTTATTTGAGCCGTTCAAGTATAATCATGTGGCGTTTGCTTATTTCTCATTCCTCTCCAACCCTCTTCTCCATTGATCATGTCACCCTCCGGTCGAGTCCATCCTCCCGCATGCCTCATTTGAACATTCTGCCGAGTATCATTCACATGTACCCACCCTAGTCCTATTTCAATCGATCTCCGGACCCCGAGTTGAAATCGAGAGAGAACGAGTGGGGGCATGTGATACCTAAGGCGGATTCAAAATTTTGAACTGGTGATCATGGCATCCGCAAATCATATATAAAGGGTATTCAATGTTCGTTTCGTTTTTGAACGTACAATATACTCCCTCCTATCCTTTCTAGTTTACATATAAGTTTTATGTGTAGTCAAAGTATCTCTACTTAGATAAAAAAGTATCAACATTCAACAACGCCAATCAATATTGTTAGATTCGTACGTACAACTAGATTTGTACTCGAGATGGTTTCCAATTTGTTCTCAACCACGTGAATGTGCTCGTTCTCGCGCATGCTCTTTCTACTAGGATTTTGCCACGTATAGCCAGTCCAATAGTAACTTTTTTAAGCTCCCTGTCCAATAGTACACGTGGAGTACTGACAACATCTGTACTAGAGTATGCGATGCTCATAGTAGTACTCCCTCCTTCCATTTATATAGGGCCTATGTGGAGGAGAGAGATGTGAAAAAGTAAGGGAGTGAGCTCTCATGCAAGAGCCTAGCTATATAAGCATTCCTAGTTAAATACAATAAATATGAAGAAAGAGATAGAGAGGAGATGGAAAAAAGTAGTAACTAGACTCGACTTCGGCCAAGGAGTGCGGAAGGGGGATTCCTACAGGCAGTCGGCTCTGATACACTAATCATGCACGTAAACGTCTACGATCAAGATCAGGGACTCACGCGAAGATATCAAAACACAACTCTAAAACATAAATAAGTCATACAAGCATCATAATACAAGCCAGGGGCCTCGAGGGCTCGAATACAAGTGCTCGATCATAGACGAGTCACCGAAAGCAACAATATCTGAGAACAGACATAAGTAAACAAGTTGCCATAAGATTGCTAGCACAAACTGAGATACAGATCGAAAGAGGCGCAGGCCTCCTGCCTGGGATCCTCCTAACTACTCCTGGTCGTCGTCAGCAGCCTGCGCGTAGTAGTAGGCACCTCCAGTGTAGTAGTCGTCATCGACGGTGGCGTCTGGATCCTAGGCTCCCATGTCTGGTTGCGGCATCCGAGAAGAAGAGGCAAATAGGGGAAAAGAGGGAGCCAAGCAACCGTGAGTACTTATCCAAAGTACTCGCAAGCAAGGAACTACACTACATATGCTGGGTATATGTGTAAGGAGGCAATATGAGTGGACTGAACTTTAGAAGGCCAGAAAAAGAGGGGGATAGCTAGTCCTATCGAAGACTATGCTTCTGTCAGCCTCCGTCTTGCAGCTTGTAGGAGAGAGTAGATTGAAGTCCTCCAAGTAGCATCGCATAACATAATCCTACCCGGCGATCCTCCCCTCGTCGCCCTGTGGAAAAGCGATCACCGATTTGTCTGTGGAACTTGTCTGGGTGTGTTTTATTAAGTATCTGGTTCTAGTTGTCATAAGGTCAAGGTAACAACTTCGGGTCGTCCTTTTAGCGAGGGACACGGCTATTCGAATAGATTAACTTCCCTGCAGGGGTGCACCACATAACCCAACATGCTCGATCCCATTTGGCCGGACACACTTTCCTGGGTCATGCCCGACCTCGGAAGATCAACACATCGCAGCCCCACCTAGGCACAATAGAGAGGTCAGCACGCCGGTCTAAATCCTATGCGCGCAGGGGTCTGGGCCCATCGCCCATTGCACACCTGCACGTTGCGTACGCGGCCGGTAAGCAGATCTTGCAACCTCCATTACAAAGGAAGTCGCGTTGCGCAGTCCAACCCGGCGCGCGCCGCTCAGTCGCTGACGTCACGAAGGCTTCGGCTGATACCACGACGTCGAGTGCCCATATCTTTCCCGCATAGTTGGTTAGTGCGTATAGGCCAATGGCCAGACTCAGATCAAATACTAAGATCTCGTTAAGTGTGTTATTATGAAGCAATCGCGAACGCCGACCAGGGCCAGGCCCACCTGTCTCCCAGGTGGTCTCAACCCGCCCTGTCGCTCCTCCACAAAGATCCACACAGAGGGCCGTCGGGACAAAGGTCATTTCAGCCCCCAATCCGTGAATCACTCGCGGGTACTCCTCGAGCCGACCCGACTTTAGTCACCATCTGTAGTATGTATATATGTATAGCATATACCCGTGATCACCTCACGAGTGATCACGGCCCAATAGTATAGCAAGGCAGACTGACAAGAATGTAGGTCCAATGATGATAAACTAGCATCCTGTACTAAGCATTTAGGATTGCGGGTAAGGTATCAATGACTGTAGCAACAATGACAGGCTATGCATCAGAATAGGATTAACAGAAAGCAGTAACATGCTACACTACTCTAATGAAAGCAGTATAGAGGAGAATAGGCGATATCTGGTGATCAAGGGGGGGGGGCTTGCCTGGTTGCTCTGGCAAGAAGGAGGGGTCGTCAACACCGTAGTCGAACTGGGCAGTAGCAGCGTCGGTCTCGTAGTCTGCCGGAGAGAAGAGGGGGAAGAAACAATGAATACAATGCAAACAGATGCATATCGATTCATGACATGACAAGTAACGATGCTAGGTGTACGCAATCGCGGTAGTGGTGATACCGACGAAGGGGGAAAACATCCGGGAAACTATTCCCGGTGTTTCGCGTTTTCGGACAGATGAACCGGAGGGGGGGAGTTGCGTGTTTGCTATGATAGGGAGGTGTGGCGGACGAACAGGCTACGTATCTGGATTCGTCTCGTCGTTCTGAGCAACTTTCATGTAGAAAGTATTTTCATCCGAGTTACGGATTAAAAGATATGATATTCTAAAGACTTTTATCTTTTTCTGATTTTAATTAATTATCTAAAGCCAACATTATCCAGAACAGTGTTTGATCACGCAAGCATGACATCAGAGTGATGTCAGCAGGTCAACTGGTCGGTTGACCAGTCAAACCAGACAGGTGGGTCCAGTGGGACCCACATGTCATTGTCAGGGGCATTAACAGAGTTTTGAAACTAACTAAATGGGTTAATTAGCAGGTAGGGCCCAGTAGTCAGTGAGAGATTAGGTTTTATTTAATTAATTTAATTAATCAGCAGTTTATCTATTTGTTTTTATTTGATTTATGGGATGGGGCCCTCATGTCAGTGGCAGTAGCTGCCACGTCAGCTTAGTTGACTTGGGTCAACGTGGCCAGTTGGGGCTCCCAGGCCCACAAGCAGTGACCCAGGGGTGGGCCATGGTGTACCAGCCTAGTGGAGCCACCGGAGTAGCTCCGGCGAGCTCGCGCGCAGCGGCCGAACGCAGGCGAGCGTCGGGATTCTCCTACGGGGCATCAAATCGAGCGCCGCCACTTGCGTTCGAACGAGGAGAGTGCCCCGCGTCAAGTGGTGGCCGTGGCGTGGCCGGAGTCGGGCGCGAGAGGAAACGATGACGCACCATGCAAGCGAATGAAAGGAGAGGCCAAGCGAGTCGTACGCGAGGCGACGAACGCAACGGGCGCTGGCCCGTGACCATTTGGTTACCATAGGCACGCCGGCGATGAGCGCAGGCGGCAGCACGTTCGAGCGCTCAACGGGGACGGCGTTAGGAGGCACGGGAGGGGGTGTGCGCGTGCACATTGGGCTCCGGTGAGCATCAGGAGCACGATGCCGTGCTCATGCGAGCACGACGGAGAGCGTGGCCTCGGTGGCGAGGCGATCCGCGGTGACGGGCTCACGGCAACGGCGATGAGGTAGCTACGATGCATGAGGGGCTTAACGAGGAGGAGTAGGAGGCAGAGGACCTCACCGTGCGGCACGCAAAATGGCCCGTGGTGGTTTAGTAGCAGCAGGGGGGCGCCGCCGGAGTTGGTGAAGAACGGCGGCGACCGGAGATTTGGAAGAAGGGGACCGTTGTAGCAGCGCCTCCGAGCTCCAGCTGCAGCCACCGGTGGACGAGGAAGATGATGGCAAACCCGACGGACATGCGGGCGAGGCGAGGCGATGGCTGTGTTCGTGCGTTTCACGGCGGCGGGTCCATGGCGGCGTTCGGATGCGATGGGAGAGGAGGAGAGTGGGGTGGATCTGAGGGAAGGGGGAGAGGCGCAAGGACCGAGGGCGAGAGTGGGGGCGAGTGGGAGGAGGGATCGAGGAGGTGGGGGCGTGGCGGCCTTATCCCCTCCTGGCGCCGGCGAGGGGGTCCGGTGGCGACAGCGCCCTGTAGCGGCGCGCAACCGAGGAACCGGAAGAGGGTGCGTTCGGGGAGATGGCCGGCTGGGCCGGTTAGGTGGCTGGCTGTTGGCAAGCTGGGCCTTTCGGCCCAGGGGGGAAGGGGGGGTTTTCTTCTTTTTCCTTTTCTTTTCCATTTCCTTTTAGCTTTGTTTTCTGTTCTATTTAATTTGGGCATTTAAGTATTTTATAAAATTGTGTCATCTACACCATAATTGCCTATGTCATACTTGGCATTGTCCGAACATTTTTGTTTCAACTTTTGAAAACTTTGGGTGCTTGCCACTAATTCATTTTTGAATTTGAAATGTTTTGAACTAACATTTGATTAGCAACAGTAACAGAGATGACATGACATCATTAGGAGAGTTTTACTGTAGCCTAATTATCCGGGCATTACAAATGTCCTCCACTACAAGAAATCTCGTCCCGAGATTTAGGAGGTAGATGGAAACAGTGCGGGGTATTCTTCGCGCAGACGATCCTCACGTTCCCAAGTGGCTTCATCTTTAGAATGGTGCGACCACTGAACTTTGAGGAACTTGATCGCCTTCTGGCATGTGCGGCGTTCAGCTTGGTCGAGAATGCGAACCGGATGCTCTTTATAGGAGAGGTCCTGTTGCAATTCGAGCACTTCAGGATCCACTTCTCGGATTGGGTCCTTGAAGCAACGGCGTAGCTGTGACACATGGAACACATCGTGAACCTGAGAAAGGTTCGGCAGAAGCTCCAGTTGGTATGCCACTTGAGCTCGAAGCGGTGAGCACCCTTCATTGGTGTAACTCCAAGATAGGCCTTTTCGCCAGGCTGATAGACCATGTCCTTATGTTTACGGTCATACTGACTCTTCTGACGCAACTGAGCACTCTTGAGATTTTCGCGAATAATGCGGACTTGTTCTTCGGCTTGTTGGATAATATCCGAACCAAAGAGTGGACGTTCCCCAGTTTCTGACCAGTTCAGAGGGGTTCGACACTTTCGTCCATGTAACACTTCGAAGGGGGCCATCTTCAGACTAGCTTGATAGCTATTATTATAAGAGAACTCAGCATACGGGAGAGATTCCTCCCATTTCTTGCCGAAGGAAATAACACAAGCTCGAAGCATGTCTTCAAGAATTGGGTTGACACGTTCAACTTGCCCTTGCGACTGGGGATGAAAAGCAGTGCTGAAAGACAGATGAGTCCCCATAGCTTCTTGGAAACTTGCCCAGAATCTTGAAGTGAATAAACTGCCACGGTCTGAACTGATCACCAAAGGAATACCATGAAGTGAGACAATTCTAGACATGTACAGGGTTGCCACCTGACTAGCAGTGATAGTTTCTTTGACAGCCAGAAAATGTGCAACCTTAGAAAGTCGGTCAATGACGACAAGAATAGCATCATTACCTTTCTGCGATTTGGGAAAACCGGTGACGAAGTCCATTTCAACATGGTCCCATTTCCATTTGGGAATAGAGATAGGTTGCAGAGTTCCAGCAGGCCTTTGATGCTCTGCTTTGATACGACGACAAACGTCACACTCAGCAACATAACGAGGAATATCTTGCTTCATATTAGACCACCAGAATCTCTGGCGAATGTCGTGGTACATCTTGGTGCTACCGGGATGAATAGATAAAGGTGTATCATGAGCTTCTTTCATAACCTCTTAGGTCATATCCAGGTTACCTTTTGAAGGGATCACTAGGCGACCTTTAAAGAACAAGGTGCCAGTATCATCAACAGTGAAGAACGAGGGCTTTCCTTCTTCAAGGTAGCGTTTAATCTGGTGGGCTTGAGAGTCATACTTCTGCAGCGTCTTGATGCTTTCCACGAGATCTGGTATAGCAACCAGGGTATTGAGAGAACCCTGGGAAATAACATGGATGTTCATTTTGCGGCTCTCAGCAGGAGGGGGAGTGAGAGCACCAGGAGGAACAATATGGAGGTTCAGCTTCCTGAATTCTTCCACAAGCGAGGGCTGAACTTTGTGAACCTAGAGGTGGTTGCAGTAAGACTTGCGGCTCAAGGCATCAGCCATTACATTAGCCTTGTCTGGGGTATACGAAATACCCAGGTTAAAATCTGCAACAATCTCCATCCATCTCTGCTGACGGAGGTTCAGATCTGGTTGAGTAAACAAATACTTCAGACTTTGGTGGTCGGTGAAGATCTCGCAACGATTACCGAGAAGTTAATGTCGCCACTGTTTCAGTGCATGGATAACAGCAGCAAGCTCGAGGTCGTGAACTGGATAGTTCTCTTCGTGAGGGCGCAATTGTCGAGAGGCATAAGCAATCAATTTTCGCTCTTGCATTAGTACAGTGCCTAGGCGTTGACGTGAAGCATCACAATAAATGACGAAGTCCTTCTTAATATCTGGAGGAGCAAGCACCGGGGCAGAAGTCAACTTGTCTTTGAGCGCCTGGAAACTTTCCTGACACTTTTCTATCCACTCAAACTTGACGCCCTTATGAAGCAGGTTAGTCAAAGGTCTAGCAATCTTGGAGAAGTTCTCGACGAATCGGCAGCAATAGCTGGCGAGTCCGAGAAAACTTTTGACTTGCTTGACATTCTTCGGAGGAGTCCAATCTAGAATAGCCTGAACTCGTTCAGGGTTGACAGCAATACCATCCTTAGAGATGACATGCCCAAGATAGATTACTTCGGGTAGCCAGAATTCATATTTGGAGAACTTAGCATATAGTTGATGTTCACTAAGCTTTTCCAGAACAAGACGAAGATGTTCAGCATGTTCTTCTTCATTCTTGGAATATACAAGGATATCATCTAGATAAACCACGACCAATTTGTCGAGGTATTCCATAAAGATATAGTTTATCAGACAAGAGAAGGTGGGTGGAGCATTGGTTAATCGAAAAGACATGACAGTGGTACTCGTATGATCCATAGCGAGTCACAAATGCGGTCTTCGGGATATCTTCTTCACGAACACGGATCTAGTGGTAACCCAACCTCAAGTCGAGTTTAGAGAACACTGATGAACCAGCCAGTTGATCATATAGATCATTGATCCGAGGAAGAGGATATTTGTTCTGAATGGTAGCCTGGTTAATAGGGCGATAGTCTTGGACCAATCAGTTTGTTCCATCCTTCTTCTTGACAAAGAGAAAAGGTGCTCCCCAAGGAGAGCAACTTGGGCGAATGAAACCACTTTGAAGAGATTTGTCGATTTCCTCCTTAAGCTCAATTAGTTCACGCGGCGGCATCTTGTAAGGTTGTTTGGCTATAAGAGTGGTGCCTGCTTTTAAGTCAATGATGAATTCGACAGCTCGAGCAGGAGGAATCCCTGGAAGTTCTTCAGGAAAGATGTCTTGGAATTCGCGAACGATAGGAATGTTTTCAATGCCCTCGAGTGCTGTAGCGTTCAATGCATTCAAGTCATAGAGCCTTGCCTCGACATTCTGAACTAGACGAGCATTATAGCTAATTATTTCATCAGAAGGGTGTAGCAGATGGACAGTCTTAGTGGCGCAAACTATAGAAGCAGTATGCGCTTTCAACCAATCCATACCCAGAATGAGGTCGATGTTAGAGGACTTCAGGATAATGGGAGTGGCATAGAATTCGAATCCTTTGATTTCAACGGGAACGTCGTGACTAACCATAGAGGTTTGACACTAGCCGGCGGGGGGTTTTACCACTATTGGAGTGTATATGACCTCACATTTAAAGTCATGCTTGTATGCAAAATCTTCTGACATGAATGAATGCGATGCAACAGTATCAAATAAAATGGATGCTGGTACTGAATTTACGAGGAGTGTACCCATCACAGTAGCAGGCTGGTCTTGAGCTTCATTGAGGTCAACGTGGTTGGCATGAACACGACCATAGGACTTGGCATTGTTGTTGCGGGCCTGGTTGTTTCCACGGCCAGCTGCTGGAAGGGCCAGTTGATTCTGGTTCTGATTTTGATAGCAGTTCCTGGCAAGGTGACCTAGTTGACCACACTTGTAGCACAGACCATTATTGGGAGTGGGAACAGGTGCTCCGAGTGGTGGAGCTGGAAGCCTTGGCTGCCTAGATGGTGGAGGAGGCAGACGAGGTGCAGCATAGGTCTGCCTTGGGGCAGGTGCATTTGGACGGTACATGCTGTTCGGGATCCATATCTTACGCTTCTGCGAGGGCGGGCCCGAAGATGAGCCCGTGTCACGGTTCCGCCTGTGAGTGCTCTGGTGTTCCTGCAGACCAGTCTCGGCATTGATGGCCTTGTTCACCAAGGTGGCAAAATCGGCAAAGTCATGCACTAGAAGTGTGAGCTTGATGTCAGCTTGAGGGCCGTCACAGAACTTCTCCTGTCTGCGTGCATCAGTTGCAATGTCTTCTTCAGCATAGCGGGACAAGTCCAGAAACTCCCGCTTATAAGTTTCTGCAGTTTTGTTGCCTTGGGTGAGGTTGCGGAACTCACGCTTCTTCCTGTCCATGATCCCTTGAGGAATGAAGCGGGCACGGAAGGCAGCTTGAAAGTCTATCCAGGTGATGATTGTCCCAACTGGCAGAGTACGCCTGTGGCTGTCCCACCATTGAGCTGCGGGTCCCTTCAGAAAGAAGGAAGCAAAGGTGACATAGCGGGCAGGGGCTACCTCAGCAGTCTCCATCTCATAGGTAATGTCACGGAGCCAGTCATCAGCATCCAGTGGCTGAGTTGAGCTGCGGTACACGGTTGGGTTGAGGCGCATGAAATCCTGCAGAGTCACTTGGGCTGGCTGCTCGTTCATATTGGGGCAAGGGAACTGAGCCATCATATTCTCCATGAACTGGCAATACATCTCGAGCTGTTGGACCATACCAGCTGCCGGGGATATACCCCGCGGTGTAACCCGGCCGGAAGTATAACCCGGCCGGACTCGGCGACTCACTAAGTGACCCGCCGGATCCTGGCGACTTATGGATAACTTAGCAAGTCGGTCAAAGGAGCTACAAGACCCGGGGGCCCAGGAGGCTCAAGGCCCAGAAGGCCGGCTTATGTTATGGTAGGCCGGCTTAAGAGGAAAGGTGTGAGGAGTATCTCCCTTACAAGGAATCAAGACCCGGACTTGTATCCGGCTTGTAGTACAAGATAGGCTACTTCTACTAGGACTCCACATATAACCCGCCCCTCTAACTTATATAAGGAGGGGCAGGGCTCCCCAAAGGGGGAAAGAAAACAAGAACAATCTGTAGGGCTAGACACAAAGGGGGAGCCGGCTTACGGCGACTCCCCTCATGAGCATAATGAGACCTAGCCACAAACAGCATGTAGGGTTGTTACTGGATGATGTTTCCTGGGTCCCGAAGATATCTAAATCCTTGTCTTGCGTGTTGCGTCTCTCGTCCCGATCAACCCCTCTCAAGCTACCACATAGATGCGTTGACCTCGCGACTAAGTCCTGACACTAAGGTCATCTGACGTGTTAATTCCACGACAGTTGGCGCCCACCGTGGGGCTCGCGCACGGTGGTGTTGAGTTCTTGAAGGGCGCTATCCCAGGGATCGAGAAGCTACGCCCAGCTTATTAAAGAAGTTCCGGTCCACTTTTCGGAGAGTTCCAGCTAGCTCACCAAAAAAGTTCCGACCGCCTCGACGAAAGGTTTCGTCTGAATTGGTGAAAAGTTCCGACCGCCTCAACGAAAGTTTCCGTTTGAATCGGCAAAAGGATCCGACCGCCTCGACGAAAGGTTCCGTCTGAATCACCAAAGAGTTCCGATTGCCTCGACGAAAAGTTCGGTCCGAATCGCCGAAGGGTTCCAGCCGAATCGCCAAAAGGTTCCGTCCGAGTCATCAAAGAGTTCCGACTTAGGCTACAGAAAAGTTCTGGATTATCAAAAAGCTCCGGCCGGATTATCAAGAGGTTCCGGTTCAAAAGTTCCGGATTATCAAAAGTTTCGGCCAGGTTATCAAGAGGTTCCGGTTTAAAGGTTCCGGATTATTAGAAGTTCCAGCAGGATTATCAAGAGGTTCCGGTAAAAAAGTTCCGGGTTATCAAAGGTACCGGCCAGATTATCAAGAAGTTTTGGTTCCCAAAATTCCGGCTCAAAAAGTGCCGGCCGAGTTATGTGGAGAGCTCAGGCATTAGAAGACACATAACCAATTAACTCTTTTGTCAAAAAACAAAAGCAACACTATGCATTATCCGGCGCTAGCATCCTGCAAAAAAATACCATGTGATATCCATCCAGTTTACTTTTATCAATATTTTATTAATTTTGGAAAACAACTACTCTGCCAATAGTGTTGTTATATATAGCCATCTCCCCTGCGGCCCGGTTTACGTCAACGCGCTGACCGGCTCGCCCGTCAGCACCAACTTACAACGCTATAGGTGACTCGCATGTCCGCCCTCGCGGCCGGTTCACACGTCATCACTAGCTTACAACGTGGATGACAACTTGCTCGTCCGCACCGGCTTACAAAACGCCATGGCCGGTTTATCTGTTTGTTCCCGTGGCCGATTCACCCGTGAGGGATTTCAGTTTCACCTAGGGATCATCACTTTCATGGCGGATTATTTTCGACCTCAACAAATCAGGTGATATCCATCCAAGTTTGTTTTATTATCACATGTTGTTTTTGTCAAAGAACAATTTTATCTTTGCCTTGGTCTGCAATATTGTTTATGCAGGGCAATTATTTACGACAAAAAGTGATATTATACCGCGGAGGTGGAGACATGCCAACATCTTTTGGCACAGGTGGTCGTCGTTACTCAATGGACTCCTGCACTGGCTTACAATACCGTGGCCGTCGCTCGCGACCGCGCTGGCTTACAAACGTCGTAGCCGTGTCTCGCGACCGCGCCGGCTTACAACACAGTGGCCGTCTCTTATGACCACGCCGGCTTACAACAAGGAGGACAACTTACCCGCCCGCACCGGTTGACAGCATCGTGGTTCATTCATCTGTCTGAGCCGCATTTGATGTTGCGGTCGTTTTTTACGGTCCGTCTCTTGTGGCCTGGTTTACGTCAACACACCGGGCCGCATTTTTCTGGATGAGCTGTTTATTGAGTATGAGCAAGTCACTACTTGGGAAGCCCGGCTTTTCCAACAAATTGGAGGAAAATTATCATATATTATCAACCGCCGTCTGCGCTGGATGGCTCAATGGATAGGTGCACAAGTCGCTGGCACTACGGTTTGGTTAACTTTAGACAGCCAGTTGGAAGGAACCATTGGCCGTGTTGCTGACACGGCTCATACGGGATCATTTATAACCCGCCACAGTCACCTCAACCTTCTGTGGATAATCACTAGCCTAACATATCAGGTGAAATCCATCCTATATATTTTATTTTACATATTATTTTCTTCAAAAGAGCAATTACTTTGGTTTGCAAGTTGTCCCATCCAGGATTCAAACTGGTCTATATCACGGTTAATTATGGAGAATCTCAAGCCAACTCCTCAAGTCGTCTTGAGACTCGGGGGATACAATTATATGACTCGACAAAATTAGCCAGTTTCAATAAATTCAAGACCATTGAAGGGAAAATAACCCGGCCCCGGAGATTACTGCTAGATCGATGAAAATTTAAAAGCGATCAGAAGATTCCGGCTCAGAATAAGGACTCCGGTTTAAAATCCGGCTCAAGAGACATCTTTCTCCCACAAAGCACTGAAGCTCTCAAAACCGGTTCAACATCCGGATCAAGGTAAATTTGTCCCTTACAAAGCTTTTGAGGTCTCAATATCCGGTTTAAAGTGCCGGTTGAAAAAAGAATTAATCTCTCGCAAGTTCGAGTTTTCAATAAGATTACAGGGTGCCAAAAAGAACTTGCTGCCATGATGCGCGGTTTAAACATAGGTATCATGCCGTACGACTTATCTTATTATGATCACTTGGGAGCTTCCTGTTCAAACATAGGTCGTATCCAAACCAAAGAGAACATAGCTATCGAAACCCACTTGATCGGCATACTGCCAAACCCACTTGGGGGCTTCTTGATCATATTTGAATCATAGCTTAACCTCTTTGGGTCTGACGTGGATCGTATACGAATCAGTGTCATAAAACAAATCTTATGGTCACTTGGGGGCTTCCTGTTCAAACATAGGTCGTATTCGAACTAAAGAGAACATAGCTGTCGATACCCACTTGATCGGCATCGCCAAAGCCACTGGGGTCTATATGATCGTATTCGAATCTTAGCTTAACCCCTTTGGAACGGTTTACTGATCATATCCGAACCAGAAGCCTCAAAAAGTTCTATTCTATCTCGGGTAAGTTTATTGCAGCCACAATTACTTAACTTGAGATCTTTTGGGGATTATATCTTAAATGTATATAAGTGTTTTATGATTAACCTGGCTTGACTTTTGACTATAAGTCGCCAGCTTATGACAACCATCATTTATATGGAAGCATTGGCTTCTAAGGATTGGGTTATCACCCTTATTACACAGGACATGTAAACCGCCAGTACAAATTCAATATCACAGTGGTCATTTGGGGGTTTCCTGTTCAAACATAGGTCGTATTCGAACCAAAGAGAACATAGCTATTGATACCCACTTTGATCGGCAACGCCAACGCCACTGAGGGCTATATGATCGTATTCGAATCTTAGCTTAAACCCTTTGGAACGGTTTACTGATCGTATTCGAATCAGAAGCCTAAAATTTTTTTATCTGTTTTTATTCAATCGCAAGTATTTGAGTTGTCACAAATATCATATGTGTCGGCTCTTACAGACTTGAGTTATCAACTTCACTGTCCGGGTCACATAAGCCGGCGGTATCATTCAAAGGATCATAGGGATCTTGTGATCTATTTGTGTGCAGGATAAGACTACATTTGGGTGGTTACCCGCCCTGGATTTTGACGGTAAGTCGCCAGGGCATATGTTGTTTAAACTCTTTGCAGGATTTGCAGGAATAGGACATATAAATGATTAAGTTCAAGCTCATTACCAAGCTTGATAATTCAAAATAATTATTCATTCTGGATTTTTCTCAAAGGCTATAAGCCGCCAGGTTATAAAAATTCCGGCTTACAATGAAGGCGAATTAAATCGTCGTCGGCCAAGAGCCGCCGGGTATTTAAACTCCGGGTTTACTTATCAACCAATGAGGTATTCAAGTTTTTAATAGCCAAAACTGGCTGGATTTTCATGATGATATTGAATGATTGAGATTTTCATACCGGGTTATTTTATTCAAATCTTGAATAGCCAACATGGCTGGATTTTCTATTGTGATTATCAATAACCAGTATTATTGAGGTTTTCAAAGTCGCTTTAGCGCAATGGCTATTAGTTTATCAAAGGATATGATTTATTCTACAATGGAAGGAATAGTCCCGAGTCACTGCAGGCTTACGACCCGGCACTTGGGGGCTACATTATTCAATTGAGATTATATCAAATATGCAAGTCTCATGTCGCTGCAAGCATGCACCCTGAAACTTGGGGACTAATGCAAAGTCATCTTTTTGCTCGCCTAATTGAAGACCCGACTCATCACATTGTAATGAGTCGGCCCTTGGGGGCTACCAATTGCTCCTGTCAACAATTCAAGGTACACAAATTTTCATCTATTATTGAAGAGATCCACTGCTCAGTTGGTAAAGCACTAAGCTCTCAACCTTGTGGAGGTGGGTTCACGCCCCATGATGGGGGTTACATTATATGATGTTCTTTTCAAACAAGTATATATAAAGTACCAGCTCAATATTATCTTACTGAGCCGGCCCTTGGGGGCTACACGTTGCTGTTCAAATCTACATGATCATATTTATAAAGTCCCTGCTCATTATTGCATAATGACCCGACCTTTGGAGGCTACACTGGTTGAAATTTTTACGAGCATAAGGCAATTACAAGTCCTAGGTTGCTGCAAGCATGACAACTCGGAACTTGGGGGCTACCTATGTGAAATATTCAGTTTATGACTAATGATTGAGATGAACAAACCGGATTTCTTCTTTGGTTGCAACACCTATATTGGAGCAAGTCTTAAGCTATCACCATGTTCTCCTCTTAAGACTTGGGGGCTACAGGTATTATGCATATATAAGGAGGAACATGTTCAAATTATAAGTTTTCAGCAAATCAGGAAGATCAATTACATGACCCGGTGTCAACAACAATTATGACTCGATATCATCAGTCTTTTATAAACCGGAGTTTTTGGTAATGATAAACCGGCAAGTTTTATATCTTCAAGCCGGCTGAATATCAGATGAGTATTTGAAGACCAAAACTATTTAACCCGGCGCCTTGGAAGCCGACTCAAGTGGATTATTCTTCACAATATTTTTCTGTCAGAAACCAACATCATCAAATTGATTGTGAAGCTGGTCTATTGACCCAGATTTTCTAGAAGAAGGAAATGACAAGGACTTAAGGATGTTTAGGTGCTGGTTTACAAGAATTCTTAACCCGGAGCACAACCTGTCAAATTTGTTCTTGTGTTTATTTTGTAGCACAAGTTTACCATGGATAAATCCAAGCTAAACTTGGGGGCTAATGTCGGGGATATACCCCGCGGTGTAACCCGGCCGGACTCGGCGACTCACTAAGTGACCCGCCGGATCCTGGCGACTTATGGGTAACTTATCAAGCGGGTTAGAGGAGCTACAAGACCCGGGGGCCCAGGAGGCTCAAGTCCCAGAAGGCCGGCTTACGTTATGGTAGGCCGGCTTAAGAGGAAAGGTGTGAGGAGTATCTCCCTTACAAGGAATCAAGACCCGGACTTGTATCCGGCTTGTAATACAAGATAGGCGAGTCCTACTAGGACTCCACATATAACCCGCCCCTCTAACTTATATAAGGAGGGGTAGGGCTCCCCAAAGGGGGACAGAAAACAAGAACAATCTCTAGGGATAGATACAAAGGGGGAGCCGGCTTACGTCGACTCCTCTCATGAGCATAATGAGACCTAGCCACAAACAGCATGTAGGGTTGTTACCGGATGATGTTTCCCGGGGCCCGAAGTTGTCTAAATCCTTTTCTTGTGTGTGGCGTCTCTCGTCCCGATCAACCCCTCTCAAGCTACCACATAGATGCGTTGACCTCTCGACTAAGTCCTGACGCTAAGGACATCTGACGTGTTAATTCCACGACACCAGCCATGTAGTTAGGAGGTGGTGGGGAGTTGCCGGCACGACCACGACCAGCTGGTCTAACCATCCTGCTAATATATAACAGGGGTAGTTCAGCATTGAGAAATTTGCATAGACAAGAATCATTCATGATGAAACATGGATAATGAAAGGAGCACGAAAGATACTTCATAGTAGTCGGCATAACTTACAAAAGGGTCGGACACAGAGTTCAGTACATAGACTAGGTCATCATAGGCGGCACGCAGGCTCGCGGCGAATGCATCTAATACTAATGAGCAAGAGTACATCAGTCCCAGGAGGTACTGTGAAGGTAGCTGTAGCCTGACAGCTGGTAGTGAGGCAACGGATAGTCCTCCACGTCAGTGGCCTGGGGCCCGCGGATACTATGGTGTAGAACCCGACGCTCAGGTGGCAGAAGAGGACCAAGTGCGGGAGAGTAGCCTCCCACCTCTGGCCAACTGACACCGTGGGGCATCATGGTCCTGGCTGGGTAGATCGCAGAATGCGGCAACTGTCCAGATCGGACAAAGAGGTGCAACAGCGTCAGAGGCCTGTAAAGGTGCTGACGAGTGGTGTACAACTCGTGGCAAAGAGCTCTGTTAGCTCGGTCCAGCCCATCAGCATGCAGAACCAGGTTCTAATGGTGGAAGGGCTCTCGGGTGACAGTGGAGTAGGCAGCAGTGTAGTATCCCTCCGCACCAACGTCAGAGGCGATAGGAATGTACCTGAAAGGGGAAGTGTCCAATGCCCGATACTCTCCACGAAGACGTGTCAGAGCAGCATGAGCAGCATCGTGGATTGCCATCTCGATGGTCACTCCAACACCATGAGCGGTGTGCAGCACAGTAGTGGACTCATACTCCCGAGAGTAGAGGTGGACGATGGCACGGTATTGCTCCTGATTAAAGTTCTGGTACTCCTCGTAGACGGTGTACTCAGGGTGCCAGCGATAACCCAGATAGGTCATCATCTCAGCTAGCACAGCAGGTGATCCTGAGGCACCAATGGCCGCCGTGTGGCGCACGACCTGCCTCGTGGGTTCCATCTGAAAACAAAGATGTTTCAATGGAGTCAAATGACAATGTGGGTACTATTCAAAATACTATCCTACAGAATAACTATGGCTTATCCAACTTTGGGGTGAACGTGGTAACCGGATCCTAATGTTAGAGTTAGTAAATTCGTTTAACCCGAGTAGGAGAGAGTTCAGAGCCCCAGAGTAAAGGTCGAGGAGTAAAGGATCCTAATACCACCCAATGGCGACGTGGGCCCGTAAGGCACACAGCCAAGTTAGTAAAAGTTTTGTAGTTACTAGACTCGACTTCGACCAAGGAGTGCGGAAGGGGGATTCCTACAGGCAGTCGACTCTGATACCAACTTGTGACGCCCCCGATTCAATCATACACTAATCATGCACACAAACGTGTACGATCAAGATTAGGGACTCACGGGAAGATATCACAACACAACTCTAAAACATAAATAAGTCATACAAGCATCATAATACAAGCCAGGGGCCTCGAGGGCTCTTATACAAGTGCTCGATCATAGACGAGTCAACGGAAGCAACAATATCTGAGAACAGACATAAGTAAACAAGTTGCCATAGATGGCTAGCACAAACTGGGATACATATCGAAAGAGGCGCAGGCCACCTGCCTGGGATCCTCCTAACTACTCCTAGTCGTCGTCAGCAGCCTACACGTAGTAGTAGGCACCTCCAGTGTAGTAGTCATCGTCGACGGTGGCGTATGGATCCTGGGCTCCCACATCTTGTTGCGGCATCCGAGAAGAGGAAAATAGGGGAAAAGAGGGAGCAAAGCAACCGTGAGTACTCATCCAAAGTACTCGCAAGCAAGGAACTACACTACATATGCATGGGTATATGTGTAAGGAGGCAATATGAGTGGACTGAATTGCAGAAGGCCAGAATAAGAGGGGGATAGCAAGTCCTATCGAAGACTATGCTTCTGGCAGCCTCCGTCTTGCAGCATGTGGAAGAGAGTAGATTAAAGTCCTCCAAGTAGCATCGCATAGCATAATCCTACCCGGCGATCCTCCCCTCGTCGCCCTGTGGAAAAGCGATTACTGAGTTGTCTGTGGAACTTGTCTGGGTGTGTTTTATTAAGTATCCTGTTCTAGTTGTCATAAGGTCAAGGTACAACTCCGGGTCGTCCTTTTATGGAGGGACTCGGCTATTCAGATAGATTAACTTCCCTGTAGGGGTGCACCACATAACCCAACATGCTCGATTCCATTTGGCTGGACACACTTTCCTGGGTCATGCCCGGCCTCGGAAGATCAACACGTCGCAGCCCCACCTAGGAACAACAGAGTGGTCAGCACGCCAATCTAAATCCTATATGCGCAGGGGTCTAGGCCCATCGCCCATTGCACACCTGCACGTTGCGTACGCGGCCGGTGAGCAGACCTAGTAACCTCCATTACAAAGCAAGTCGCGTTACGCAGTCCAACCCGGCACGCGCCGCTCAGTCGCTGACGTCACGAAGGCTTCGGCTGATACCACAACGTCGAGTGCCCATATCTTTCCCGCGTAGTTTGTTAGTGCGTATAGGCGAATGGCCGGACTCAGATCAAATACCAAGATCTCATTAAGCGTGTTATTATGAAGCAATCGTGAACGCCGACCAGGGCCAGGCCCACCTGTCTCCCAGGTGGTCTCAACCCGCCCTGTCGCTCCGCCACAAAGATCCGCACAGAGGGCCGTCGGGACAAAGGTCCTTTCAGCCCCCAATCCATGAGTCACTCGCGGGTACTCCTCGAGCCGACCCGACTTTAGTCACCATCTGTAGTATGTATATATGTATAGCATATACCCGTGATCACCTCCGGAATGATCACAGCCCAATAGTATAGCAAGGCAGACTGACAAGAATGTAGGGCCAATGATGATAAACTAGCATCCTATACTAAGCATTTAGGATTGCGGGTAAGGTATCAATGACTGTAGCAACAATGACAGGCTATGCATCAGAATAGGATTAATGGAAAGCAGTAACATGCTACACTACTCTAACGCAAGCAGTATAGAGGAGAATAGGCGATATCTGGTGATCAAGGGGGGGCTTGCCTGGTTGCTCTAGCAAGAAGGAGGGGTCATCAACTCCGTAGAAGAACTGGGCAGCAGCAGCGTCGGTCTCGTAGTCTACCAGAGAGAAGAGGGGGAAGAAACAATGAATACAATGCAAACAGATGCATATCGATGCATGACATGACAAGTAACGATGCTAGGTGTACCCAATCGCGGTAGTGGTGATACTGACAAAGGGGGAAAACATCCGGGAAAGTATTCCCGGTGTTTCGCGTTTTCGGATAGATGAACCGGAGGGGGGAAAAGTTGCGTGTTCTCTATGCTAGGGAGGTGTGGCGGACGAACGGGCTGCGTATCCAGATTCGTCTCATCGTTCTGAGCAACTTTCATGTAGAAAGTATTTTCATCCGAGTTACGGATTAAAAGATATGATTTTCTAAAGACTTAAGTCTTTTTCTGATTTTAATTAATTATCTAAAGCCAACATTATCCAGAACAGTGTTGATGATGCAAGCATGACATCAGAGTGATGTTAGCAGGTCAACTGGTCGGTTGACCAATCAAACCAGATAGGTGGGTCCAGTGGGACCCACATGTCATTGTCAGGGGCATTAATAGAGTTTGGAAACTAACTAAATTGGTTAATTAGCAGGTAGGGCCCAGTAGTTAGTGAGAGATTAGGTTTTAATTAATTAACTTAATTGTTCATCAGTTTATCTATTTGTTTTTATTTGATTTATGGGATGGGGCCCGCATGTCAGTGGTAGTAGCTGCCACGTCAGCTTAGTTGACTTCGGTCAACGTGGCCAGTTGGGGCCCCCAGGCCCACAAGCAGTGACCCAGGGGTGGGCCCTGGTGTGCCAGCTCAGCGGAGCCACCGGAGTAGCTCCGGCGAGCTCGCGCGCAGCGGCCGAACGCCGGCGAGCGTCAGGATTCCCCTACGGGGCATCAAATTGAGCGCCGCCACTTGCGTTCGAACGAGGAGAGTGCCTCGCGTCCAGTGGTGGTCGTGACATGGCCGGTGGTGGCCAGAAGTGACGGCAGCGAGTACATCGGCGGACGGCCGGAGTCGGGCGCGAGAGGAAATGACGACGCACCATGCAAGCGAATGAAAGGAGAGGCCAGGCGAGTCGTACGCGAGGCGGCGAACGCAACAGGCGCTGGCCCGTGACCATTTGGTCACCGTAGGCACGCCGGCGATGAGCGCAGGCGGCAGCGCGTTCGGGCGCTCAACAGGGATGGTGTTAGGATGCACGGGAGGGAGTGTGCGCGTGCACGTTAGGCTCCGGTGAGCATCAGGAGCACGATGCCATTCTCATGGGAGCACGACGGAGAGCGTGGCCTCGGCGGCGAGGCGATCCGCGGTGACGGGCTCACGGCAACGGCGATGAGGTAGCTACGATGCGTGAGGGGCTTAGCGAGGAGGAGTAGGAGGCGAAGGAGCTCACCGTGCGGCACGCAAGATGGCCCGTGGTGGTTTAGTAGCAGCAGGGGGCGCTGCCGGAGTTGGTGAAGAACGGCGGCGACCGGAGATGTGGAAGAAGGGGACCGTTGCAGCAGCGCCTCCGAGCTCCAACTGCAGCCACCGGTGGACAAGGAAGACGATGGCGAAGCCGATGGACACACTGGCGAGGCGAGGCGATGGTTGTGTCCGTGCGTTTCACGGCGGCGGGTCCATGGCGGTGTTCGGATGCGATGGGAGAGGAGAAGAGCAGGGTGGATCTGAGGGGAGGGGGAGAGGCGCAAGGACCGAGGGCGAGACTGGGGGCGAGTGGGAGGCGGGATCGAGGAGGCGGGGGCGTGGCGGCCTTATCCCCTCCCGACGCCGATGAGGGGGTCCGGTGGTGACCGCGCCCTGTAGCAGCGTACAACCGAGGAACAGGAAGAGGGTGCGTGCGGGGAGCTGGGCCGGCTGGGCCGGTTGGGTGGCTGGCTGTTGGCTAGCTGGGCCTTTCGGCCCAGGGGGGAAGGGGGGGTTTCTTCTTTTTCCTTTTCTTTTCCTTTTCCTTTTAGGTTTGTTTTCTTTTCTATTTAATATGGGCATTTAAGTGTTTTATAAAATTGTGTCATCTACACAATAATTGCCTATGACATATTTGGCATTGTCCGAATATTTTTGTTTCAACTTTTGAAAACTTTGGTTGCTTGCCACTATTCATTTTTCAATTTGAAATGTTTTGAACTAACATTTGATTAGCAACAGTAACAGAGAAGACATGGCATCATTAGGAGAGTTTTACTGTAGCCTAATTATCCGAGCGTTACAGGGAGTTGATACGTCTCCAACGTATCTACTTTTCCAAACACTTTTGCCCTTGTTTTGGACTCTAACTTGCGTGATTTGAATGGAACTAACCCGGACTGACGCTATTTTCAGCAGAATTACCATGATGTTGTTTCATGTGTAGAAAACAAAAGTTCTCGGAATGACCTGAAAATCCTTGGAGACAAGTTTCAGAAAATATAAAAAATGCTCGCAAAAGATGAAGACCAGGGGGCCCACACCCTGTCCACGAGGGTGGGGGCATGCCCACCGCCTCTGGGCGCGCCCCCTGTCTCGTGGGCCCCCTGCAGCTCCGCCGACCTCAACTCCAACTCCATATATTCCGTCTCGCGGAGAAAAAATCAAAGAGAAAGTTTCATCGCGTTTTACGATACGGAGCCGCCGCCAAGCCCTAATCTCTCTCGGGAGGGTTGATCTGGAGTCTGTTCAGGGCTCCGGAGAGGGGGATTCGTCGCCATCGTCATCATCAACAATCCTCCATCACCAATTTCATGATGCTCACCGCCGTGCGTGAGTAATTTCATCGTAGGCTTGCTGGACACTGATGGGTTGGATGAGATTTATCATGTAATCAAGTTAGTTTTGTTAGGGTTTGATTCCTAGTATCCACTATGTTCTGAGATTGATGTTGCTATGCCTTTGTTATGCTTAATGCTTGTCACTAGGGCCCGAGTACCATGATTTCAGATTTGAACCTATTATGTTTTCATGAATATATGTGTGTTCTTGATCCTATCTTGCAAGTTTATAGTCACCTATTATGTGTTATGATCCGACAACCCCGAAGTGATAATAATCGAGATACTTCTTGGTGATGACCGTAGTTTGATGAGTTCATGTATTCACTATGTGTTAATGCTTTGGTCCGGTTCTCTATTAAAAGGAGGCCTTAATATCCCTTAGTTTTCGCTAGGACCCCGCTGCCACGGGAGGGTAGGACAAAAGATGTCATGCAAGTTCTTTTCCATAAGCACCTATGACTATATTCGGAATACATGCCTACATTACATTGTTGAATTGGAGCTAGTTCTGTGTCACCCTATGTTATAGCTATTACATGAGGAATCGCATCCGACATAATTATCCATCACTAATCCATTGCTACGAGCTTTTCATATATTGTGCTTCGCTTATTTACTTTTCCGTTGCTATTGTTACAATCATTACAGAACCCCAAAAATATTATCTTTTGCTATCTTTACCTTTCCACTATTACCATTACTATCATACTACTTTGCTACTAAATATCTTGCTGCAGATACTAAGTTATCCAGATGTGGTTGAATTGACAACTCAACTGCTAATACTCAAGAATATTCTTTGGCTCCCCTTGTGTCGAATCAATAAATTTGGGTTGAATACTCTACCCTCGAAAGTTGTTGCGATCCCCTACACTTGTGGGTTATCAGGCAGCTCAGACGCATCTGGGAAAGATTTGCGGAAAGCAGCCAACATCGCATCGAATGATTTGTTGGTCATCCGCTCAGATGTCTTCACCTGAAGAAAGGTGACCATAGCTGAGAATACTGACAGCTTATTTCCTGGGGTGACAGCCACGTTGCATTGTTCCAACATGCAGGCCCACTGTTTTTCTTCTACAGGTGAAAGTTCATGGAATGCATGAGTATTTCATAACATTGTTTCAATGTTGGTCAAACTCACTGGCTCCGCCACCACCACCTCCTCCTCCTCTTCCACCTGAGCATCATGCAGATCAAGATGGTGATCTGCTACTTCCACGTAGTCAATAACATTGAAGTTCACAGTTTCACCATGATGAACCCACCTAGTATATGTGACCGACATCCCATACAAGTGTAGATGATTTTGCACAGTTGACTGGGGTCTTGTAACTGAATTCATACAAGTGCTAGACGGGCAGAGCACATCTGATTTCGGACCGCCGTACTCAGCTCTAATAAAGTTCATGAAGTTTTCAACCCCCTCGACATATGCAGCGGAGAATCTTCAAGCAGAAGTTATCCAAGTCTTGTCCATCTGTTAGACATACAAATTAGTTCTTCTACTAGACATTACAGGAAAAACATATATGCTTTTTTATGAAGTCCAGAAAAAATATCTAGGTCGATGTCTAAAGCTATGGCAACATATTTGGACGAGTAGATCTAAGTAACGAAATATATGTAAAGCTAATTCAGCAAACAGATTTGAGTGCTCAATTATGGCAGGCTATTACAGCAGTCAATGAGGCTGAGCACACAACCATCAAACTATCGAAGGCCACCGCAGCAACAAAGATCGAGTATGAAACGGTGTAGAGCTATTTCACCTAACAGATTCGCTACTAGACCATGTCAATCTACGTCACAATAAATATATGGCAGGATATTGGAGCAACTAATTGGCCTTGGCATGCCATCTCAGCTTAGCAGATTGAGTGCAGAATAGGGCAAGGAAGCTTCTTAAGCAGAGCATATTGACTGTAATCTACTTCGGCAAATAGTGAGATTAATAGCGTCTATCAGCTAACATTCAGTGCTACACTGACATGAACGGGGCCTCAGTCTAGAATGCACATACCATGGGAGAAGCTGACCGTCGTGCGTCTGCACACGAATGTCGCCAGCGGTGGAGGCGCTGACCGACATGTTCCTCCACAAGAATGTAGCCAACGGTGGCGACGCAGCTAGAGGACGATAGTCGACGAGAGTGTACTGTGGGAGCGAGAGGATCGCCGTGCGTGCCCTTGACGAACCGCGGCGCCGATGGATTGGCGTGGCGGGGAGTACAGCTTTGGTGGAGCGAATGGAGTGGAGGGGGACGGG
>NC_041381.1:617766857-617783221 GCF_002162155.2 Triticum dicoccoides
TAGTTGGCCGAAGGGCGGTTGAATCGGATTTGGGGGGAATTTTTGGGTGGGGGGGGGGATGGATTTTCGCGCGGTGGGCGGGGGGAGTTTGGCGCATGGTCGGTTTCTCCAAGTGCAGTCCTATGTGTCAGTCAAGAGGCAAGCCGAAGCGCGTTCCGTTTGCGAGAGCCGTGTGTAGGACTGAACGTGTGTGGGGTGCAATGCGACCGCAACAGGAGTGTTGTGACTGTACCGCCTTTTTTCCTTTTAAACTAGGTGCTTCGCGTGATCCATCGACACTACTACTAGTAATCTGGTAATCTCGACTAAAACGGCGCGGCCGGGTCTTTTCCCACGTGATATGCTGGGAGATTGGCTTATTTGGTTTTTTTAGGACGAGTAATGCTATGCCTACGTAATCCCAGTTACGTAATTAACATAATGTGAAATGTCTGAGCTGTTGAATGTAGATTGCGGCAGGGAGGGGCCCACCACCATGAAAATCAGGGGAGGAGAGAGAGAGGAAATTTACGTTAACCCTTTCATAGGTTCCCGTAGATGTAGAAAGATGTGAAATGCGTGAATGTGTAGTGGACGTACTATTGGAGTGCGTAAGATAAATTGTGTATGTATAGACCCTATGTGTTTATTTTACTTCACATGTTAGATTTGTCTCGGTTCAATAAAAAGAAGAGTTGGTGATGATGGTGTGCCTATCATCCTGTAATTTAGGCCGCCCGATCTATATCTAACGGATAGGAAGGAAACTATGACAATTTACCCGCACTCCTCTCCACATTTGCAGATAAGGCTTTCCCTCGTTCATCCTTTTCTCCCACAAGATCTTGATCTTCCGTGCACTGCACGGGCATCTTGCTAGTACTCCTATATTCTATATTATTGTGAAAGTTTATACACACCAGCCGAGATTAATGCAAACATGGCAGATTTTCATTACATTTCGAACTTTTACAGGACAGAAAAATAAAAGAAACCCGACCCTAAATATATTCCACGGCGTCGACCGATGTCCTCCATCTACGATATCTATGTACGGGGGTTGGGTTCTAGACCCGTGAAGTGAAGGTGCAGTCTCCGGCGAGGAAGAGTAGAACACGGGACACGGACCGGCCAGTTGGCACACCAGGCCCTACCGCTTCCCATGCCCTACTCATCCTCGGAGGAGTCCCCGACCTCGGCGGTGCCGGACGTTGGACGTCGGCAAGTAGGACGCGTGGCTGACGGTGCTACCGTCGTCGGCCGCCAGCGTGGCCACCACTTGTGCGGTCGCGTCCGCGTCTGGCTACGCCGCTATTGCGTCGCGAGAGGCGACTTGCGCTAGGGCGGCGACCTCAAGCTTCATCCCCGAAGACAAGCTTTCCCGCAGAGCATTCACACTTGTGGTCATGGCGGATGTGGTGCCAGGTAGGAGGACGATGCACTATTGTGTGGATGTTAGCTGGGTGTTGCCGCTTTAAGTAGCGCATTCCGATGAGGACAAGCGTCCGGGTGCATCATTAAGTCACCGAAGTTGGTTCCTCGGGCACCGAGCCTCTTAATGACGACATACGAACGGATGACATGAATGCGGGCAGCTGGCGCCAGCTGGGAACGCACGCGCGGAGGCGCGAGAGACGAGGGTTTTGGTGTCCCAGGATAGTCAGCTGCGGTCGTGGAAACGTTGGATATGCCCGATGCTCACATGCGATCCCCGCATGTCATTGAAAAAGCAAGACGGCCCAGCATGGTGTCAGGTCCTGAGGATGCAGTTGGCCACGCTACACCACTCGGTGGACACGACACGGCGCCCCATGCATCCTCAAGGAGCCGGGTGTTGGGGTGTTTTTGGATTGTGGCCAAAGTGCACCTTACCAAAATTTTGGTCATGACCCAAAGATTGGTCTTTGTTTGGATGGTTGCCATTTTTTGGCATGCCAATGAACTCTAGCCTATTCTAGTTCATTTTTCTTGCCAATGTCGGCCAAATCATGGACAACCAGTACCTCAACCAAAATTTTGGCTACCCAATGCTTTGATGGGGCAACCCTGGGCACAAACCAAACATACTATTGGTCGTGCCATAGCACTAACGCCACCCTCGGCACACTGAAACCGACCGTGTCTAGCAATGATATGAGTGTGTCGCTCACTGCGGTTGCCGTGTCCAGAGGCGGTGCTGGAGCTGCGCCATGTTGTTGGCCCCAACGACCCACATGAAATGTTGTCGGTTGGCGAGGAGGTCATGGGCCAGCTCCTCCATTGGACTAGTCTGCGCTACATCATCCCGACGGGTGTGCCCCTCATGTGGGTTTCCCAGTTTTCCCGACCATATTCGAGCGTCAGTGCCCCGCGTTGTGCATTAGGCCTTTCACTATGTAGGCCAAGCGAGACAACTTATTGTTTATTTGAGCCGTTCAAGTATAATCATGTGGCATTTGCTTATTTCTCATTCCTCTCCAACCCTCTTCTCCATTGATCACGTCACCCTCCGATCGAGTCCATCCTCCCTCATGCCTCATTTGAACATTCCGCCGAGTATCATTCCCATGTACCCACCCTAGTCCTATTTCAATCGATCTCCGGACCCCGAGATGAAATCGAGAGAGAACGAGTGGGGGCATGTGATACCTAAGGCGGATTCAAAATTTTGAACCGGTGATCATAGCATCCGCAAATCATATATAAAGGGTATTCAATGTTCGTTTCATTTTTGAACGTACAATATACTCCCTGCTATCCTTTCTAGTTTACATATAAGTTTTATGTGTAGTTAAAGTATCTCTACTTAGATAAAAAAAGTATCAACATTGAACAACGCCCAATCAATATTGTTAGATTCGTACGTACTACTAGATTTGTACTCGAGATGGTTTCCAATTTGTTTTCAACCACGTTAATGTGATTGTTCTCGCGCATGCTCTTCCTACTAGGATTTCGCCACGTATAGCCAGTCCAATAGTAACTTTTTTAAGCTCCCTATCCAATAGTACACGTGGAGTACTGACAACATCTGTACTAGAGTATGCGGTGCTCATAGTAGTACTCCCTCCTTCCATTTATATAGGGCCTATGTGGAGGAGAGAGATGTGAAAAAGTAAGGGAGTGAGCTCTCATGCAAGAGCCTATCTATATACGCATTCCTAGTTAAATACAATAAATATGAAGAAAGAGATAGATAGGAGATGGAAAAAAAGTACTAATACAATAGCCAACCTTTTTTTTGGGAAATAGCCAACCTTATAGCCCACACTACCGTATGAGTGCATATAATAGATGATGGCTATAGATGACATGGAAGTCCCTCATATCCATCGACTGGCTATATTATTAACCATGCTCTAATGCGTTTTTAAAACCGCATTTGACTATTGACAAGATTAATACTACATGATATGTATAATGTGAAAACTATATCATTGGAAACTCCTTTCACAAACGAATTTGACCGTATGCTTTATGTAAGTTGCATGTCATATATTATTACTCTAACATTTGGTCAAAGTTAGCCTGGAAAAATGCATTAGGCCCTGTATAGTAAATGGTAGGAGGGAGTAGTTGTGGAAGTGGATCCTCTGACGTAGGTATCCCTGCCTTACCCTCCCATTCGGTCACTTACTGGCGGACCCCATGTTTGCTAGGCCCTGCATGTCAGATACTCAATGGGTTCGGCCACGTCAGGGGATCATTATCCGTAGTATACTCCCTCTGTTTTTATTTACTCCACATAAAACAGAGGGAGTGGTAGTATAATAAATGACGCAAGCAGGGAAGGCGGAGGGACGTCGGTTTGCTCTCAACTATGGTCCCACAAGCGAGCGAAAATGCAAGACGAAGCGCGTTCCATTTGGTGAGTGACATGGAGGGTCCACCGTGCCGGGATGCAACACGAACGCAACAAGAGCGATGTACAGTCAAAACAGATTGACCGGTCGTCACCGGAACCACTATTCACACCAGAACCTTCACTGCGGCCTACGCCAGCCACTGCCCTAAAACCACGCCTAATCTCGAGCCCATTCCCCCACCTTTTGATCCCCTAGCCCGCATCAAGCGTCCCCTAGTTCGCTGAAAAGCTTTGGTTCCCCGCAAGATCACTTACTACAAGATGCTGACGCTAGAGCGCCACACAGAAATCGCGGCGGCGGTCAGCACCACAGACCTCCGTTCCCAAGCTTGCTTTGCGGTGGGCCAATCCCCGAGTGCTATGGAGCCAAGCTACGTTTGATACAGATTACTACAGACTGTTCTGTTTCTGACAGATTCTGTTTTCATTGTGTTGTTTGCTTATTTTGATCAATCTATGTCTAGTATGTAAGGGTATGAACCATACATAAGTTGGAATACAATAGGTTTAACACAAATATAAATGAAGAATGAGTTCATTACAGTACCTTAAAGTGGTGATTTATTTTCTTATACTAACGGAGCTTACGAGTTTTGTTTTGAGTTTTGTGTGGTTGAAGTTTTCAAGTTTTGGGTAAAGATTCGATGGACTATGGAATAAGGGATGGTAAGAGCCTAAGCTTGGGGATGCACAAGGCACTCCAAGGTAATATTCAAGGACAACCAAGAGCCTAAGCTTGGGTATGCCCCGGATGGCATCCCCTATTTCGTCTTCGTTCATCGGTAACTTTACTTGGAGCTATATTTTTATTCACCACATGTTATGTGTTTTGCTTGGAGCGTCATTTTCTTTTGTGAGTATTTGCTTGCTGTTATTTAGAATAATGTTTTGCATCCTTATTTTCAATAAAAATGTCAAGGATAGCCTTTACCATGCTTATTTTGCAAGTATACATGTTGCTTTTTGAAAACAGAAAGTTTACCGCTGTTGCAAAAATTCCCTAGAAAAGCCAGAGACTGATATAATGTTGAATCTTTTTGAATAATGAGCTCTGATAAATATTTTACAGTGTAGTATTTTTCTTAGAATTGTTAGAGTTAGGGAAGTATGATGAATCTTGCATTCTTTACAGACTATACTATTTTGGCTGATTGCTGTTATGTTTGCATTGCATATGCTTGCTTGTTTAATGATTCTATTTTAGGATAGGAGTATTAAACATGCAGAGACATTTAGTATGCAATTTTGAATAATAATCTTAGTGATTTGTTACAGTAGAAAATGATAAGGTTTTGCATTGGTTTATACTAACCTATCTCACGAGTTCTTGTTGAGTTTGTTGTGGATGAAGCTTTTGATAAAAAGAGAAACCATGATATGAGAGGAATTAAGGAGACACAAAAGTTCAAGCTTGGGGATGCCCAAGGCACCCCAAGAAAATATTTCAAGAAGTCTCAAGCATCTAAGCTTGGGGATGCCCCGGTAGGCATCCCACCTTTCTTCTTCAAGAACTATCGGTTAGTATCGGTTGAGCCTAAGTTTTTGCTTCTTCACATGAGTTGTGCTATCCTTGCAATGTCATTTTGTTTTGTTTTGCTTGCTGTTTGAATAAAATACCAAGACCTGGAATTCTTTTCTGAGAGAGAGTCTTTGCATAGTTGCATAATTATTTAGCTACTCATTGATCTTCACTTATATCTTTTTGGAGTAGTTTTTCATTTACTCGTGTGCTTCACTTATATCCTATGAGTAAATGGTTGAATGAGTTCAATGTCATAAATCTGAAATTATATATGTTTCGTTTGCTTATCCCATGGGGAGTAATGACTTCACGTCTAAGAAGTAGAGGTTGTAAATTTATTGACGATTAGCAAGCATTGTATTGGTCATTTGAACAATTCATGAAAGAATATTGAAGGAAGAGAGATTTTCACATATAAATATATTATCATAGACATCTTTTATAATTGTGAGCACTCATTAAGTATTACATGCTAAAGCGTTGACGTTGGATAAGGAAGACAACGTAATGGGTTATGTTTTCTCGCATCTCAGTTAAAGTATATTGTCATGGATCATTCAAACATGTTGAGCTTGCCTTTCCCCCTCATGCTAGCCAAAATTCCTAGCACCAAGTAGAGATACTACTTGTGCTTCCAAATATCCTTAAACCCAGTTTTGCCATGAGAGTCCACCATACCTACCTATGGATTGAGTAAGATCCTTCAAGTAAGTTGTCATCGGTGCAAGCAATAAAAATTGCTCTCTAATTATGCATGACTTATTAGTGAGGAGAAAATAAGCTTTGTACGATCTTGTTATGGAAGCAATAAAAGCGACGGACTGCATAACAAAGGTCCATATACCAGGGGCAATATAAAGTGACATTCTTTCGCATTAAGATTTTGTGTATCCAACCCTAAAAGCGCGTGACAACCTCTGCTTCCCTCTGCGAAGGGCCTATCTTTTACTTTATGTCTTTTACTTTATGCAAGAGTCAAGGTGATCATCACCTTTTCCCTTTTTCATTTTATCCTTTGGCAAACACTTTGTGTTAGGGTGATCCTGATATATATATCCAATTGGATGTACGTTAGCATGAACTATTATTGTTGACATCACCAAAAGGTGAATATGTTTGGAGGCAACATTTTAAGCCTCTATCTTTCTCTGTGTCCGATTAAAACTTCATAACCACAAGTATTGCATGAGTGTTAGCAATTGTAAGACTATATGATAGTTGAGTATGTGAAGTTTGCTAAATTGAAGCTCTGACACAGACCCTTCCTGAAAATAAGATGAATTGCAATTGTTTGATGACTAAGAATGAAGTTTGCTAGTTTTTAGGAAAGTTTATGGTCTATGCTTTAACATGTGAATAGCTTGTTACTTCATCATGAAAAGCTTTATGAGATGAACTATTGTTATGACATATAAACATGCTAGAAAAGGTAATTGAAATTATCATTGATCAAACTTGTGCACCTCTAGCATTCACACTTCATAAATTCTTTCTTTTATCATTTACCTACTCGAGGACGAGCAGGAATTAAGCTTGGGGATGCTGATACGTCTCCAACGTATCTATAATTTATGAAGCATTCATGCTATTATATTACCTGTTTTGAATGATTATGGGCTTTATTATACACTTTTATATATTACTTTTGGGACTAACCTATTAACCGGAGGCCCAGCCCATATTGTTGTTTTATTGCCTGTTTTAGTATTTCGAAGAAAAGGAATATCAAACGGAGTCCAAACAGAATGAAACCTTTGGCAACGTTATTTTTAGGAAGAATATCATCCTGGAGACTTAGAGTTTATGTCAGAAGATCCTAGAGGAGGCCATGAGATAGGGGGGCGCCCCCCACCCCCTACTGGGCGCGCCCCATGTCTCGTGGGCCCCTCGAGCACCTCCCGACCGACTTCTTTCGCCTATATAAGCCTACGTACCCTAAACCATTGAATATCAAGATAGATCGGGAGTTCCGCCGTCTCAAGCCTCTGTAGCCCCCAGAAACCTCTCGGGAGCCCTTCCCAGTACCCTGCCGGAGGGGGGATCCTTCACCGGTGGACATCTTCATCATCCCAGCTCTATCCATGACGAGGAGGGAGTAGTTCACCCTCGAGGCTGAGGGTATGTACCAGTAGCTATGTGTTTGATCTCTCTCTCTCTCTCTCTCTCGTGTTCTCTCTCGTGTTCCCTCTATGGCACTATCTTGATGTATCCCGAGCTTTGCTAGTGTAGTTGGATCTTATGATGTTTCTCCCCCTCTACTCTCTTGTGATGAATTGAAGTTTCCCTTTGAAGTTATCATATCGGACAAAGTCTTTTATGAGAACACTTGATGTATGTCTTGCCGTGCTTATCTATGGTGACAATGGGATATCATGTGCCACTTGATGTATGTTTTGGTGACCAACTTGTAGGTCCCGCCCATGAACCTATGCATAGGGGTTGGCACACGTTCTTGACTCTCCGGTAGAAACATTGGGGCACTCTTTGAAGTACTTTGTGTTGGTTGAATAGATGAATATGAGATTGTGTGATGCATATCGTATAATCATGCCCACGGATACTTGAGGTGACAATTGAGTATCTAGGTGACATTAGGGTTTTGGTTGATTTGTGTCTTAAGGTGTTATTCCAGTACAAACTCTTGAATAGATTGATTCGAAAGAATAGCTTTGTGGTGGTTTCGTACCCTACCATAATCTCTTCATTTGTTCTCCGCTATTAGTGTCTTTGGAGTGACTCTTTGTTGCATGTTGAGGGATTGTTATAGGATCTATCTATGTTATTATTATTGAGAGAACTTGCACTAGTGAAAGTATGAACCTTAGGCCTTGTTTCCTATCATTGCAATACCGTTCACTCTCAATTTTATCATTAGTTACCTTTCTGTTCTTATAATTTTAGATTACAAATACCTTTATCTAGTATACATGTTGCACTTGTATCACCATCTCTTCGCCGAACTAGTGCACCTATACAATTTACCATTGTATTGGGTGTGTTGGGGACATAAGAGACTCTTTGTAATTTGGTTGCAGGGTTGTTTGAGAGAGACCATCTTCATCCTACACCTCCTATGGATTGATAAACCTTAGGTCATCCACTTGAGGGAAATTTGCTACTGTCCTATAAACCTGTGCACATGCAGGCCCAACAACGTCTACAAGAAGAAGGTTGTGTAGTATACATCACTTTGCTGTTAGAGTGGCTACTTGAACTGGTAAAATGACTTAGGATCCTTTGTATCCTGAAGGCCACCCTAAGAGAATTGAAGAAGATTCTCAGAATAATAATCTAGATGCTCCTAGTTCTTCTAAGAAAAAGAAAAGGAAGAATGATAGGACTTTGCATGCTTCTAGTGAACCTAATGTAGAAACACCTGAGAATCCTAATAATACTTCTATCTCTGATGCTGAAACACAATCCGGAGATGAACATGAACCTGATGATAATGTTAATAATAATGTTCATGTAGATGCTCAACCTAGTAATAACAATGATATAGAAATTGAACCTGATGTTGGTATTGATAACCCACAATCAAGAAACCAACGTTATGATAAGAGAGATTTTGTCGCTAGGAAGCATGGTAGAGAAAGAGAACCATAGGTTCAGAAACCCATGCCCTTTCCTCCTAAACCATCCAAGACAAAGGATGATGAGGACTTTGAGCATTTTGCTGAAATGATTAGACCTATTTTCTTACGCATGCGCTTAACTAATATGCTTAAATTAAACCCTTATGCTAAATATATGAAAGATATCATCACTAATAAGAGGAAAATACCTGAAGCTGAGATTTCCACCATGCTTGCCAACTATACTTTTAAGGGTGGAATACCTAAGAAACTTGGTGATCCCGGAGTACCCTCTATACCTTGCTCTATTAAAAGAAATTATGTTAAAACTGCTTTATGTGATTTAGGAGCCGGTGTTAGTGTTATGCCTCTTTCCAAGTATCGTAGACTTGAATTAAGTAAGTTGACACCCACTGAGATATCCTTGCAAATGGCTGATAAATCAACCGCTATACCTGTCGGCATTTGTGAGGACGTTCCTGTTGTTGTTGTGAATGTTACTATTTTAACAGACTTCGTTATTCTTGATATTCTCGAGGACGATAGTATGTCTATTATCATTGGTAGACCTTTTTTAGATACTGCATTATTGATTGCAACAAAGGCAATGCCGCCTTTCATGTCAATGGAAATGAGCACATGGTACATTTTCCGAGGAAACAACCTCAAGTTCATAGCATAAATACTATTGAGAAAATTACATCGATTATTATTGGAGGTTTTGAGTTTCCTCTCCATACTATCAAGAAAAAGTATGATATTCTTATTGTTGGGGATGTTCATATCCCCGTTGAGGTAACCTAGTGTCACTTCAAAATTTCTTTGGTACCGTGTTATTCGGAATGAGTTTGTTAACAAGACTTGATCAACCTTTTTAGTAGATTCATTTTGATGATCATGAGATGGATGAAACTAGAAGGCACAACCTTCTGTACCCTCTTTTTACTTTCTGTTATTTAAAATAAATAAAGCAAAAATAGTATTATCTGTCTGTTTTCTGAATTATCCGTGCAATAAAAAATATCCCGAAAATAAAAGTGCTCCAAATGCCCTGCAAATTTAGTATGATTTTTTATGAATTATTTGAGGATTTTAGGCACTGAGAACACTGTAGGGGGTTTGCCACTTGGCCACAAGAGTGGAGGGTGCGCCCACACCCCCTGGGCGCGCTCCCCTGTCTCGTGGGCCCCTGGTGGACCCCCTCCACTCATGTCAACACCCACACACTCCATCTTCTTCCCAAAAAATCCTCATCCAGCTCAAGCACGAGTTCTTGCTCATTTTGCTGTGATTTTCGATCTCCTTGCTCAAAGCTCCATTCACAAAACTGCTTTGGGAGATTGTTGTTTGGTATGTGACTCTTCCATGGGTCCAAATAGTTTTTGTTCTAGTGCTTTATTCTTTGCAAATCCTTGCTGCCTTGGTGACCCTGTTCTTGAGCTTGCATGTTAAATTTATGAGGTTCAAAGTAATTCTGATGCATGATATAGGCTCTAGGCACTTACAAGAGTAGTTGCTATCAATCTTGTTTAGTTTTATTCACTTTTATTTTTAAGTTACAAAATAATTCAGAAATATTGCAGAAAAATAAATATGTTCAGGAAAATGTACCAAGGTGGTTCCTCAGTAAAGAAAGGACCTAGGCTTGCCATGCGTGAGCAAGACGATGAACTACCAAGGGAGGCTGAAGTGCAGTCTTGTGAATGGCCGTCAGAGGAGTTTACGGTCAATGCAGGTATTAAGGATGAATTTGATACATATGTGCATAATGCCGATCTTGAGGACTTCATGCAAGATAAGTGTCCTCAACTACGACCTAACTAATTCTTTCGTGATAAGGTTTAAATTTTCATCTTCGCGTAATTCTCATAGTGTCCTGTTTGATATTTATGTTAAATCATATACCATGGACCTAAAAGACTGTACTACTGCTTGCAAACTCCCGCAATGGGGAAGTGTTAATGATCCCCACAAATCCGAATTTAGGGATTTCCTTGCTAGTATTACTCTGGGAGAGTCTAGGGATATTACGCAAGCTACCATAGGGAGCACTCATTTTCCTACTATACATTATTTTGCTCTCTTCATTGGTAGATGCATTAACGGTAAAGATGAAGCATGTCATATGTGTGTCCATGATCTTTGTGTCCTCAAGAGTGTTGTGTTAGGTTATAAAGATTATAAATTAGGGGCAATAGTGCGTAGGTTGCATAAAAATGGTAGAGCTCGACATTTATTTAGAGGAATTTATGCGACCCGTGTGGCCAATTATCTTGGTATAGCCCCACGAGAGGGTGATGAGATGTTGCCTCCTGCTTATTTATACTATGACGCTATCGTCAACCATCATTTTCTTAAGGGGACTGAACAATTCCTGCAGTATCGACTAATCTTTGACAGACACAGTTCTGTACATGTTACTCTTCCTGCTCCTTTCCTTTTTGATTACCAGGCAAAGGGAAGATATGTTGTTACCAGGGAGGAAGCAGCTGAACACGAGGGGAGAGCGGAGGCAGCTCGCCAACATGCCGCAGCTCAGGAGGCATTTGCTGCTGCATCTCAGTACGACCCCAGTTACAACTACGGATATCAGCCAGGCTACCCTTGGCATTAGACCAACTTAGGCCAAAAGCCTAAGCTTGGGGGAGTACCTATCTCTCACCAACTTTACATTCATGTTCACACACTATTCTAGTCATTGGTGCTCATACTCTTTCATTGTATTATCCATGCTAGTTTAATTTTCTTTTTCTAGTTTTCATCTTGTGTGTTTGATAAACCTTAAGAATAACCAAAAAAATTAGTTAGTTTAATTTCCATGCTTGTAGTAGAAATTAAAATGAAAACCCAAAAATATTTCTCGTTCTTCTTTTACTTGTCGGGAGCTTTCCTGTGTAAATAGTTTTATTTTCTTTTCTTTCCTTTGGGGGGTTGAGAGTAGAAGACCATATTGAAACTGTTTAGTGGCTCTCATATGCATGATTGTTTATTTAACTTAGAGCCCATATTACCTTGTCTTCTCTCTCTTGAGTTGAATGCCTGCAGATTCCAGCTTAGACCAATGCACGTGCACTCTTATTATTATACACATCATTCGGTCATGCAAGTGAAAGGCAATAATGACGATATATGATGGACTGATTGTTATGAGAGAAGCTGGTTTGAACTCGACCTCTCTTGTTTTTGTAAATATGATGAGTTCATCATTCCTGATTTAGCTTATTGTGAAGTAAACATATTTGCAATAACATTTAGAGATTATAGTTGCTTGTGCCATGCTTGATTAGCTATGAGTTATAATGGTTTACCTTGCGTGCCAACAGGCTATTAGAATGATTATGATATGGTATGATGGGATGGTATTCTCCTTTGAATGAATTGTGTGACTCGACTTGGCACATGTTCACGCATGTAGCTGAAACAAATCAACATTGCCTTCATGATATTTATCTTCATGGTGGATTATATCCTACTCATGTTTGTACTCGGTATGAATTAGTTTTAATGCATGTTTATGACTATAGTCGCTCTCTCAATTGGTCACTTTCCAGTCTTTTGCTAGCCTTCACCTGTACTAAGCGGGAATACTGCTTGTGCATCCAAACTACTTAAACCTAAAAGTTATTCCAATGAGTCCACCATACCTTCCTATATGCGGTATTTACCTGTCGTTCCAAGTAAATTTGTATGTGCCAAACTCCAAACCTTCAAATGAAATTCTGTTTTGTATGCTTGAGGAGCTCATGTTTCCACTAGAGCTGCCTATATCTTCCATGCTAGGTGGGCTATTCTCAAGAGGAGTGGACTCCACTCCTCATTCACGAGAAAGGGCCGGTAACCGTGATGCCCAGTCCCATGATCCAAAAAGATCAAAGCAAATCAATATAATTAAACAAAACTCCCCCAGGGATGTCGTTAGTTGGAGGCACTCATTGTTTCGAGCAAGCCATGGATTGATGCTTGTTGGTGGTTGTGGGAGTATAAACTTTTACCATTCTGCGTGGGAACTGCCTATAATGCATGTTGTATGGAAGATACAGCCATCTCATAGTTGTTGCGTTGACAGTGAAAGTATGCCGCCCAAAATGTTATTCAATCTCTATTTTAAAATCGAGCTCTGGCACCTCTACAAATCCCTGCTTCCCTCTGCGAAGGGCCTATCTATTTACTTTTATGTTGAGTCATCACCTTCTTATTAAAAAACACACGTTGGAGAGCACATTGTCATTTGCATTCATTACTATTGGTTTATATTGGGTATGATTTGACTGGATCTCTTTTACCATGAATTACAATGTTTAGTCAGTCCTTGTTCTTTAAAGGTGCTCTGCATTTATGTTTTGCGGTCTAAGAAAGGGCTAGCGACATACCATTTTGTTGTATCATGTTATGATTGTTTTGAGAAAGTGTTGTCATCCGAGTTTTATTATTATCGCTCGCTAGCTGATTATGCCATTGATATGAGTAATTGTGAGACCGAGGTGTTATGGTGAGTATGGTTAGTTCATAATATATGTTGAAACATGAATGCTGGCTTTACATGTTTACAACAACAAGAGAAAACATAGTTTGTATAAGTTTTTCTTTATCACTTTTAGTTTATCAACTGAAATGCCTGAGGACAAGCAAAGGCTTAAGCTTGGGGGAGTTGATACGTCTCCAACGTATCTACTTTTCCAAACACGTTTGCCCTTGTTTTGGACTCTAACTTGCATGATTTGAATGTAACTAACCCGGACTGACGCTCTTTTCAGCAGAATTACCATGATGTTGTTTCATGTGTAGAAAACAAAAGTTCTCGGAATGACCTGAAAATCCTCGGAGACAAGTTTTAGAAAATATTAAAAATGCTCGCAAAAGATAAAGACCATTGGGCCCACACCCTGTACACGAGGGTGGGGGCATGCCCACCGCCTCTGGGCGCGCCCCCTGTCTCGTGGGCCCCCTGCAGCTCCGTCGACCTCAACTTCAACTCCATATATTCCGTCTCACGGAGAAAAAATCAAAGAGAAAGTTTCATCATGTTTTACGATACGGAGCCGCTGCCAAGCCCTAATCTCTCTCGAGAGGGCTGATCTGGAGTCTGTTCGGGGCTCCGGAGAGGGGGATTCGTCGCCATCGTCATCATCAACCATCCCCCATCGCCAATTTCATGATGCTCACCGCCGTGCGTGAGTAATTTCATCGTAGGCTTGCTGGACGGTGATGGGTTGGATGAGATTTCTCATGTAATCAAGTTAGTTTTGTTAGGGTTTGATCCCTAGCATCCACTATGTTCTGAGATTGATTTTGCTATGACTTTGCTATGCTTAATGCTTGTCACCAGGGCCCGAGTACCATGATTTCAGATCCGAACCTATTATGTTTTCATGAATATATGTGTGTTCTTGATCCTATCTTGCAAGTCTATAGTCACCTATTATGTGTTATGATCCGACAACCCCGAAGTGACAATAATTGGGATACTTCTCGGTGATGACCTTAGTTTGAGGAGTTCATGTATTCACTATGTGTTAATGCTTTGGTCCGGTTCTCTATTAAAAGGAGGCCTTAGTATCCCTTAGTTTCTGCTAGGATCCCGCTGCTACGGGAGGGTTGGACAAAAGATGTCATGCAAGTTCTTTTCCATAAGCACGTATGACTATATTCGGAATACATGCCTACATTACATTGATGAATTGGAGCTAGTTCTGTGTCACCCTATGTTATAGCTATTACATGAGGAATTGCATTCGACATAATTATCCATCACTAATCCATTGGCTACGAGCTTTTCATATATTGTGCTTCGCTTATTTACTTTTCCGTTGCTATTGTTACAATCATTACAGAACCCCAAAAATATTATCTTTTGCTATCTTTACCTTTACCACTATTACCATTACAATCATACTACTTTGCTACTAAATGCCTTGCTGCAGATACTAAGTTATACAGGTGTGGTTGAATTGACAACTCAACTGCTAATACTCGAAAATATTCTTTGGCTCCCCTTGTGTCGAATCAATAAATTTGGGTTGAATAATCTACCCTCGAAAGCTGTTGCGATCCCCTACACTTGTGGGTTATGAGGCAGCTCAGACGCATCTGGGAAAGATTTGCAGAAAGCAGCCAACATCGCATCGAATGATTTGTTGGCCATCCGCTCAGATGTCTTCAACTGAAGAAAGGTGACCATAGCTGAGAATACTGATAGCTTAGTTCCTGGGGTGACAGCCACGTTGCATTGTTCCAACATACGGGCCCACTGTTTTTCTTCTACAGGTGAAAGTTCACGGAATGCACGAGTATTTCATAAGATTGTTTCAATGTTGGTCAAACTCACTGGCTCTGCCACCACCACCTCCTCCTCCTCTTCCACCTGAGCATCATGCAGATCAAGATGGTGATCTGCTGCTTCCACATAGTCAATAACATTGACGTTCACAGTTTCACCATGATGAACCCACCTAGTATATGTGACCGACATCCCATACAATTGTAGTTGATTTTGCACAGTTGACTCGGGTCTTGTAACTGAATTCATACAAGTGCTAGACGGGCAGAGCACATCTGATTTCGGACCGCCGTACTCAGCTCTAAAAAAGTTTATGAAATTTTCAACCCCCTCGACATATGCAGCGGAGAATCTTCCAGCAGAAGTTATACAAGTCATGTCCATCTGTTAGACATAAAAATTAGTTCTTCTACTATATATTACAGGAAAAACATATATGCTTTTTTATGAAGTCCAGAAAAAATACCTAGGTCGATGTCTAAAGCTATGGCAAGATATTTGGACGAGTAGATCTATGTAATGAAATATATGTAAAGCTAATTCAGCAAACAGATTTGAGTGCTAAATTATGCCACGCTATTTCAGCAGTCAATGAGGCTGAGCACACAGCCATCAATCTATCGAAGGCCACCGCAGCAACAAAGATCGAGTATGAAACGGTGTAGAGCTATTTCACCTAACAGATTGGCTACTAGACCATGGAAATCTACGTCACAATAAATATATGGCAGGATGTTTTAGCAACTAATCGGCCTTGGCATGCCATCTCAGCTAAGCAGATTGAGTGCAGAACAGGGCAAGGAAGCTTCTTAAGAGGAGCATATTGACTGTAAACTACTTCGACAAATAGTGAGATTAATAGCGTCTATCAGCTAACATTCAGCACTACACCGACATGAACGGGGCCTCAGTCTAGAATGCGCATACCGTGGGAGAAGCTGGCTGTCGTGCGTCTCCACACGAATGTCGCCAGCGGTGGCGGCGCTGACCGCCATGAGCCTCCACAAGAATGTAGCCAGCGGTGGCGACGCGACTAGAGGACGGCAGTCGACGAGAGTGTACTGTGGGAGCGAGAGGATCGCCGTGCGTCCCCTCGACGAACCGTGGCGCCGATGTATCGGCGCGGCGGTGAGGACGGCTTTGGCGGAGCGAATGGAGTGGAGGGGG
>NC_041381.1:617783939-617804911 GCF_002162155.2 Triticum dicoccoides
ATTGGCTAGTTGGCCGAAAGGCGGTTGAATCGGATTTGGGGGGAACTTTTGGGTAGGGGGGATGGATTTTCGCATGGTGGGCAGGGGGAGTTTGGCGCATGGTCGGTTTCTCCAAATGCAGTCCCGCGTGTTAGTGAAGAGGCAAGCCAAAGCGCGTTCCGTTTTCGAGAGCCGTGTGCAGGACCGAACTTGTGTGGGGTGCAATGCGACCGCGACAGGAGTGCTATGAGTGTACCACCTTTTTTCCTTTTAAACTAGGTGCTTCGCGCGATCCATCGATACTACTACTAGTAATCCGGTAATCCTGACTAAAACGGCGCGGCCGGGTCTTTTCCCACACGGTATGCTGGGAGATTGGCTTAGTTGGGTTTTTTAGGACGAGTAATGCTACACCTACGTAATCCCAGTTATGTAATTAATATAATGTGAAACATGTGAGCGGTTGATTGTAGATTGGGGGAGGGAGGGGCCCACCACCATGAAAATCATGGGAGGAGAGAGAGAGGCAATTTACGTTAACCCTTTCATAGGTTCCCGTAGATGTAGAAAGATGTGAAATGCGTGAATGTGTAGTGGACGTACTATTGGAGTGCGTAAGATAAATTGTGTATGTATAGACCCTATGTGTTTATTTTACTTCACATGTTAGATTTGTCTCGGTTCAATAAAAAGAAGAGTTGGTGATGATGGTGTGCCTGTCATCCTGCAATTTTGGACACCAGATATATATCTAACGGATAGGAAGGAAACTATGACAATTTACCCGCACTCCTCTCCATATTTCCAGATAAGGCTTTCCCTCATTCATCCTTTTCTCCCACAAGATCTTGATCTTCCGTGCAATGCACAGGAATCTTGCTAGTACTCCTACAATACGCTATATTATTGTGAAAGTTCATACACACCGACCGAGATTAATGCAAACATGGCAGATTTTCATTACATTTCGAACTTTTACAGGACAGAAAAATAAAAGAAACCCGACCCTAAATCTATCCTACGGCCGTGGCCGATGTCCTCCATCTGCGATCTCTATGTACGAGGGTGGGGTTCAAGACCCGTGAAGTGAAGGTGCGGTCTCCGGCGAGGAAGAGTAGAACACGGGACACGGACCGGCCAGTTGGCACACCAGGCCCTACCGCTTCCCATGCCCTACTCATCCTCGGAGGAGTCCCCAAACTCGGCGGTGTCGGACGTTGGACGGCGGCAAGTAGGACGCGTGGCTGACGGTGCTCCCGTCATCGGCCGCCAGCGTGGCCACCACTTGTGCGGTCGCGTCCGCGTCCGGCTACACCGCTATTGCGTCGCGAGAGGCGACTTGAGCGAGAGCGGCGACCTCGAGCTTCATCCCCGAAGACAAACTTTCCCACAGAGCATTCGCACTTGCGGTCATGGTGGATGTGGTGCCAGGTAGGAGGACGATGCACTATTGTGTGGAGGTTAGCTTGGCGTTGCCGCTTTAAGTAGCGCATTCCGGTGAGGACAAGCGTCCGGGTACGTCATTAAGTCACCGGAGTTGGTTCCTCGGGCACCGAGCCTCTTAACGACGACATATGAACGGACGACATGAATGCGGGCAGCTGGCGCCGGCTGGGAACGCACGCGCGGCGGCGCGAGGGACGAGGGTTTTGGTGTGCCGGGGTAGTCAGCTGCAGTCGTGGAAACGTTGGATATGCCCTTTGCTCACATGCGATCCCTGCATGTCATTGAAAAAGCAAGACGGCCCAGCATGGTGTCAGGTCCTGAGGATGCAGTTGGCCGTGCTACACCACTCCGCGGACACGACGCGGCGCCCCATGCATCCTCAACGAGCCGGGTGTTGGGGTGTTTTTTGATTGTGGCCAAAGTGCACCTTACCAAAATTTTGGTCATGACCCAAAGATTGGTCTTTGTTTGGATGGTTGCCATTTTTTGGCATGCCAATGAACTGTAGCCAACTCTAGTTCATTTTTCTTGCTAATGTCGGCCAAATCATGGGCAACCAGTACCTCAACCAAAATTTTGGCTACCCAATGATTTGATGGGGCAACCTTGGGGACAAACGAAACATACTATTGGTCGTGCCATAGCACTAACGCCACCCTTGGCACACTGAAACCGACCGTGTCTAGCGACGATATGAGCGTGTCGCTCACTGCGGTCGCTGTGTCCAGAGGCGGTGCTCGAGCTGCGCCATGTTGTTGGTCCCAACGACCCACATGAACTATTGTCGGTTGGCGAGGAGGTCGTGGGCCAGCTCTTCCACTGGACTAGTTTGCGCTACGTCATCCCGACGGGTGTTCCCCACATGTGGGTTTCTCTGTTTTCCCGACCGTATTCGAGCGTCAGTGCCCCGCGTTGCGCATTAGGCCTTTCACTATATAGGCCAAGCGAGACAACTTATTGTTTATTTGAGCCGTTCAAGTGTAATCATGTGGCGTTTGCTTATTTGTCATTCCTCTCCAACCCTCTTCTCCATTGATCACGTCACCCTCCGGTCGAGTCCATCCTCCCGCATGCCTCATTTGAACATTCTGTCGAGTATCATTCACATGTACCCACCCTAGTCCTATTTCAATCGATCTCCGGACCCCGAGATGAAATCGAGAGAGAACGAGTGGGGGCATGTGATACCTAATGCGGATTCAAAATTTTGAACTGGTGATCATAGCATCCGCAAATCATATATAAAGGGTATTGAATGTGCATATCGTTTTTGAACGTACAATATACTCTCTCCTATCATTTCTAGTTTACATATAAGTTTTATATGTAGTCAAAGTATCCCTACTTAGATAAAAAAAGTATCAACATTCAACAACGCCCAATCAATATTGTTAGATTCGTGCGTACTACTAGATTTGTACTCGAGATGGTTTCCAATTTGTTTTCAACCACGTGAATGTGCTTGTTCTCGCGCATGCTCTTCCTACTAGGATTTCACCACGTATAGCCAGTCCAATAGTAACTTTTTTAAGCCCCCTGTCCAATAGTACACGTGGAGTACTGACAACATCTGTACTAGAGTATGCGGTGCTCATACTAGTACTCCCTCCTTCCATTTATATAGGGCCTATGTGGAGGAGAGAGATGTGAAAAAGTAAGGGAGTGAGCTCTCATGCAAGAGCCTAGCTATATACGCATTCCTAGTTAAATACAATAAATATGAAGAAAGAGATAGAGAGGAGATGGAAAAAAGTACTAATACAATAGCCAACCTTATTTTTTTGGGAAATAGCCAACCTTATACCCCACACTATAGTATGAGTGCATATCATAGATGATGGCAATAGATGACATGGCAGTCCCTCATAGCCATCGACTGGCTATATTATTAACCATGCTCTAATGTGTTTTTAAAACCGCATTTGACTATTGACAAGATTAATACTACATGATATGTATAATGTGAAAATTATATCATTGGAAACTCCTTTCACAAACGAATTTGACCGTATGCTTTATGTAAGTTGCATGTCATATATTATTACTCTAACATTTGGTCAAAGTTAGCCTGGAAAAACGCATTAGGCCCTGTATAGTAAATGGAAGGAGGGAGTAGTTGTGGAAGTGGATCCTCTGACGTAGGTATCCCTGCCTTACCCTCCCTTTCGGTCACTTACTTGCGGACCCCATGTTTGCTAGGCCCTGCATGTCAGTTACTCAATGGGTTCGGCCACGTCAGGGGTTCATCATCCGTAGTATACTCCCTCTGTTTTTATTTACTCCACATAAAACGGAGGGAGTGGTAGTATAATAAATGACGCGAGCGGGGGAGGCGGAGGGATGTCGGTTTGCTCTCAACTACGGTCCCACAAGCGAGCGAAAACGCAAGACGAAGCGTGTTCCATTTGGTGAGCGACGTGGAGGGTCCAGCGTGCCGGGCTACAACACGAACGCGACAAGAGCGATGTACACTCAAAAGAGATTGACCGGTCGTCACCGGAACCACTATTCACACCAGAACCTTCAGTGCGGCCTACGCCGGCCACTGCCCTAAAACCACACCTAATCTCCAGCCCGTTCCCCCACCTTTCGATCCCCTAGCCCGCATCAAGCGTCCCCTAGTTCGCTAAAAAGCTTTGGTGCCCCGCAAGATCACTTACTACAAGATGCTGACGCTGGAGCGCCACACAGAAATCGCGGCGGCGGTCGGCGCCACAGACCTCTGTTCCCAAGCTCGCTTTGCGGTGGGCCAAGCTACGAGGAGGAGGAAGCCGATACAATGTTCATGACGGAGGTAGTGGCGCAGAAGGCCCTAGATGGGTATGAGACGATGGACATCGACTTCGTTCCGGCGTCTGAGTCCCCCATGGTCTAGGTGGACCAGTGGTTCAACATGGCGAGACTAAAGGAGGACCGGGAGGCAGAAGCTCAACTCATCGCGGAGCGCGCGCATGCCACTACCATCGAGGCTCTCCTGCAGGGGAACTGGATGTCGTGGATGTGAACAGGGCGGCGGAGGCTCAACTTGAGGCGGAGCGCGCGGATGTCGCTGCCATTGAGGCCCTCCTGCAGGCAGAACTGGACATCCTGGACTTGAACCGGGTGGCAGAGGTTCGACTCGACGCGGAGCGCGTGGATGCCGCTCTCATCGACGCCCTCCTGCAGGCGGAACCGGACATCCTGGACTTGAATCGGGCAGCGGAGGCTCGACTCGACGCGGAGCGCGCGGATGCCGCTGCCATCGAGGCCCTCCTGCAGGCGGAACCATACGTCCTCGACTTGAACCAGGATGTGCTCTCGTCTGTGCAGAGCGCCCGCACGCTCCGTGTGAACGAGTAGCTGGACGTCGAGGACAACCACGGTGCGGAGACACACGTCGGCAGCTACGGCTGGTTCGCGCCGGCAGCCAAAGACGACGAGGCTGTCTCGCTCCGCGAGCAGTGATAGTTTTTCTTTATGTTGTTGTTTTTATGGATCTTTTGCTGTGTAAAAACATATATTTCTTATGAAACTCGCCTGACTTGGGTCAGTCTACCATTTCAGGCGGTTTGATGAATATCCTACATCTCCTAACCCTTCTTCCTCACCTCTTCTTCTTCCCCAACAGACCACCGCACGGGCCGTACGGATACTCCCCAACATGCGGCTGGATAAACATACTCTAATAACGAAAATTATGAGTCAGCGGTAGGATGGCTGAGTTTGGTTTGTTCACATGCGACAACACGTGTCAGTGAGGGTGAGTTCCCTTGGTTGGGTTTGCGGCATGCAGGAGCGACTGTGCACTACTAGGAAAAGGCCTGCTAGTGGCCACCTGTAGTGCGCCATTAGTATGCCTAGAGATGCGCCATTACTATCTGACTTAGTAATGGCGCACCACATAGAAGTGCGCCATTACTAACAATTTTTTCAAAAAAAATTAAAAAAAATTCAATTTTTTATCATTTTTTCCTTAATCTCGGGTCAATATGCTTAATTTCAGGTCCAATTGCACTCCGTGGTCAAATTTCTTGAAAGGTCACCCATCCTCACACTACTCCAGCCCAAGCACGCTTAACTTCAGAGTTCTATCCAACCCCAGCACCAGCTCACTTAACAGGCACTTGTTGATATATCTAGCATATCAATCCTATTAAACCTTGTTGATATTTAGACTTTGTTCATGTTCATGAGTGTGATGAAATTTTAAAAAAATATTTGAAACCTCCGTTCATATTACGTATCATATTTTGAAAAAAAATTCCCAAAAAACATTTCGAAACTATTTTTTTTCTGTTACTAGTGACGCACCTAGCAAACGGTGCGCCACTAGTAAGTTTGAATTTTTTTTTAAGTTTTTTGCCTCCAGATCTTAAAAGCCCCGTAACTTTTTTCTGTTAGGTTTTTGAGGATTTTGAAAATATTTAATGGGGTTCCCCCCATTAAATTCGGATGTAACTTTTCGAGTAGATGATTTTTCATATAAAAAACTTTTTAATCCGAGTTCGTATGCAAAACTTATGCCCATTTTACAAATTCCGGAGAGATTTTGCATATAAAGTCGAAATTCATATTTGTAAATTTTCCCAACAACTAGACCACATATCACATGGGAAACTTATTTTCTTTTATTTTTTTGACATTTCCATCATTTTCTTTTATTTTTAAAAACTGAAATGGCGGTCCCCGGGGGGGTGCATTCGGGGGAATTTTGGGTCAAAGTTAGTAATGGCACACCGCGGGTGTGGTGCGCCATTACTTTACTAGTTAAAACTAGTAATGGCGCAAGTGTACACCCTTACACCGAGGGTGTGGAGCGACCGTGTGAGGGTGTGGTGCGACCGCAACAGCCGTGCGCAAGTGTACCTCCTTCTCATTTTGAAAACTTTAGGCAAGCTTGGCAAAAATGTGTGGCGAAGTATGGGAATGCAAGGCCTAGACCGAAACAGGATAAGTATGTACTTACTAGGAGTACTAGTGTTAAAAAAGAAAGGCAGGGTTTTCCTTTGTGGTATTTAATCGATACAAATCCTCGTTTTACGTGTCAATTAATGCATATTTTTTTCTCCAAAGACCAAAGAGCTAACCATCTCACTCCTCATCGCTTGATTAAGGCAGTGCCATGCAAACCAACCTTCTAACTTCCGCATGCATGCAGAGGTATTAATGTCCTTGGTTGCTAGTACGAGGCAAACCCCATCAATTTTGCCTCAATTAGTGTTAGTGGCCTTTTGCAAATTGTAATTTTGATATACTGGCCTTGTGTACAAAAAATGGAGGTAGTAACAATATTTGACTTCCTTCCCCATTGCGGTGACGTCGACGATATTTCGAACGTTGTGGTTTGGCGAAGTGCGTTCGACGGAGAACACCATTGAGGCCATGAGGGAGACCACGGCAAGTCGTTCGCAAGTGCCGCCTGCAAGCCGAGACAACTGGCTTATTTGCATCCAGGAAGTCAGTTGAACAAAAGGACGCGTAAATGTACTAGTACTACTAGTACACAATAGCGTCGTCCGTCCAGCTTAGTGCGGTGAGATGGTTTCTCAAAGAAGACGATGGAGAAGCGAAGAGTGAAATGATGGTTCCTTCGTCCGTGTTTTTTTTATTTGACGCCTCACTGCTTTGTGATTTGTGATAGAAGAGACAGGGGAGTAGACTCTATGCTCTATACTGTACTACATGCATCCAAGCATGGGAGAAAGAGGAGAGACATTGCATTTTTCTATTCCTTCAATCAATCAATCAGGGAACTTCGGTTCCATCTTTTTGGCTTTGGCAACACCATCCACAATGGTTCCCACAATGCCAAAAGCTATTTTCACATTTGGCTACACATTGTGGATGCCCTTAACCGTACCACTTGGTTTTGCTCCTGTGTTCTATCTATACAAATCTCAATTATATTGATCTAAAAATTATAGAATCAAGATTAGTAAAAGGAGGTGATTTTGCCGCGCGGATGGCGGGGGAGGTTTCTTATTTTTAGAGGACGTTGTCTTGGCGGTTTGTTAACATGCGGTACCACGTGTCAGTACTTTACCAAGCCGATCCGTGTCCCACATGAGGCAAAACAACGGCAGAAGCAACACGTGGTTAAGTTGAAGAAGATGAGGGAGAAGTGGATTCAGCAATGAGTGAAATGATGGTTGCTTCGTCCCTCCAACTTCTTTTTTTAGCATTATTACTTCGTCCCTCCAACTTAACTGCGGGAAAGGTGCAGCTTTGTGAGTTGACGCCTCATTGCTCATTACTACGTCGGCGCCTTGACTGGGGTGCTTCACCCCGGCTGCTCTACAATGTGTTCCGGTCTGTGATACGTCTCCGTCGTATCTACTTTTCCAAACACTTTTGCCCTTGTTTTGGACTCTAACTTGTATGATTTGAATGGAACTAACCCGGACTGACGATGTTTTCAGCAGAATTGCCATGATGTTGTTTTATGTGCAGAATATAAAAGTTCTCGGAATGACCTGAAACACCACGGAACATCTTAGAAAAATAATAAAAAATCCTCACCAAAGATGAAGACTTGGGGGCCCACACCCTGTTCACTAGGGTGGGGGGCGCCAGCCCCCTAGGGCGCGCCCCCTACCTCGTGGGCCCCCTGGTGGCCCTCCGACGCCAACTCCAACTCCATATATTGGCTTTCGGTGAGAAAAAATTAGAGAGAAGAAATCATCACCTTTTACGATACGGAGCCGCCGCCAATCCCTAATCTCTCTCGGGAGGGCTGATCTAGAGTCCGTTCGGGGCTCCGGAGAGGGGGATTCATCACCGTCGTCATAATCAACCATCCTCCATCACCAATTTCATGATGGTCACCGCCGTGCGTGAGTAATTCCATCGTAGGCTTGCTGGACAGTGATGGGTTGGATGAGATTTATCATGTAATCGAGTTAGCTTTGTTAGGGTTCGATCCCTAGTATCCACTATGTTATGAGATTGATGTTGCTATGACTTTGCTATGCTTAATGCTTGTCACTAGGGCCCGAGTGCCATGATTTCAGATCTGAACCTATTATGTTTTCATGAATATATGCGAGTTCTTGATCCTATCTTGCAAGTCTATAGTCACCTACTATGTGTTATGATCCGACAACCCTGAAGTGACAATAATCGGAACCACTCCCGGTGATGACCATAGTTTGAGGAGTTCATGTATTCACTATGTGCTAATGCTTTGTTCCGGTTCTCTGTTAAAAGGAGGCCTTAATATCCCTTAGTTTCCAATAGGACCCCGCTGCCACGGGAGGGTAGGACAAAAGATGTCATGCAAGTTCTTTTCCATAAGCACGTATGACTATATTCGGAATACATGCCTACATTACATTGATGAACTGGGGCTAGTTCTGTGTCACCCTATGTTATGACTGTTACATGGCGAACCACATCCGGCATAATTATCCATCACTGATCCGGTGCCTACGAGTTTTCCATATACTGGTTCTCGCTTATTTACTTTTCCGTTGCTACTGTTACAACCACTACAAAATACCAAAACCATTACTTTTGTTGTCTTTACTTTTGTTACCGTTACCACCACTATCATATTACTTTGCTACTAAACACTTGCTACAGATACTAAGTTTCCAGGTGTGGTTGAATTGACAACTCAGCTGCTAATACTTGAGAATATTCTTTGGCTCCCCTTGTGTCGAATCAATAAATTTGGGTTGAATACTCTACCCTCGAAAACTGTTGCGATCCCCTATACTTGTGGGTTATCAGTATAGCCCGTGGACCCGGTAGCTTGATGTCCCACATGTCGGCGAAAGGGACTAGAAGATTTATGAAAGTGAGCGCTCCACTCTTACGACGGAGGAGTACACGACACGACGATCCAGTGAACTGTCACTTGTACTGTATAGTACTATAGTTTTGTTGTTTCGCAAGATCCAATTATACAAACCCGATTAAACAGGAAAGGGCGGGATTTTTCCCGCGCGGTAGATGATACTGGCCATACATTTCAAATGCAATTTTAATGTATGCAAACTGAATAATTAAGTAACAATATGATATCTAGTAAAACTAAAAACACATATGATTTATTGTGTTAGAGTGTAGTAGTAGTGCTGTTTTGCATAGTTGTTAGATGTAACATGCGAGAACGTGTAGAGATGTAGTTTTGGAGGGCCTATAGAGATAAAAGCGTAATACGGTCACCGAACTTCAGAATAAGCTGATTACGGTCACTATATACGTTTTGCGGTGATTATATGGTCACTTGCTCACGGTTCAGCATCGGATTGCACTTTGTTGGCTGGCCAAATAGTCTGCGTGGCGCCATGTTGACAAGTTAAATTGACCATGTTCCTTGTGGGTCCCACCTGTCATTTCGCATAGGGAAAAGGTCAGATAAACACAAATTTACACAGGCGCAACAAGACTCGAACCCATGCGCGGGAATCACCTGGTTGTGTATGTGTCTGTCAGGGCCTGAGGTGCGCGCATGCATGTGTCGGTTGAGAACTTGAGCGTGAGAGTGTGTGTTGGTGGTGTGGTGTACTGGTGTGCATGCATGCATGCGTGTGTGCATGTGAGTGTTGCGTGTGTACGTGTGAGTGTTGAGTGCATGCGTGGGTGCATGTGTTTGTGTGAGTGTTGCCTGCATGTAGTTTGTGTGCATGCATGCATGTGTGTATAATCACCACACCAGCTGTTGTGTGTTAAAACTTAAAACAGACGGCTCAGCATTCCAATACAAGGCCACCTTGTCCACTGTGCCCGCGGTCATGACTTTGAACCTCCGTCCCAATATTTTTTTGTCATTTGTTTTCATTCTTACTAGCAAGATGCCCGTGTGTTGCATGTAATATCAAGATGCATTTGTATAACTAGTTTATCTTGTGAGAGAAAAGGATGAACGAGGGAACGCCTTATTTGCAAATGTGGAGAGGTGTGTGGGTACCTTTTTGCAAAATTGCCATAGTTTCTTTCCTATCCGTTAGTTATAAATCGGACGGCCTATATTGTAGGATGGCAGGCACACCATCATCACCAACTCTATTTTTTATAAGAGTGTATTTTATAAAAGTGTAGATGTAGAGTAGATACACGCTGACAGGTGGGCACCATGGAAGTGAGATAATGTGATGCAACACTAGAGGTGCCACGTGGAGTGTTTAACTGGTCAACTAGTCATGTCTTGAGAAAATACAAAGTTGTACGGTGAGCCCGTGACTGTATAATAAGCACTAAACGTAAATGGTGACCGTATGTGGGGACCCCGACTCGCAAGTCGTGATCACCGAATGCACGTGTACAGTGATCCCAGAGATCAATGCTCACTGAACACACAGAAGCTGAATAACAAGAGTCTTACATCCATACATACCGTCTTACACAAATAGTGACCAACATGGTCAAGTCTTACATCGATAAAGCCTTAAGGGCTGAACATCAAATGAAACATAGCAGCGGAAAACGTCGTCGATAAGTAGAACCCATGCCATCTGCCTTAACCCTACAGGCATTCTGACTGGGAAAACGCCCTAGTTCGCATGATCGCCTCCAAAGAACTCTTCTCCGAACTCCGATTCTTCCATGCCTGGTTAATTAAATAACCAGTGGCAAGCCAATGAGTACTTTGAATGTACTCGCAAGCAACCCATGATTTGGTTCAAGGTACAGTAATGCATAACATAGGTAAAGTTTTGCATAAAGCTAGTTTTGAGTGCAATGACATGTTCAACATCCTATAAAGCATGCATCAAGAGAATTCAAGTATCCATAAGAACTGGTCACAGATATCAACATAAATAGAAAGGGGCACCAACCCATTTATCATAAACAGAGAGGGCACCAACCCATCTCAATCGTGTCAAGTCCTCTGACTTGATCCAAGACAACACCATCATCTCACACACACCGGGTTTGGAAACAAGTGGACGTAGCCCAAGAGCGGTTACCCAACTGTCCTTGACCGTGGACACGGCTATTCGAATAGTTTTACACTCTGCAGAGGTTGCACACTTTACCCACTAGATCCGGGGAACTTCCGTGTCATCCACGACCCGCGGTACCTCAAGTACCCGGGGTAAGCACCCGATCACTACCTTTCCCTAGACGACACTAACATGGAGTCCACTTGATTGGTAGTAACCCCCGTGCCGAACATTTCACATCATAAAGTTGTGGAGCCTCGCTCCCATTTTCATCATATACCACAAGCACGGGGTACCAACGGTGTGTCCGGTGCCCTGTGAAAACAGTCATGGCCGCCCTACCTGGCACGACCCCGTCCCAAGAGAGAGCACCAACTCTCCCCCGTCACTAGTAATGCGGGCTCCAAGCTAGTATCGGTCTAGGTACTCAATAATGCCCTTTCCCATATAAGGGTAGAGTGGTCGCGCATGTAAGGTTGGAATAACGGTCGCAAGTCCGACCAATCCGTTTTGAAAACAACACACACCTTCCTTGGCACACCACTTCGTCATCAAGTGGTCACCCATCTCATCATCTCCCTCGGGCATAAGTGGCACCCGACGGGGTTTTCGAAAAGACTTTTGAAATCACATTGCCTCCTTCACCATGCACAAACCCACCCCATTTGCGTAGCATCTACATTTGCATCCTATCTACTCCCACCGGCATAACCCTCATAAGAAGGTAGGGCCATGCACACTGCAAGTATCAACGAGGAAGTAATCGTGGTAACCAACCCACGTGGTTCACCATCTCATCATGATTCCGATGCATCGATAATAAAGAGCTAAAAATGACATGCATATAAAGGGGTATCATAGTCATGGTCAAAGGGCTGCTTGCCTTGGTTGGCTTGATCTTCAAAGTCTTCAGGCCCTGCTCCTCCTTCCTCAGCTACCTCGTCAAATACGGGATCTAACGTCGCAAGAAAACAACGGGAAAATAAGGCAATAATAAAAACAGAAAAGTCAAAGTGCTCACAAAAATGTCAACTTATTTTTGTAAAATACTAGGAGGAAGGCTAGGAAGGGGACAACTTTTGGTTTTGGTTTTGGAGCAGCAAAATAGGAGTTATGGATTTTCAAAGGCCTATTTAAATGCTAAAAACCACATTTAAATATTTACAGAGAAGAAAAGGTGGTTGGATTTGAGTGAAAGTTGCACCATTAAATAGGTTGCAATATTCTAGGAATTTAGAAATTGGAATCAATGCATTTGGATTAATATTCTGCCCTGTGGAATATTTGGAAATAATACAGAAAAGGAAAAAGAAAAACGGCGCTGTGCCACTGGGCCAGAGAGGCCACAGCAGCAGCAGGCCCAGGGGGGGAAACCCAGCCCACGCGGCCGCCACGTCGAAGGCGTAAAGGCTGAATACGCCTTCGGCCGACGGCGGATCGGTGCGCGCGCGCGCGCACGTTTTAAACCTGACGGGTGGATCCCACCCGTCAGGGCGTGTGGCTGACGGGCCGGCCCCACGGCGGCCGTCGTCTACCTCCGGCCAGAGGCGACGGCGAGCTCGCCGGCGGTGGTACAGGGCACGGGAAGGGATGCGGAGACTACCGTCGGACTCAGGGGCGAGTCGCGGTTCTGGTGGTGGTGGAGACGGTCGCCGGAGTGGCCTGCTTCGCCGGCGACGAGGTCCCGCGGCGGAGGCGCTTCGGCGTCAGTGGCTCCGGCCGGTTCCGGCTGCAAAACAAGGGGAAACGAGGGGGGAAAGAATCAGTGGCGCCTCGCGGTTCCAGATCGAGAGAGAGCTGGGGCGGAGAAGGCCTGTACCGCGCGGACGCCGACGAGCCGAGGCGGCGGAGCTCGAGCTCGATCTCGAGCTCGGGTGGTTCTGGAGAGGAAGGAGTGGTGCGGGAGGCCGATTGGGTGTGTGGAGGGGCGACAGGGAGGAAGAGAGAGGCTCGGGGGCACCTTATATAGGTTGGCCGCGGTTCACCGTAGGCGTGGCCTACGGGCGCCCGCGGGATCGGCTCTGGAGACCGTGGGAGAGGAGTTGGAGCTGTCCACGGCGCTCGTGGGGATGGAGTAGGGCGCCAGTGAGAAGGAGAGAGAGCGGGGGAGGGTTCTGGCGCCCGCGCGTGTGAGGCCGGCCATTGGCCGAGCCGGGCGGCGTCGGGCACGCGCTGCAGGAGGGGAGAGAGAGGGAGAGACAATGGGGACGGCACGGCGGCGTGTCGCAGACGTCGAGACACATCAACTGGCGCGATGGGAAGGCACGAGGCGGTCGGGAGGCGCGGTGTCAACGGTCGGCGCTCTGGCAGGCGCTCCAGAGCGCGACTTTGGCCGGCATCCGCGGGTTTTCCGCGTCGTGCGCGCGTCCTTTTCTGTCTGGAGGCTACAGTGGAAGGGGGCAAAACCTGGAAAGAGCCTGGGATGCTCTGGGGTGCAGAGGGGAGAGAGAGAGGCTGGGAGAGAGAAGGGAAGCTGTTGTCCAGAGAGGACAAACGTGATTCCCTCCTTCCTCCACATTGCTTCCTCGGGTAGAAAAGTGTCTAAGTGATAGAGGGGAGTGAGGAGGGGTTGTGGCAAAAAGATGAACTCAAGGAGATTAGTGAAAGTGGCAAAAATAGGCCTTTTAGTATTCTGCCAGAAGGTGTTTGATGGAGTTTTGGGTAAGCTAATGACTCCCACTGGCCAAGATACTCCAAGGGGTGAAATTTCACATATATTTAGGGCCTTCCACCCATTTTGAGCTTATTTGGACAAAGTTGCCAATGCAACTTTTGCAAACCCTAGAAATGGGCAGAAATGGATTTGTGTAGATCCAGTGGAGTAAATCATTTCTCCTTGATGTACCACTTGGTGTGGTGGCCTTATTTGGTCACATGGTCAGGCTCACCAAAGTTGGGGTCTTGGAGAAAAAGTTGGTAGTGCAAAGTAGTTCAAACTTGATTCTGGTCAGAGAGGGTTTTGAGGCACTTTGACCAAGACTTCCTCTTCTCCAACCTGTGCCATTTGGTCCAGATGCATCATTAGACCAATGAAGCATGTCCACCAAGTTTGAGAACATTTGGACATACTTGGCATTGTAAAGTTGATCAAACTTCAGAATGGACAGAGATAGTTTTGAGGGGTTTTGATGGTGTTATCATGTTCTCCAAGTCCTGAGGCTTGGCAAGATCATCTAATATGTCATATGTGACATGATAGAATTTTCCTGGAATTTTTGGAGAATATTTCCTTTGTAAATAGTTCAAAAGCTTGAAATATCCAGGAAGGGTTTTAGAGGGATTTGACCAATATTTTGAACATGACCAGGTGTTGAAACTCTTATATATGGACAATATATGTCCTATGAGTTTCCATAAATTTTGTCAAATATTTTTAAAACAATAAAATAATTTTTCCCTATTAAAGACCATTTCTGGCCTTAAGAAAAAGCCTTTAAATAAAATAGTAAAACAATTTTTAAAATTATAGGTTTGTGGTTCCTGGGCATCCTATATCTAATAGGAGTCAAATATATTTTTGGAATGATTTTTACTGCTCTTAATCAAGTACTTGCAGTGCAAACCTCAATTCAGGGGTTTTTGGAAAACTAATTTTAGAAAATACTTTCTGGCCAAATTATTTTTGTAAGAAAATTCTATATAGCACTATTCACCTGGCATGGTCATTGGTCAGGAGCTTGGGGTAAGGAGATGGAATTTAGAGGGTAGAGTAGTTGACTTCAAGAAGCACTTGAAAGAAACACAGAGAGGAAACCAACTCCAAATAAAAGCCAAATAATGCAAAAAAAAGTTTTTGTTGGTCCAAACTTTCATGCTTTAATAATGAAAATGAAATGTTACAAAATGCAGGGTGTGACAGACCTACCCCCCTTACAAGAATCTCGTCCCCGAGATTCCTAAACTAGGCTTAAAAGAGATACGGAAATTCGGATCTAAGGTAGTCTTCACGCTCCCAAGTTGCTTCTACTTCAGTGTGGTTGCTCCATTGGACCTTGAAGTACTTGATGGTGCGCCTTCGAGTGCGTCGCTCAGCCTCATCCAGAATGCAGATGGGCCGCTCACGATAAGTCAAATCAGGTTGAAGATCAACGGCTTGGTGATTGACGTCCTTGTAGAGGTCGGGCTTGTCTGGAACTTGGAGACACTTCCGGAGTTGTGACACGTGGAACACGTTGTGCACATCAGAAAGTTCAGGTGGAAGTTCCAACTGGTAAGCCACTTCTCCTCGTCGCTCAGTGATCTTGAAGGGCCCAATGTATCTCGGAGCGAGCTTTCCCTTGACATGAAAGCGCTGGGCTCCTTTGAGAGGGGTGACCCGGAGATAGACATGGTCTCCAACTCGGAAGTTTATGTCTCTGCGACGTGAGTCCGCATAGCTCTTCTGCCTTGACTTGGCAGACTTCAGACGCTCTCGGACAAGCTGGACTTGCTCTTCTGCTTCACAAAGGATATCAGGCCCAAAGACAAGTCCTTCTCCGGCCTCCGACCAGTTGAGAGGTGTACGGCACTTCCGCCCGTATAACACTTCAAATGGTGCCATCTGAAGGCTGGCCTGATAACTGTTGTTGTAAGAGAACTCGGCGAAAGGGAGGCAATCTTCCCACCTAGCTCCATAAGCTAAGACACAGGCTCGGAGCATGTCTTCGAGTATTTGATTCACTCGCTCGGTCTGACCTCCGGTCTATGGGTGGAAAGCAGTGCTGAAGGACAACTTGGTCCCCATAGCCTCCTGGAATTTCTTCCAAAACCTTGAGGTGAACTGGGTTCCTCGATCTGACACAATCTCCTTGGGAACACCATGAAGGCTCACGATTCGGTTGATGTAGAGACTGGCTAACTGGTTCCCCTTGTAGGTCGTCTTGACGGGAATGAAGTGGGCCACCTTGGTCAAATGGTCAACGATGACCCATATTGAGTCATGTCCCTTGCTTGACCTGGGTAAACCGGTCATGAAGTCCATCCCGACTCTGTCCCACTTCCATTCAGGCACCTTAAGGGGTTGCAACAATCCAGCGGGTCGCTGATGCTCAGCTTTGACTCTCTGGCATACGTCGCATTTTGCAACATAGGTGGCAATCTCCCTTTTCATCCCGTGCCACCAAAATTTTTCCTTCAGGTCTTGATACATCTTGGTGCCTCCAGGGTGGATGGAATATGGGCTGTCATGAGCTTCTTGCAAGATCAGGTTATTGAGCTCAACCTTGTTGGGCACGCAGATGCGATTCCCAAACCACACAATTCCTTCCTCATCCTCTGAGAATCCTGAGGCTTTGCCTGCCTTGTTCTTCCTCTTGATGCCTTCAATACTCTCATGCCCCTTCTGAGCTTTCTTGATATCATCCATCAAGGTAGGCTTAACTTCGAGGTTGGCCAAGAATCCTGGTGCAACCAGTTCCAACCCGAAGTTTTCAAGTTCTTCATACAAGGCGGGTAGCTTGTGCTTTAGAATAGCATTCAAGGAGCAAGCCTTCCTGCTCAACGCGTCTGCTACCACATTAGCCTTTCCAGGGTGGTATTGAACACTGAGGTCATAATCCTTTATCAACTCCAGCCATCTTCTCTGCCTCATGTTCAATTCCCTCTGAGTGAAAATATACTTCAGACTTTTGTGATCCGTGTATATCTCACATCGCTTCCCCAAGAGGTAATGTCGCCAAGTCTTCAGGGCATGAACCACTGCTGCTAGCTCAAGGTCATGAGTAGCGTAGTTCTCTTCGTGAGGTCGTAGCTGCCTTGAAAGGTAGGCCACGACTCTGCCTTCTTGCATCAGAACACCTCCCAGTCCGATTCTTGACGCATCACAATATATCACAAACTCCTTGTGTATATCTGGTGTGGCCAGAACTGGAGCGGTGGTTAGCCTCTTCTTCAGCTCCTGGAAGCTTTCTTCGCACTTCGGCGTCCATTTGAACTTCTTGTCCTTCTTCAAGAGCTGAGTCATGGGTCGGGCAATGCTCGAAAACCCTTCAACGAACTTGCGGTAATATCCCGCGAGTCCGAGGAAGCTTCTGACTTCCTTCACATTGCTCGGGGATTGCCATTCAGTCACGGCTTCAATCTTAGCAGGGTCGACTGACAATCCTTCTTCAGTTAGAACATGTCCCAGAAATCCAACTTCACGCAGCCAGAATTCACACTTGCTGAACTTGGCATACAGTTGGTGCTCTCGAAGCTTGTCTAGGACCATCCTCAAGTGTTGCTCGTGCTCTTCTTCCGACTTCGAGAAGACAAGAATGTCATCAATGAAGACGACGACGAACTTGTCCAAATATTCCATGAAGACCTTATTCATGAGATACATGAAGTAAGCTGGGGCATTGGTCAACCCAAAGGACATGACCGTGCATTCATACAGGCCATATCTGGTTACGAATGCCGTCTTCGGAATATCTTGGGGTCTGATCTTCAGTTGGTAGTACCCAAATCTGAGGTCGACCTTGGAGAACACCTTGGCCCCATTGAGTTGATCAAACAGATCTTCAATCTTGGGAAGTGGGTACTTGTTCTTGATTGTAACCTCGTTGAGGGAGCGGTAGTCAATGCATAAGAGGATGGTACCGTCCTTCTTTGCCACAAACAGAACAGGTGATCCCCAAGGGAAGGCACTAGGGCGGATAAATCCCTCCCTCAACTGCTCTTCCAGCTGCTTCTTCAATTCTGCTAACTCCTCCGATCCCATTCTATAAGGCTTCTTATAGATGGGTCCCGCTCCGGGTATGAGCTCGATGATGAACTCAATGTCCCGATCAGGAGGCATTCCTGGTAGCTCATCAGGAAAAACATCGGGATACTCGCGTACTACCGGCACTTGCTCCAATCCAACTTCAGTCAGACAGTTGACTTGGTTGGCTTGAGCAGAGGAGGGATTGGAGGCAAACTTAACTTCGACTCCTCGGCCATTGGTCATAGTGACCGTCCGGTTGGCGCAATCAATCAAGCCTTGGTGCTTGCTGAGCCAATCCATTCCCAAGATCACATCCAAGCCTTGTGATTTTAGGATGATAAGGTCTGCTAGGAAGTCTACCCCGTTAATGGTAATCCCGACTCCTTTACATCCTATCTTGGCTCTCATCTCTGCTCCAGGGGTTTGTACCACCATAGGGTTATTCAGGGGTGTAGGGGTCATGCCACTTTTTAATGCAAAACTTTGGGTGACAAAAGAATGCGTGGCTCCAGAATCAAACAAAACTGTTGCGGGTGCTGAATTGACAAGGAACGTACCCAGCACGACGTCCGGGTCTTCCTGGGCTTCTTCCGCGGTGACATGATTCACACGACCCCTGCCATTGTTGGGCAAGTTGCGGGGAGCTTGGTTCCTTGGTGGCATTCCACGGCCTTGTCCCGGGTTCTGCGCATTGGGGCGCGGGGCGTCAGGCTTCTTGTTGGGGCAATTCTTGGAGTAATGCCCTGGCTGTCCACATCCGAAACAAGTGACTTGATTGGGGACGACGCCCTTGCCAGCATTGTTATTGGGGTTGTTGTAAGCTGGCCTGGGGTTGGCATACTGCTGAGGTGGATAGTTGGTGCGAGGTGCAGGAGCTCTTGGCTGCTGATAGGCTGGCTTGACCGGGGCTGGCTGCCACGGGCGAGGCTTCTGGTTGCTGGAGCTGCCCTTGCTGATCATCTTGCGCTTACGAGTGTCATCCAAGGCACGTCGCTTGTCCTCAAGCATGAGTGCCTTGTTCACCAGATCAGGAAAGGTTGGGCAGTCACACACAACAAGCGAGTACTGCAGAGTCTGGTTAAGGCCTTCCATGAAGCGCTCCCTTTTGGCAGCATCAGTGCTGACATCTTCAGGGGCATACCTTGAGAGAACACTGAACTTCTGCATGTACTCCTTGACAGTGCTACTACCTTGCTTCAGGGCTCGGAACTCACGCTTCTTGATGGCCATGATTCCAGAAGGGATGTGGGCCTTGCGGAATTCCGTCTTGAAGGTGTCCCAAGTGATGTCTTGCTCAACATGCATAGCCTTGAATCCATCCCACCAAGCTCTGGCAGTCCCCCCGAGACAGTGGGCAGCATACGCCACTTTATCACGGTCCTCAGTGCATCCGACTAGTGCCAGCAGATCCTCAATGGTGCGGACCCAGTCATCTGCATCCAGGGGTTCAGCAGTCTCAATGAAAGTGGGTGGTGCATGCTTCTTGAACTCCACCAGTGTGGAACGTCCAGGGCCGTGCCCCGCCGGCTGGCGGTTGACAGCCTGAGCAATCATCTGGAGGGCTGCAGTGTTGGCTTGGCGCTCCTCTCGAAAGGCTTGGAGAAGCTGAGCCATATCCATGCTTGGAGGAGGTGGTGGTGGTGGAGTCTGTCCTTGGGCTTGGTCCTGGCTGGCTCCGGCCTCAGCAGAACCTCCGGCTTCTTGCGGCTGGGTAGAGGTACCAGTACGTGTTACAACAGGCATCCTGTTGGAGCGGTCAAGGTCTCATGATTGGGAACAACAATGAGGGAAAGCAGTAGAGATGGAATGCCTAGCAAGGGGGTGGTGTGACACAAATTAAGTAAAACAAAGGCCAGAAGGGCCAAACTCATGCATTAAAACCAAATGGGGAATGTAGTCGTTTACAAGCTCCCAAAGGGAAAGTACGACTTCATCAAAGCAAGTTGAAAGCAAACACAACCTAACAAGGTTTCATAAGAACCAGTACAAGGACTCGACTTCGCAAAAGGGGTACACGACCTATCCAACCATAGGCTACGAGCTAGCCTATCCTAGTCCTGAACGGAGTCTAAGTGGTGGAATGCTCGGTCGGGTATTCTGGCTCCTCTGGGTCTTCCTCCTCATCTTCATCTGTCTTGGTCTCTTCATCGCTTGAGGAAGCGGGGGAGTGAAGGAGCTGAACACGGCGCTGCTTTGTTGGTGGCGTCGTGAAGAGGTTGCGGTACTCCTTTGCCGTCATACGGCGTGGCTGAGGTGTTCCCTTGGCAGGTGCGACCTGTGGGGGTCGTCCGCCTCGATAAGCTACTGCGGGCTGTCCAGGGGGTGCTCCATCCTTCTTGATCCTGTCTGCCTTCATCTGAACTATGCGGAGGAGCTCCTTGGTCTCGCGGAGTTCCTTTCGAAGCTCCGTCAACTCCGAGGCCAGGTGCTGTGCCAGACTGTCGGCACACAAGCTGAAGTAGGTCTGGAAGCGGAGAGAAAGTCCCTCGTCCATGGGTGGTGCTGGTGCGCTGCTCTCGTCATCACCTTCCATACGATAAGGCAGGTAACGAGTGGCTGGCTCTCTCGCCATCTCTGGCAGGAGATCCCGGAGGCGAGTCAGCGCCTTGAGGGCAGCAGTCTCCACGGCGAGGAGCAGTGTCGCCATCTGGGGTCCCTCAAAGAACCAGCTCGTCGGGGCGTCATTCGCCCTCACGACTACCTCCACGTGATACTCCCTCTTGGTGCTGTCGACCCAGTGCTCGTGGTAGGAGAAGGTGGGGACTCGAGTGAACTGGCACTTCCTGAGGCTATCCTCAAGAAGCACAGGAAACCCAGTGGTCAGGAAGTCCTCGGGTACGGCGGCCATCTACAAAAAGTGGAAGGGGAAGGGTCAATAAAGGAATGTGACCTATGTTTGGGATACTAACATAAACATAGGTATATGGGTAACCTGGTGGATAGTCTCGCTCTAACTAACGTCCATGCTAACTAAGGCTTCCTACAGTCAGGATGGCTCTGGTACCAGCTCTGTG
>NC_041381.1:617805370-617813956 GCF_002162155.2 Triticum dicoccoides
GAATAACAAGAGTCTTACATCCATACATACCGTCTTACACAAATAGTGACCAACATGGTCAAGTCTTACATCGATAAAGCCTTAAGGGCTGAACATCAAATGAAACATAGCAGCGGAAAACATCGTCGATAAGTAGAACCCATGCCATCTGCCTTAACCCTACAGGCATTCTGACTGGGAAAACGCCCTAGTTCGCATGATCGCCTCCAAAGAACTCTTCTCCGAACTCCGGTTCTTCCATGCCTGGTTAATTAAATAACCAGTGGCAAGCCAATGAGTACTTTGAATGTACTCGCAAGCAACCCATGATTTGGTTCAAGGTACAGTAATGCATAACATAGGTAAAGTTTTGCATAAAGCTAGTTTTGAGTGCAATGACATGTTCAACATCCTATAAAGCATGCATCAAGAGAATTCAAGTATCCATAAGAACTGGTCACAGATATCAACATAAATAGAAAGGGGCACCAACCCATTTATCATAAACAGAGAGGGCACCAACCCATCTCAATCGTGTCAAGTCCTCTGACTTGATCCAAGACAACACCATCATCTCACACACACCGGGTTTGGAAACAAGTGGACGTAGCCCAAGAGCGGTTACCCAACTGTCCTTGACCGTGGACACGGCTATTCGAATAGTTTTACACTCTGCAGAGGTTGCACACTTTACCCACTAGATCCGGGGAACTTCCGTGTCATCCACGACCCGCGGTACCTCAAGTACCCGGGGTAAGCACCCGATCACTACCTTTCCCTAGACGACACTAACATGGAGTCCACTCGATTGGTAGTAACCCCCGTGCCGAACATTTCACATCATAAAGTTGTGGAGCCTCGGTCCCATTTTCATCATATACCACAAGCACGGGGTACCAACGGTGTGTCCGGTGCCCTGTGAAAACAGTCATGGCCGCCCTACCTGGCACGACCCCGTCCCAAGAGAGAGCACCAACTCTCCCCCGTCACTAGTAATGCGGGCTCCAAGCTAGTATCGGTCTAGGTACTCAATAATGCCCTTTCCCATATAAGGGTAGAGTGGTCGCGCATGTAAGGTTGGAATAACGGTCGCAACTCCGACCAATCCGTTTTGAAAACAACACACACCTTCCTTGGCACACCACTTCGTCATCAAGTGGTCACCCATCTCATCATCTCCCTCGGGCATAAGTGGCACCCGACGGGGTTTTCGAAAAGACTTTTGAAATCACATTGCCTCCTTCACCATGCACAAACCCACCCCATTTGCGTAGCATCTACATTTGCATCCTATCTACTCCCACCGGCATAACCCTCATAAGAAGGTAGGGCCATGCACACTGCAAGTATCAACGAGGAAGTAATCGTGGTAACCAACCCACGTGGTTCACCATCTCATCATGATTCCGATGCATCGATAATAAAGAGCTAAAAATGACATGCATATAAAGGGGTATCATAGTCATGGTCAAAGGGCTGCTTGCCTTGGTTGGCTTGATCTTCAAAGTCTTCAGGCCCTGCTCCTCCTTCCTCAGCTACCTCGTCAAATACGGGATCTAACGTCGCAAGAAAACAACGGGAAAATAAGGCAATAATAAAAACAGAAAAGTCAAAGTGCTCACAAAAATGTCAACTTATTTTTGTAAAATACTAGGAGGAAGGCTAGGAAGGGGACAACTTTTGGTTTTGGTTTTGGAGCAGCAAAATAGGAGTTATGGATTTTCAAAGGCCTATTTAAATGCTAAAAACCACATTTAAATATTTACAGAGAAGAAAAGGTGGTTGGATTTGAGTGAAAGTTGCACCATTAAATAGGTTGCAATATTCTAGGAATTTAGAAATTGGAATCAATGCATTTGGATTAATATTCTGCCCTGTGGAATATTTGGAAATAATACAGAAAAGGAAAAAGAAAAACGGCGCTGTGCCACTGGGCCAGAGAGGCCACAGCAGCAGCAGGCCCAGGGGGGGAAACCCAGCCCACGCGGCCGCCACGTCGAAGGCGTAAAGGCTGAATACGCCTTCGGCCGACGGCGGATCGGTGCGCGCGCGCGCGCACGTTTTAAACCTGACGGGTGGATCCCACCCGTCAGGGCGTGTGGCTGACGGGCCGGCCCCACGGCGGCCGTCGTCTACCTCCGGCCAGAGGCGACGGCGAGCTCGCCGGCGGTGGTACAGGGCACGGGAAGGGATGCGGAGACTACCGTCGGACTCAGGGGCGAGTCGCGGTTCTGGTGGTGGTGGAGACGGTCGCCGGAGTGGCCTGCTTCGCCGGCGACGAGGTCCCGCGGCGGAGGCGCTTCGGCGTCAGTGGCTCCGGCCGGTTCCGGCTGCAAAACAAGGGGAAACGAGGGGGGAAAGAATCAGTGGCGCCTCGCGGTTCCAGATCGAGAGAGAGCTGGGGCGGAGAAGGCCTGTACCGCGCGGACGCCGACGAGCCGAGGCGGCGGAGCTCGAGCTCGATCTCGAGCTCGGGTGGTTCTGGAGAGGAAGGAGTGGTGCGGGAGGCCGATTGGGTGTGTGGAGGGGCGACAGGGAGGAAGAGAGAGGCTCGGGGGCACCTTATATAGGCTGGCCGCGGTTCACCGTAGGCGTGGCCTACGGGCGCCCGCGGGATTGGCTCTGGAGACCGTGGGAGAGGAGTTGGAGCTGTCCACGGCGCTCGTGGGGATGGAGTAGGGCGCCAGTGAGAAGGAGAGAGAGCGGGGGAGGGTTCTGGCGCCCGCGCGTGTGAGGCCGGCCATTGGCCGAGCCGGGCGGCGTCGGGCACGCGCTGCAGGAGGGGAGAGAGAGGGAGAGACAATGGGGACGGCACGGCGGCGTGTCGCAGACGTCGAGACACATCAACTGGCGCGATGGGAAGGCACGAGGCGGTCGGGAGGCGCGGTGTCAACGGTCGGCGCTCTGGCAGGCGCTCCAGAGCGCGACTTTGGCCGGCATCCGCGGGTTTTCCGCGTCGCGCGCGCGTCCTTTTCTGTCTGGAGGCTACAGTGGAAGGGGGCAAAACCTGGAAAGAGCCTGGGATGCTCTGGGGTGCAGAGGGGAGAGAGAGAGGCTGGGAGAGAGAAGGGAAGCTGTTGTCCAGAGAGGACAAACGTGATTCCCTCCTTCCTCCACGTTGCTTCCTCGGGTGAGGAGGGGTTGTGGCAAAAAGATGAACTCAAGGAGATTAGTGAAAGTGGCAAAAATAGGCCTTTTAGTATTCTGCCAGAAGGTGTTTGATGGAGTTTTGGGTAAGCTAATGACTCCCACTGGCCAAGATACTCCAAGGGGTGAAATTTCACATATATTTAGGGCCTTCCACCCATTTTGAGCTTATTTGGACAAAGTTGCCAATGCAACTTTTGCAAACCCTAGAAATGGGCAGAAATGGATTTGTGTAGATCCAGTGGAGTAAATCATTTCTCCTTGATGTACCACTTGGTGTGGTGGCCTTATTTGGTCACATGGTCAGGCTCACCAAAGTTGGGGTCTTGGAGAAAAAGTTGGTAGTGCAAAGTAGTTCAAACTTGATTCTGGTCAGAGAGGGTTTTGAGGCACTTTGACCAAGACTTCCTCTTCTCCAACCTGTGCCATTTGGTCCAGATGCATCATTAGACCAATGAAGCATGTCCACCAAGTTTGAGAACATTTGGACATACTTGGCATTGTAAAGTTGATCAAACTTCAGAATGGACAGAGATAGTTTTGAGGGGTTTTGATGGTGTTATCATGTTCTCCAAGTCCTGAGGCTTGGCAAGATCATCTAATATGTCATATGTGACATGATAGAATTTTCCTGGAATTTTTGGAGAATATTTCCTTTGTAAATATTTCAAAAGCTTGAAATATCCAGGAAGGGTTTTAGAGGGATTTGACCAATATTTTGAACATGACCAGGTGTTGAAACTCTTATATATGGACAATATATGTCCTATGAGTTTCCATAAATTATGTCAAATATTTTTAAATCAATAAAATAATTTTTCCCTATTAAAGACCATTTCTGGCCTTAAGAAAAAGCCTTTAAATAAAATAGTAAAACAATTTTTAAAATTATAGGTTTGTGGTTCCTGGGCATCCTATATCTAATAGGAGTCAAATATATTTTTGGAATGATTTTTACTGCCCTTAATCAAGTACTTGCAGTGCAAACCTCAATTCAGGGGTTTTTGGAAAACTAATTTTAGAAAATACTTTCTGGCCAAATTATTTTTGTAAGAAAATTCTATATAGCACTATTCACCTGGCATGGTCATTGGTCAGGAGCTTGGGGTAAGGAGATGGAATTTAGAGGGTAGAGTAGTTGACTTCAAGAAGCACTTGAAAGAAACACAAAGAGGAAACCAACTCCAAATAAAAGCCAAATAATGCAAAAAAAAGTTTTTGTTGGTCCAAACTTTCATGCTTTAATAATGAAAATGAAATGTTACAAAATGCAGGGTGTGACACCGTAATGAGTGGATTCTGAAGTCCAATGTACATATCATGCTTTCGCTTCAAATACAATTATCGTCATTGTATATATCACTAGAGAAAGATGAAACATGCGTGAATGTGCTCGGGGCTTACTTTTATAGGACCTGGAGATAGTTTGTGTGCATACGTGAAAGGGGCGTACAGGGGGGGTATGCGATGGAGAGAGAGATGCTCTTCGTTTCTCTTTATTATGACTAACTTTGTATATAATATAAAAATATACAAATTCACAATGCGGAATAAACATCATTGTGGGCACCATGCAATGCAAATTAGCACTACTAGGAAAAATCCTAGTAGTAGCACGAGTGCCTGCGCTACTACTACGGTGATATAGTAGTAGTAGTGCGGTGCATCCCGCGCTACTAGTATGTGCGTTAGTAGTAGCGCGGGTTCGACACACGCTACTACTAACTATCTGTAGCGCGTGTCTGTGACCCGCGCTACTACTATTAATTTGAAAAACCAAAAAAATGTCGACCCCATGACGCGCGCACGTTGGCCGGGAGCAGGGAGATCTCGGCCATGACGTGTGCCTCGTGGAAGCCGTCGAGGGCGTCCGCAGAGGCCAGCCTGGCATGGGCCAGGAGCTGGAGGATCTGGATCTTGGCATCGTGCGTGCGGAGCAGCACCTCGCGGCGGCCGTCGCCGTTGAGGTCGGCGACGAGCAGCGGCTGGAGGTGGTCCACATTGTGCTTGATCAGGAACCCATCGTCTGGTGGTACCACGCCTCCCAGAATGAGAAGTCGCCATCATGCTGCCGGAGGAGGAGGGGGATGGGTCAGCTAGGGTTCCGGATCAAATCAGAGAGGGGAGGGGGAGGTGGAGGGCTGACTTGGAGCGAGAAGAAGACGGTGAAGGCGTCCAGGAGGAGGATGCCGAGGTCGCGCTTCCGCATCTTGGCAGCGGCGAGGAGCTCCGGCAACCGCCCACCAGAGGGATCTCAGAGAGGGAAGGGGAAAGAAAGCAGAGTGTACCAGCGGCGGCCACCGCTGGAGTATGAGGGAGAGACGATGAAAGTGAGAGAGGGGGAAAGTGAGGGAGAGAGGAGGGATTCGGCCGAGGATATGGGGTTTTCACCTACCTCGTACTTAGTAGTTGCGAGGGGTATAAAACCATGCTACTACTATCAACTTAGTAGTAGCGCGGGTTTGTACCCCTCGCTACTACTATGGCATGTCCCGGGAGAGCATGGTAGAGACCGCTTATTACTAGCGCGGGTTAAAAACCCGCACTACTAGTTTCAACTTAGTAGTAGCGAGGGGTAAAAACCCGCGCTACTAGTAAGTAGCAGTAGCGAGGATTATAAACCCTCGCTACTAGTAAGCATCTGCCTATAAGCTTTTCCCTAGTAGTGTAGCGTTCGTACTCCTCCATATAACTTTGTAATGTTGTATATATGTAGAAACTCTATAATAATTTTTTGGCCACACTTTATTCAAATGGAATGTTGTATGCGAAATAAACATGAAGAAAGGGCTTTTTAGATCAATGGGGTACGTGACGTAACATGTGTGAATGTGTAGTTGATGCATTTGGCGAGGCCTAGAGAGGTATCTGTGTGTATTACGTATTCGAGAGAGGCATGGATAGAGGGGCCGGCGGGGGGGTGGGGCGTGGGAGAGATAACATGAGAAATGAGAGTGGTCTAGAGAGAGAGATGAATATGATGTCACGACAAGAGATTCCCTTCCCTTGAGTGTGTATCTGCAAGGGGGGAGGGGATAGAGGCACCAGGAGAATTTTTTTGTGTGTGTGGTGTTTGTGTTGGTATGTGTGGGAGTGAGAAGATAATGAGACGTGGGGGCAGAGGGTGTGTCACTGCATGAGGTCCGGTGGGTCGAGGTGAGGCCCTTTGTTCAGTTCCGTCCTGCGCCTCATTGGTCGGCCCATGACACGTTTAGGAAGACCCATGGATGACTAGTCATACAAGACAAAGATAGAAAAATTGTGAAGGACTCCATGTCCACTCACAAAGCCGGCTAGGATTTGTAACCCTAGGTTCTCGGACTATGGTAACCCCTTTATCTCTGATATTACTATTCATCCAACCTAACTTTAAGGGGCTTCCTACAGAATGCTCTGCTAGAATCATACTCATCGATTAGGAAGAGAGGTGTGAGACAATGCGTGAGAGACAGGCCTAAAGATAATGTGCGTACATGAGACACGTATGCAGGTCCATGTATATAGAAAGGGTCGATGGGGATTCTGCGTGTGTATGCTTGCGAGAGGAAGAGTGCTTGTGATAAAGGTTAGTGAAAACAGTTGTAAATGGTTATGAGAGAGAGGGAGGGTTATATCTAGAGCATGTGTGCGAGAAAGATACCTCGGGAGAGAGTGTGTGAGCATGTGTGAGAGACCACCGATGGAGAGTGAAACTACACGTAAAAGACAGTTGTACACATTGATTAAAGATATAAATTGTATCGAAGTATTAGGATGGGATCATGATATTTGCAATTCGCATAAGGAACGGCCATTGATCCATCAGACATCTAGATTCTATCGAATTTGAGCATGTCTATGTTATTATTCTACACAACTGATCCACATAGTTAGTATTTTGAACTCCAGACAATGCATCGCTTTAGCTATCGATTATAAACGTGAGTATAGTTCATGTTGTGTGTGTAAAGCATATTATACATACGAAATTTACACAATGAACATTATAAATAGCTACCTATAAACTAGCATACATTTGAATTCAACTTAAGGTGGTTTAAAAAAATCAAAATTAACATGAAGTCCATTTAATTATTTGAATTTGATATCATGGCATTTGTAAATCATACCTAAATTATGGGGCCACCAATCTTTGCTCTGATTTTGTACATAATAGCATATGTAGTCGTGCACAAAATAGATTCAAATTTAGCTCCTCCATTCCAAAATAATCGTAGTTATAGGATTTCCAAGTGTCAAAATTTCAAAAAGAAGCGGATATTTTAATGAGGTTTTCAAACATAGAAGGTCAAATATAACATTGTCTATTTAGGTCAATCCTCATAGTTCAAGAGTATTCTAAACGTGAATGCTTGTGTTTCAAAATTTTGAATGAAGCGGCAAAACAGCCTCTACTCGCCCGAAACCGCGTGAGACCAATGTTTGGTAGTACAAGGAAATTACTTTTCTAACAACTCCGACCTGTGAAAACTACCGGCCCGACGTCCAAAGGTCTAAACCGGGGTAGGTTGGTAGCTTCATCTAGACGCCACACAACCGCCTTCGAAAAACATTCATACACAATGGCCACCTAAGCACACATGCGCGCGGCCGAAATCACTCCCGCCCACTATTTGGGACACCTGGGATTACCATCCTACCCCCGACCCGCAGTAGATCCAAAATTTAAGAGGGGGCAAAGTTTGTACTTTCCCCAAATTTCAAACAAGCGCATACCATCTTCTGTTCAAAAAAAGCCTAAAACAAGCGCGTCCCAGACCGAATCATGGTTCTCCCCTCCCCCTCACCCTCGTCCCCCACCCACCCATCCAATTCCCCATTCATACTCCATGGGTGCCATAACTACCTCTCCACTAGCTCCGAAACTGCAGCGTCCTCCGTCTGCCACCCCATCCCACCCATCAACCGCCGCCCTCCTCCATCACGCTGGAGACGATACCCCGACGTCATCGTCCACCGCAACCTCAACCGTATCGCCCTCCACGGCTAGTAGTTGAAGCCGAGGCCGAGCCATTCGTACCCGAGCCAGTTCAACCACACCGTCCTGCGCCTCACCACTGTCGCTCCAACTTCGCCACCATCCACCACACCAGAGTTGTTCCTGCTACACAGTCCTTCGCCGCCTTGGATCTGCTTCCCCTCCGCCGATAAACGGCCACGGCAACACACTCAACAATTTGGCCATGGGTTTGTCCAAGGATCCACGGCTCCCCAAAACATCGGTTCCCCCGGGAAAAACAAGAAGATCACCTCGACATATCGACACCACATTGGCAACCGATAAGGGTACTCCTCTTCCCTTATTCGTGCAAATCTTACGTGTCTGCTTGCACGGTATTCATCCCGTAGAAGACACTAGTTATCCTCTTCTTCTTCATACTAGATGTTCCTAGTAAGTCGCGACGCACAAGGTTTCTCCTCATATACTATTTCACCTTAGCTAGAGGTCTGTCCCCCCCC
>NC_041381.1:617814150-617915538 GCF_002162155.2 Triticum dicoccoides
TCCCCGGTGTAATTGGCGCTAGTACGCCTATTACACCGGGGAAGCAGCGCCTTGGTGTTTATCTTAGGGGCGTGTGTGGCCAAGAGCTACTGGCGCCCGATCTGGAGGTCGGCCGGGATTAAAGGGTTGGCCTGGGGGCACTGCCAAGCACGGCGGTGGTGTGAGGTCGAGGGGAGGGCGGGGAGGCGGAAGCAGTGGTCTGGGCCGGTGGTTGCTGGCGGTTTGAGAAAGATCGTCAACAGTGACTGGCGGGAGGTAGACGAAGGCCATCTGCCCATTCCTTATAGATCGGATGGTTCATTAAAAAAATTGACTGACCTATTTATTTTTAGTCGACTATTATCTTAGATATGACCACATGTGGTGGTGTGCTGGAGGAGTAGCTGCATTTCCTGTGCTCATATATTACAAAATCATACGGAGTAGAATCTAATTTTGTTTGCCATGCAATGTTGTAAGCTATCATATGTCTCCTATCATTTATATTTCAGCCACCTGCTATCTGCTACTTTTACAGTGTACTAGTTCTGCACACACTTCACCCATACTCTCACTATTGTGTTTTTATGCAAGGGTATTTCAGAGCCTGCCTCGAGAGAAGCAAAAAAGAAAAGAGACAAGTCGTGCCATCTTTCTATGCGGCTAGGCACGACACGTTACAGCGCTATAAAGGGTGCAGTGTCAGCAGATGGGTACGGTAAACGTAGCTCTGGATTTGATCACCTTGCTCGCAATGAACCACCATCCCAGGTGCTTGCTTTAACTTCACGGTGTCATATGTGGTTGCATGTTCCATATCGTGTCTAGCTTGTATTCGAAAGGCCGAAGTTGGTCTTTATTAAGATAAGGAAGGATATTTTTTTACATGAACCACCATCCCATGAGCACCAGAAGACCATTAGCTAGTTATGGCACTGGCCGAGCTAGTGACAAGCCCAGCAAAGACAGGCATCACCTGGAAGCCAACTAAAAAGCCGCGACGGTGGCGAAGCAGCCCGCCCCCACAAGGCTCTCAGGTCCTAGATGATCATGCTCACCACTCCAACCGGATGTCTAGCTTGTATTGCTTCCAATTTGGTTAAATTGCATCTTCTTAGCTTACACATTATACCTTTGAATATGACATGCCTTTTTGTTTTTGGTACATAGTAGTACATCTGTGTATTAACCATGTTCTTACATCAAACTAATATTCTTGTCTATCCATCATCAATCACTTATGATGAGGCAGGCAAGCAAGTGGACTAGTCCTCATTTAAAGAATGCAGCGTCAGCCTCCCGACATGATTCTCAAGAAACAACAATGCTAGATGAAGATAGTGAACGTAGCTCTGTAGTTGATTACATCATTTCCCCTACACTAGCATCGTAGGTGCTTGCTCTAACTTGGCAGTGTGATATGTGGTTGCATGTTGCATATGGTGTCTAGATTGTAATTCTCCCTATGTGGTTAAACTGCATGTGCTAGTCTGCTTAGCTTATACATTATACCTGTTAATGTGACATGACTTCCTGTATTTAGTACATAGTATATCTGTCTATTAAGCATGTCCTTACATCAAACTATTGTTTTTTTTGTATCCCGCATCAACCAATATGACGAGACACCGTTAGCATATGTAGTGCGATATTAGTTGCATCTTTCATATGATTTATAGCATGCGCTGCTTCTAATTTGTTGAAATTCCATTTATGATGGGACACTTTTAACTTGGCAGAGTCATATTGGTTGCATCTTTCATGTGGTGTCTAGATTGCATTGCTTCTTATTTCTTGGAATGGTTTCTACTTAGTTTACACAAACAGTTGTGAACATGCCATGACGTCCTTTTTTCGTACATATTCCATCCTGGTATCATGTGTTTGCCTTACATCAAAGTAGTGATTGTCAGTATCATGCATGAATGAGTTCTGAAGAGAGAATTTTATTTCTTTTTCTTGTCGGTTTTACTTGACAATTCAAAATCAATAAAGCGGAAGGAAGTTAGCAAGGCAGCGGATAAAGGTGCTCCTTCCGAACGGAGGGCCTCTACAGTTTCTACTCCTCCACACCCCCAAGATGATTTCCAAGACAACACATGCATAGACACTCAACAAAGTTGTGTTTATTATGAGCACGTCTCCCCTAGTGCACCATCACCGGTGCTCCCTCTAACTTGGCACTGTTATATGTGGTTGCATGTTATGTGTGATGTCTAGCTTGTATTGCTTCTAATTTTGTTGATTTCCATCTGCTTACTTTACACATTATACTTGAATAAGACACATGTTCCTGTTTCTAGAACATACAATATCTGTCTATCATACCATGTTCTTACATCAAATTACTACTATTGTGTAACCTGCAACAATCACTTATCTAGGTTACATCTCACATTCTTTTCTAGATTGTACTACTAATTTGTTGAAATGGCAGTTATGACTAGACAGTTTTAACTTGGTAGAGTAATATTCGTTGCATCTTTCATATGGTGTCTAGCTTTCATTGCTTCTAATTTGTTGAAATGCCTTCTCCTTAGTTTACACATCATAAGTTGTGAATATGCAATGCTGTGAATATGCAATGGCACTAATGACGAGAGACCTCTAACATGGTAGTGTGATGTTGTTTGCATCTTGGATATGATTTATTTCTTGTATTGCTTCACATTTGTTTAAACGCCATTTATGATGAGACACTATTAACTTGGCAGAGTGATATCTGTAGCATCTTTAATATGGTGTCTACCTTACATTGCATTGCTTCTAATTTGGTGAAATGTCTTCTGCTTAGTTTACACATCATAGTTCTGGTTATCTCTTCCGTCCTGTTTTTCGTACATATTACATCCTCCTATCATGTGGTTGTCTAACATCAAAGTTCAGTTCATCTGCATCACACATCAATTTGTTCTGAAGAACTAAATTGTTATTCGTTTTTCTTGTCGGCTTGACTTCACATGACACAGACAAAGAGGAAGAAACACAGAATGGCAGGGAATGAGAAGCGGATGAATCCTGCAGATTCTGCTTATACTGATGGTGCAATAGAAGGTCAAAGTCCAGCGGAAAATTCTACAAACAGGGCATCCCATGCTACATGAGCTGCAAAAAAATCCAAACAGAAAGCTGCCACCAAACAAGCAGAGACAGCCCTAGTTCTTGCAACACCTACCACAGTACTACCAGCTGCACGAGTTACTCGTCCGTCAACTGAGCTACTAGCACGTTCCCAAGCTCCCTTGCCACCTGACACTACTTCCCAAGCACTCTTGACACAGGAAGAGTTGGCAATATCAAATGAACCTTGTGAGCTTCAACAGCAAGAAGGCAGTTGCTGGAGTCAAGTTACAGTTGCATGCTTCTTTATATGTAGTCTCAAAGTTGGATGTACACTAACACTTCCTATGTTCGTTGTTGGACTAGCACCTAGGCGCAAGAGGAAACAAACATCAGGTATAATGCTCGGTAGGTTAACTAAATCTAGAGGAGGAAGAATGGAGATCCATTTTGAGGCAGGTTTAAAAAGGCCACATGATGCTACAGAGTCAGCCAAGTTAGTATCAGAGGCAGCGGTTGCCGTTAAGTGTCATGTACGTATCCTCCCAACATGGATTCAGTACAGGAATGACAAAGACAAAACTTAGTCCAACACCTTGCTCTGTCCCATACTTTCTAGGTTGCTGATAATGAGACTCCCATAATTTTCAACAGATGAGGTTTAAGTTGGATAGCCAAGATGTGGCAACCAGAAAAGCTTGCACCCATGTTTTCAAGTCTACTCCTTGACAGTATTAGTATAATTTGAGGAAAACTCACTTTGAAGGCAAGGCTAACAGTGAACATACCCAAACATCTCCAATGGAAAATATATCGGATGAAGACTAGAGGGGCCTTGTTAAACACTGGTCTGATCCGAAGTATCAGGTACATTATATATATGTGATCAGATCACATGTTGAAGTCCTATTTATGCACGTGCCACACAAATCTATCTTCTTGTAGGTGAACTGTTCAAAGAACAAGGCCAACCGTATGAAAGTGAAATTCCAACAGACGACGGGATCTCGTAGCTATATTGCACACTGTGAGGCTATTGTAATTAGCTGATGTTTCACTCTTTTCGTTGTACCATATTATAAGATCTATGTTGACTTGTTCGAAATGCAGAGGAAAGCCCGCAAGGACCAAAAAGTACCCGAACCAAATGTTGTGGAAATCTTAAAGGACTGTCACACCAGCAAGAAGAAGGGCATGACTACACCAGTCAAAGCCACTATTGTAAGTCCTTAATCCTCATGCCTTTTAACTACTACTTACTCTGACTTGTGCGTTGAACTGCATGGTTTGCAGCCAACGTCTATTACTCTTTTCAATTTTATACACAATTGTCTTAGCGTATCATTGCACCATACAAGGTTTAAAAGAGAGGAGTGATGTTCCTTTGATCTTGACCCGTAATCTAGTTCTGTGCTAGACTTGCCCACACAATGTTACAATTGCATGTCTGTTCTCAGTTGTTTTGTGATATGAATGATGTCATACTATGCTTACCGTATTATAAACTTCGTCTCTTTATCCTTAGCCCTCAATACAATGTGAAGAAATAGACAATACATTAGTGATGGTACATGGTCATATGTTTGGAACCTGGTTTTATTATGTACTTTGCAATAAAATACAACTAATATTTTACATGGGTTCACTAGAATAAGTTCTGTATATAAAACAAAGCTATTTTGTTTGGTTTTGATGCCTCCTTAATATCTTCTGTTCCGGTACTACTAATGTAAAAACTCAACTTTTCAGCGATCCATGGAAAAAATGGTGGAACCAACACCTTCTGAAGGTGGCGAGGAAACTATAACCGCAATGTCAGCTCTTGCTGCACTGGATCAGTACCTTTCCACTAACAGTGCCAAAAGCATGTTCCTGCGTAATACTGGGTTGGTTGTTAAGGCAATCTCGTCCAAACTGCCTCATGATCAAGATATGCAAGCTTAAAGCAATGTTGTATCTGTGCTCCAGACACAAGTCCATTCCCTAACAGAGACCCTTTGTGAAACAAGGAGAGGAATTGTTCGATGTCGTCAAGATATGCATGGTTTTGAAACCATACTATCAGACATTTTCTATGTTGTTCAGGAGGCTAGGGGAAATGAAGGTGAGGATTATGGTGCTCCATCAGACAATACAACATGAAAGCATAACAGTTAGGTCAAATGAACTGAGCTTCTGAACTTCTGGTGGTGCATTTATCTGCCAGACTGTTAAGTTTTATGCCAACCTTCCTTTCGTTATATAGTTGTAATTTGTTTTGGTGCGATACAAAATTTATTCTTAACATGCAGCCACCGGCTGAAGAAAACAGCAAGCCTTTTTTGTATAGTGTAGAGTGTTCCCTATATTTGCACTGGTGGCGATCTTTGATACCGAGTGGATGTAATCTGTGCAATCGCCTTAATAGCCTAGCATTAGTTCCGGTATTATTTATTTCCTAGTCTTCTTTTTCCCTGGTTTGATAGTGGCCGCAACAACCAAGGGCCATATATGGGCTGTAGGATCCATGGGTCTCCTACGGGCCGTTGATAAATGGACCTCCAACAGGGCCATAGAATCGATGGGCCTTGGGCCATCGGATAAATGGGTCTACATGGGCCGTAAAAGGGAGTAATTGGTATCGGCCCAGCACGGTAACGGGCCGTTAACAGGCTGGAGGACAGCAAAGGCTTAATTCTGTCACAGGCATAACGAGTCGTCAATGGGCCAGAATATAGGATGGGCTGGAACGGCACAACGGGTTAACAGGCCAGAAACAGGCCAACTCTTGCCATGGGCCTAATTTGGCCCATTAGGGGAACAGGCCAGTTACGGGCTGGAAGTAATCGAGGGCCGGAAAGGAGCCCAAGAACGTATGGGCCATCAATAGGCCGAAAGCTAACACGGGCTGGAAACGGCCCACGTAAATTACGGGCCGTTAATGGGTACAAAGAAAATTACTGTTCATTATGGCTAGGGTCTCCGTGGGCATGTAAAGGGCCTCAAGATACGAAGGGCTCATATGGGCCGAAAGACATCGTGGGCCATACATGGGCTGAAAGTGAAATGGGCTGGTGTTATATTCGACGGCCCACATGACATTGTTGGGCCGATTTCCTTTAGGGGCTAAAGGGTCGTGAGTTACCGAGCCATAAAATGGGTATTTGCGAAGAGACCATTAATAGGCTTTTCATGGGCCAGCCCGTTAACTTTTGACCAAGTCAAACGGGCCAGCTTTGTAAGCTAAATGGGCCAGTGGTGGGCCGTGGCACGTGTCGACATATCATAGGCGCTTATCTGACCCACTCACGAGCTGACACATGTTCCTTCCAGCCAATAAGAATTTTACACGTGGAAATTTCCCATTGGTCGGGGCTATTAACAGGTTATCGGATCCAAAACCCGACACGATAGCTTTACGGCGTTCCGTTACGGTGGATGCCACGTGTCGGTCACCCTTGACGAAAGCACTTCTGTGATGTGCGATTTATCGTCATGAAAGTGGACACTTCCATGATGATAATTTTGGTAGTGTCATGGAACACTTGTACGACAGCACAAGTATGACTATCTTGATTCTGTCATAAAATTGTCATGGATGTACATGCATGACAAAAAATGTGACCTACTGTGACAAACATGTATCATCACGGAAGTGTCTTTTTTTGTAGTGCTACATAAACCGCGTGAAATAACACTTCCGCATTCGGTCTACGAGGGTACGTGGACACACTCTCCCCCTATCGTTGTTATGCATCTCCTAGATAAATCTTGCATGATCGTAGGAAATTTTTTGAAACTGCATGCTACGTTCCCCAACATATACTTGTGGGTCATCAGTAGAGACCGTTTTTACACAATATCCGTGTCGTGATTGATATGAAAGAAGGCAATATTAAATTTCAGTTTCCACTAATAAAGGGTATGGAACACTTCCCTAGAACTAGAATTAGGCCACCATACGAATCAAACATGAGGGCATCCAATAGATCTATAAACAAAGATGACAAAATTTAGATCATTGCTTTATGCCTAGCTGGGGGCGTAAAACAATAATGCTCATTGGGAGGCAACCCAGTGAATAAAATTTATTTTTGTTTTTTGCTTTCTGTTCTTGAGTGTTTCCACAATTATGCTACTATTAGGATTGTGTTTTTTGTGTTTTAATTAGTGTTTGTGCCAAGCAAAGCCTTTAGGATCTTCTTGGGTGATAGTTGTTTGATCTTGCTAAAAAACAGAAACTTTTGCACCCACAAAAATAATTTTCATAAATCACATAAACATGCTTTTGCTCTAATTATTTTTGCAGAAGATTAATATAAAAATTTCTCAGGTCGTCCTAAGTTTTCAGAATTTTTGGAGTTATAGAAGTATTAGAAATATCAAGATTGCTACAAACTATTCTGTTTTTGACAAATACTATTTTCTTTGCGTTGTGTGCTTGTTTTGATGACTCTATGGTTTTCTTTAATGAGTTTTTGCCATAGAAAAGTTGGAATACAGTAGATATAATGCAAAAATTAAATATGAATTGGTTTGCTACAATACTTATAGTAATGATTTGTTTTCTTATACTAACGGATCTCATGAAGGTTTTGTTGAGTTTTGTGTGATTCAAGTTTTGAAGTTTTGGGTGATGTTACGATGGATGAAGGAATAAGGAGTAAGAAGAGCCTAAACTTGGGGATGCCCATGGCATCCCAAGCTATTATCCAAAGAGAAGCAAGCAACTAAGCTTGGGCATGCCCCGAGTGGCATCCCCTCTTTCTTCTAACGACCATCGGTATTTTACTCGAAGCTATATTTTTATTCATCACATACTATGAGTTTTTCTTAGAGCGTCTTGTATGATTTGAGTATTTTCTTGTTTTGCTTTGTGTTTTGTCTTGAATCCTTGCTGGATACACCTATTTGAGAGAGCCAAAGTTATGTCATGACTTGTTAGAATTGCTCTCTATGCTTCACTTAAATCTTTATGAGCTGTGGAATTGCTCTAGTGCTTCACTTACATCTTTTTGAGCATGGTGTGCTTTAGTTTTTTTGAAGAAATGCTCTGTCGGTGTACTAGAGCAAGGGTACCCTAGTATCCCGAACTTGTGCACGGGCAGTTGCAGCCACCCGCGGCAAGGCTTGCCGGGTGACCGCCAAGGTCCTCCGCGGTTCCTGTGGAGCCAAGGAGACAAGGCCCCGGCAAGAGGAGCTTGTCGGGAAGGCCAACCAAGGCATGAGAGCAAAGTATCCAAGCCAAGGAGACAAGGCCCCGGCAAGAGGAGCTTGCCGGGAAGGCCCACCAGGGCATCTCAAGGAGTTTGCCACGACGCGCCACACGTCCCGGCAAGGCCCGGTGAGCGACAAGCTTTCGGACGCGACAAGACAGCGACCGCGGCAAGGCACTTGCTGCGGCTCATTACCACCTTGTACCTACGCTCCAGTGCATCCACCAACATGTCGCCCTGAGGCCTTTCCAGGAACGCGTGGCGGGAGGCTGTGCAGCCAGCGGTGCGCGGTGGCAAGCGGCGCTGACAAGATTGCCATCGTGGTGAGCGGTGGCGTCCCTGACGATGCCTGTTTGCACTGTTTGTGCGACGTAGACGGGCATTTAATGTCTTTGTCCCCTGCCATCAGGGTTAGGTAGGAAACACTGTACAGGTAGTTGTACCAACCGCAAGTCCTTTTCCACTTTTACCCTCATCTACGTTGCCACCTGTCGGCGACCCCTTGAGCATATAAAAGGCGGCCCATGCGCAACGTAGAGGGGGGGTTCGGAAGGTTCGAAGCCAGAAAACACTCACGCTCGGTCTCGTTAGCAGCTAGAGTGTACTGTAGCACTCAGCGCTCCCAAGCAAGAACTCAATACAATCAGACAAGCAGCAGTAGGAGTATTATCTCTTCGGAGAGCTCCGAAGCTGGGTAAACCGCTCGCGTGCTTCGCCTCGATCTGCTCTTCGTGCCATCTCTGCCCCCCGCCGAACCGAAAGGGGCTCGGTCCGCCGGTCCTATAGGTGTTCGTGGATCAGTTTCCCCGACATGCTCTCATGCTTCACTTAGATTTAAATGAGAGTTAGTAACTTTTTTTAAGAAATTATCTCTTGCTTCACATAAATTATTTTGAGAGAAAGAAATATTATGCTCATGATCTTCACTTATATTTGTTTGAGATTATCAAAAGCAACACATGAAAATTAGTCCCAAAGTGATAGATATCCAAGAAGAATATAATAAAAACTTTCATGAAGATCATGGGACAAAATAACTTGATTCCTTGTAATAGTTTTCTAGATATGATGATGTGATATGTGAGTCATGTTGATGAGTAATTATGCTTTAGTAAGAATATTGGTGTTAAGGTTTGTGATTCTCTATGCAAGCACGAAAGTCAATAGTCATGCAATGAAATTACATCCTACTTGTGGTGCATTATTCGGTGTTAATTATGCTTAATGCTTGTTTATGAGATTATTTGTTTCTTGGTTGGTTGCTTCTAAATCTTTTGCTAGCCTTCATTTTGCACTAAGTATATGACCACTACTTGTGCATCCAAAATCCTTTAAACCATTTTTGCCATATGAGTCCACTATATCTACCTATATGCGGCATTCTTTTGCCATTCTAAGCAAATTTGCATGTGACATCTCTAATTTTCAAAATAGATTTGTCTTTTGTGTGCTCGTACTGCTCGAGAGGCGGTGAGGCGTGGCCAATATTTTCCATGCTAGATGTGTTATTCTCATGATGAGTGTTTATTCACTTGTCATTGCACGAGAGTAAGACAAAGGTATTAGGGATGCCCAGCCCCGAAATGAAAAAAGATTGTACTTTATGTTGTCAAATAATAAATTCCTTGGAAAGTGTTGGTATGGAGGGCAACCATGGATACGGCTAGCCATGGAAAGTCAAAGTATGGTTGAAAAAGGAATAAACTTTACTTTCTGTTTGGGAAAAGCCTATGATATATCTACAATAGAAAGTGTTGGGAGCTCTAAGTCGTTTTCGTTAGTGGGAAAAGTATGCCTTTGAAAAAGTTTTATGTCTATGTTTTTCGCTTTGAGCTCTGGCACCTCTACAAATCCCTACTTCCCTCCACGAAGGGCCTTTCTTTTACTTTATGCAATTTTTATTTTTCAATTTGAGTCTCCATATTATCTTATAAGGCAACAACTAGGGGGCACTATGATCGTACTTGATCATTGGGTGTAGCTAACATGCGAGTGTGTTTCATGAATGGATCAATGATCGAGCATGATGGTCTAGGGATAAATTATTTTAATGCTGATATTTTGAAAGACATGGTTGCTTGTTGATACACTTGAGCATTTAAGTCTCATGTAAAAACTAGACTATTGCTTTGAACCATATAAAAGTCCAAATGTCCATGCTACAAAGAAAAGAATATGAGATGACCTATTAGGCAGCATTCCAAAAATTCTGTTTTTATCATTTACCTACTCGAGGTCGAGTAGGAATTAACCTTGGGGATGCTTATACGTCTCCAATATATATATAATTTTTGATTGTTCCATGCTATTATATTATCATTCTTGGATGTTTTATAATCATTTTATAGTCATTTATATCATTTTTTGGTACTAACCAATTGACATAGTGCCAAGTGTTGGTTGCTATTTTCTGCATGTTTTTTACATTGCAAGAAATAAATACCAAACGGAGTCCAAACACACTGAAACTTTTTGTGGATTTTTTGGGCCAAAAGACATCCAGTGGGCCGGAGAAGCACCTGGGGGGGGGTGCTCCGAGGGGAGCACAACCCACCATGGCATGCCTGGGGGTCTAGGCGCGCCTAAGTAGGCGGTGCCCAGCTTGGGTGCCCCCCGAACCACCTCTTTGCTCTATAAATACCCCAATATTCCAGAAACCCTAGGGGAGTCGACGAAAATCAATTCCAGCCGCCGCAAGTTCCAGAACCACCAGATACAATCTAGAAACCATCTCGGAGGGGTGCATCATGTCCTTTGCTGCCTATCTGATGATGCATGAGTAGTTCTTTGTAGACCTATGGGTCCGTAGTTAGTAGCTAGATGGCTTCCTCTCTCTCGTTTGATTCTCAATACAATGGTCTCTTGGAGATCCATATGATGTGAATTTAAAAACAAAGTATCTCAATGTTTTACCGGCAGTCAATAGTGCTGGTATTTTAAATTCATTCCCATTTCTTGCATGGGACCTAAGCACGCACCCAAGGACATAAATTTGATTTTTCAACCAATTTATATGCACTGGAGCATGTGCATGTAGTTCAAATTTGAATTATGCACATGAAATGCCTAGAAAACCCAATTAATATATAAAAAAGTCCAAACGAACCCCGAAAATTTCCAAAATTGAATACAACACTCATGTTGTTCTATGTTGACACTAGAAATTTTTATAGAGCAATAACAGGCAACGGGTATCATTTCTTCCCCAAAGGTGGCACGTTCCCTACCGAAACCATCAAGCTTGTTGTGAGACGCTTATACCCAAACCTGCCCAAAATGGGACAAAAAATTTACGATGGCATGTCGGGCACCATTCCATGATAGCATGCCAGGTTTCATGAATTTCAGATGAGTTTTGGATTTACTAGAATTTAAAACCAGGTATCTCAATGTTTGCGGCCGATTGACAGTGGCACGGTGTTTGACATTCATTCCCATTTCTTGTATGGGACCTAAGCATGCAACCAAGGACACATATTTGAATTTTCAACCAACTTATATGCACTAGAGTATGTGCATGTAGCTCAAATTTGAATTATGCACATAAATGCATTGAACACTCAATTAATGCATAAGAAATGTGCTAACGAACCCCAACAATTCCAAAATTTAACACAACACTCATGTGGTTCTATGTTGACACTAGAGAAAAAATTCAAATCAAGAAGAGGCAACGACTATCGTTTCGTTCAGAAAGGTGAAGCATTCCCTACCGAAACCATGAGGCTTGTTGTGAGAAGCTCTGGTTTGTGAGAAGCTTATACCCAAACCAGCCCCTAATGGGACAAAAAGTTTACGATGGCATGTTGATGCCGCTCCATGATAGCATGCCATGTTTCATGAATTACAAACGAGTTTTGGATTTACTAGAATTTAAAAATCAGGTATCTCAATGTTTGTGGCTGAGTGACGGTGGCAGGGTGTTTGACATTCATTCCCATTTCTTGCATGGGACCTAAGCATGGCATCAAGGACACATATTTGAATTTTCAACCAATTTATATGCATTAGAGCATGTGCATGTAGTTCAGATTTGAATTATGCACATAAGTGCATTAAAACTCAATTCTTGCATAAGAAATGTGCTAACGAACCCCAAAAATTCCAAAATTTTAACACAACACTCATGTGTTCTATGTTTACACTAGAGAAAAAATTGAAATCAAGAAGAGGCAACGTCTATCATTTTGGTCCAGAAAGGTGAAACGTTCCCTACCGAAACCATCAGGCTTGTTGTGAGAAGCTCTAGTTTGTGAGAAGCTTATACCCAACCCTGCCTCTAATGGGACAAAAAATTTACGACGGCATGTTGATGCTGCTTCATGATAGCATGCCATGTTTCATAAATTACAGATGAGTTTTGGATTTCCTAGAATTTAAAAATCAGGTATCTCAATGTTTGTGGCCGAGTGACGGTGGCAGGGTGTTTGACATTCATTCCCATTTCTTGCATGGGACCTAAGGATGCAACCAAGGAGACATATTTGAATTTTCAACCAATTTATATGCATTAGAGCATGTGCATGTAGTTCAATTTTGAATTATGAACATGCATAAAAATTTCCAAATGAACCCCGAAAAACTCCAAAATTTAACACAACACCCCCGTTGCTATGTTGACACTAGAGCAAAAATTGAAATCAAGAAGAGATAACGGATATCGTTTCGTCCAGAAAGGTCAAACATTCCCTACCGTAACCACGAGGCTTTTTGCGAGAAGCTCTGGTTTGTGAGAAGCTTATACCCCAACATGCCCCAGATGCGACAATATTTTTACACTGCATGTTGCTACCGTTCCATGATAGCATGTCAAGTTTCATGAATTTCAGACGAGTTTTTGATTTACTAGAATTTTAAAACCATGTATCTCAATGTTAGCGGCCGAGCGACAGTGGCAAAGGTATTTGACATTCATTCCCATATCTTGCATGGGATCTAAGGTTGCAACCAAGGACACCCAGTTGATTTTTCAACCCGTTTATATGCACTGGAGCATGTGCATGTATTTCAAATTTGAATTATGCACATGAATGCATAGAGAACTCAGTTAATGCATAAAAATATCCACGTGAACCCCGAAATATCCCAAAAAATTGCAAACACTCATGTTGTTCTATGTTGACACGAGAAATTGTTTGAAAGTAAGAAGATGCAACAAATATCATTTCATCCCCCAAGGTGGCACGTTCCCTACCGAAATCATCATGCTTGTTGTGAGAGAAGCTCTGGTTTGCGAGAAGCTTATACCATAACCTAGCCCAAATGGGACAATGTTTTTTTACCCCAGCATCTTGATGTCGTTCCATGATAGCATGCCAAGGTTCATGAATTTCAGACGAGTTTTATATTTAGTAGAATTACAAAAGCAAGCACCTCAACATTTGCCGGAGAGCCACGGTGGTGTTTGAAATTCATCCCCATTTCTTGAATGGGATGTAAGCATCAACCCGTGGACACATATATCATTTTACAACCCATTTTGGTGCACCGGAGCATGTGCATGTGGTTTAATTTTGAATTGTGCACCTAAAATGCCTAGAAAACCAAGTTACCGTATAAAAATGTCCAAACGAACCCTGAATAATTCCAAAATTTTTGATGACACACCTATAGTTGCATGTTACTACAGATAGAAGTTGTAGCAATTCAAACACCATCCTTTGCAGCTGTGACCCCATTATGTAATTCACATCAAGATGAAAAATCAAGTAGATCCCACACAGTTTATTATCACCAACCGTGTGAGATGCAGTACAACATATCCTGGAGCACCGTCGGTGCATAGTACGCCTATGGCTTACGCGAGAAGGTTCGTCATCTACACTACACAGCCGGGATGTCATGCACACTAGCTCGCTCCCCAAATATCATTTCACTATTCAATCATCGCAGGTGAAAGATGGGGACATCGACCAGCGTCCTCAACTTCGGAGGCCCACTTCGGCGAGAGCGCGGCCGCATCCGCCAGGCGCATGCTAACAAGCTTCATGAGGGCAACCAGAATCTGCGACCGGGCGGCCAAGGCAGCCCAAACAGCCGTTGTTGCTTCTCCGGCGGCAGAAGCACCATCTGCCTCAGGGATAGCAACTGGCGAGAGCGGCACAATAGCTATCCTTTACGTAGAGGCGGCCTTAGCCCTGATGGAGGCCGCCCAGGACCATGTTGAGGCCGCCCATGCCCAACTCGTAGCGGTCACCGCACAAATCGAAAGAAGCTTCTCCGACAACGCTCGGCAATCCATGGCCGAAGAGTTGGCAATCGTCGAGAGCGTTCGAGTAGCCGTCAGTTCCTACGTGGCATACCTTGCCACGACGGAGCTCGCCAAAGCCCAAATGGCGTCCGCACAAGCCCAGTTCATGGCGGCCTTTTCCAAAGAGATGGCGGACATGGATGGCGAGATGCTTGCCGAGTATGGTGTGATGGATGCCATGGATCCCCTTCACTAGTCGATCGTCGGGCGCGAGCTGGACATGGAGGAGGCGGCGAAACTTGCTCGATTAAGAAGTGTGGGTGTGCTGTAGTCTCGTTTGTGTACCCAAATTATGCAATGACGTGGATGAGCACTGTAACCAGGGAAATTGGAACCAAAATTTTTGACGTTCAAACTCATCGCACGCGGGTTAAGTTGTCTGAATCGTTTGTGATGTTCACATATCGTACATAGTTCTGAATAAGGGACCATGTCTGATGACACTTTGCGCGCCAGTTTTTTCGCTGAAGTGATTCCAAATTTTCGGCTTCCACGGAAATATCTACCTCCCCGCCCCCTCCCACTTACCAAAAGCCGTATTTCCTCTGTTTCCACCTTCCTTTCCAAGTTGAAACCTTCACTCCTTGCTTGCAGCACCACCCCCCTTGCTGGCGACCTTCCTTCACGCTGCTCGGCCTCGCCTATCTAGGCAGGTAATCCACACCCGACCCCCATCCTCCTCCTCCTTCCACATCCCACATACCCCGACCACTGGCATGAGCGCGACACCTTCCAGCCAAATCACTGACTCCTCCACCAAATAAGCGTCGCCCTAAGCCATGGTGCACACAGTATAGCCAGGATCTGAAGGAGCATTTGGCAGCGGAGAAGCAAATCTCGGCCGCACACGCGGATGAGGTCACGATGGCTGCCATTCGTGCCGACCCTCGATCTTGGAGGAGCACCTTGCCATTTGCTAGCTACGCCGGTTAAGCATGATAGGTTTACCCGTTGCATGTGCTACTCCTGCCTTTCTTTAACAAATTCTAGTGAATTCTGCTATCTACTTTTACCATGCAATCTGTTGCTCTAGTGTATATGTTCTATATGTCGTGCAATGTGGTGCTCACTTATTAACTATTTGGTTAATTAGTTGTCATGTTCAGTTAACTGTTTGGTTCAATTCTGCAAATGTGATGTTCAATTCTTCAGGGTGCAATTTTGTATTGTCTTCGATGTGAGAAATAAATCGAAATTTTCTTTACAATATAAATGAGAAACAAATCCAATTGCTATATTTCCAAGTTGTCAAGCATGCTTGGTTTGGTTAACTGTTTGATCTTCTAGTATATACATTGTGCAATGTGGTGCTCAGTTAATGTTTGGTTCATTTTTTGTGGTGTTTAGTTAACTGTTTGGTTCCATTCTACAATGCGAGGTTCAATAGTTGTGGGTGCATTCTTGTATTGAATACCATGTGACAAATAAATTGAATTTGGCTATACTAAATACATGAGAAACAAATACAATTGCTACATTTTCAAGTTGTTAAGCATGCTTGGTTTGGTTAACTGTATGATCTTCTATTAGGAGTATGTTTTTATATTGTGTAATGTGGTGCTCATTTAATGTTTGGTTCATTTGTTGTGGTGTTTCATTAACTGCTTGGTTCATTCTGCAATGCAATGTCCAATTGCCGTGGCTAGAATTTTGTATTGTTGTGCATGTGAGGAATAATCAAATTTGGTTGCACTTAATACATGGGAAACATATACAATTGCTATATTTCCTAGTTCTTAATGATGCTTGGTTTGGATAAATGGGTCTTCCATGTGGCTTGAATTAATCGGATGAATCTACAATGTGCTTATATTTCATCAACATATTTTACTAATAGCATGCGGACCCTCACTTAACCTTATCACTAACTACCTTATATGTGTTGCAGGGAAGCAATGGGAAGCACTGAGGTTTACAATCGAGGTTTGCACATGCATGGTCCTTTGTCTAATAGCACATTAGTGTGCAATTGTAGGAACCATTCTAATACTTAGGTTTAAAACAATTTGGTCTTGCACATGTAGGTCCTGCTGTAAGAGGTTTTGACCCACTGTTCGACCCTTTTTGCATATGGGGAAATGAGTTGTCCATGAATATCAGTCTAGGAATAAACCATGTTGGATCGATCAACAATCACACATGACATTCTCTTCAAAACTGTTTGTGTTAGGCCACCTTGCGCAAACATTTACCGCATAAAAGTTGTGTGTGATGGATAGCCTTTGCCACACAGTTTCTTCTACGCACCCTGTGTGATGCGTTCAATAATGCAAACGAAAAAATCATTAATATTGTGTGCGATGGGAACGCTATCACAAACAATTTAATGGGGAAATTGTGTGTGATGTATCTACGAACGGAAACGTTTTCCTTGCAGCGACTGTGTGGGATGTATATACGAACGAAAACGTTTAGCAAGGACTGACTGTGTGGGATGTACTTACGACCGGAAATGATTTCTCCTGTATAATTGTATTTTTTAGCACTACTGTACGTATAACTGCATTTGCTCGCTCGTCGGATGCACACGACCTCATTTTGCCGAGCATGTGTGCCAGGAGGGCATATCCCCGACGGTTTCTGGTTTGTGTCGGAAGGACCCCCTAATCAGCCACACTCACTAGGTGACAGTTCGGAACACCGTCACGGAAAAGGGTTTAAAACCGTTTGTATAGCACCAAGGTGTACCAGTGTAAGGATAACGAGATAGGATCTATTTCTACATAAACATGTCTTGTCTACATCATGTCATCGTTCTTATTGCATTACTCCTTTTTCCATGAACTTAATACACTAGATGCATGCTAGATAGCGGTCGATGTGTGGATTAATAGTAGTAGATGTAGGCAGGAGTCGGTCTACTAATCTTGGAAGTGATGACTACATAATGATCATTGTCTGGATATTGTCATGATTGTTTGAAGTTCTATCAATTTCCCAATAGTACTTTGTTCACCCATTGTTTGCCATTTTTCTCGAGAGAAGCCACTAGTGAAACCTACGGCCCCTGGGTCTCTTCTTTATTATATTTGCTTTTTGTGACCTATTTTCCTTTGCTTTTATTTTCAGATCTATTAAACCAAAAAACACAAAAATACCTTGCTGCACTTTATTTTATTTAGCATTCGATCTAGCAAGATTTACAACTCTCTCATGTCCGCTTGCCAATTTCTGGCGCCATTGCCAGAAAGGGATTGACAACCCCTTTAATATGTCGGGTTGCGAGTATTTGTTATTTATGTGCAGGTACTGTTTATGTAGTGTTGCTTGGTTCTCCTACTGGTTCGATAACATCGGTCTCATCACTGTGGGAATACCTACCATCACTGTGATGCATCATCCCTTCCTCTTTGGGGAAATACCGACGTAGTTCTAGGAGACATCACATGGCGATGTGAACTATGGGTGTTAATCACATGGCGATGTGAACTAGATTATTGACTCTAGTGCAAGAGGGAGACTGAAGGAAATATGCCCCAGAGGCAATAAAAAGTTGTTATTTTATATTTCCTTATTCATGACAAAGGTTTATTATTCATGCTAGATGTGTTGATCTGAAACTTAAATACATGTGTGAATACATAAACAAATAATGTGTCCCTAGTAAGCCTCTACTAGACTAGCTCGTTGATCAAAGATGGTTAAGGTTTCCTAACCATGGACATGTGTTGTCATTTTATAATGGGGTCACATCATTAGGAGAATGATGTGATGGACTATACCCACATGTTAGCTTAGCATATGGATCATTCAGTTTTACTACAAAGATCACTTCACCATCACCGTCACCATGCCATCGTGCTGCCGGAACTCATCTAATACCTCGTCATCTTGCTGGATCAAGAAGGCGGAGGACGTTACTGAGCTGAACGTGTGCAGAACATGAAGGTGACGTACGTACGGTACTTGATCGGTTGGAGCTTCGACTATATCAACTGCATTGTTAAACGCTTCCGCTTACGGTCTACGAGGGTACGTAGACACACTCTCCCTTCTCGTTTCTATGCATCTCCTTGATAGATCTGGCGTGTGCGTATTATTTTTTTTGTTTTCCACGCAACGTTTCCGAACAGCACCTTCCCCCACCGCCACCCCTCCCCCACCGCGCCGCCACCAGAGGCCCAGCCGGTGAAGCGTGTGCTGGTGCGTGTGAAGGCGGCGGTGAGGCCTTTCCCTTGGTGTGGTGGCCTCCTACCGCCGGCTAGACCTCCCGCATGATTCGGCCAGCGCCGACACGGATCCAACTTCCCCGCTCCTCCTTTCCCTCCCCTCCAGTCAGCCCGCTGCTGCCCGTGCTTGGTGCCAGTGTAGCTCTACGTCCCCTCCCGCTCTCCGCTAGATCTAGCCGAGCTAGAGGCAGGGGCCTCCTCGGCTGCCTTGGCCCCTCCCACCTCTCCTATGGTGGCCTAGTAGCAGGGTTGTCTTCTCCGAGCTTTGGTCATGGCTACGAGACTAGGCCTCGTTTGGTTTCCGGTGGTGCTCCCCAGCAACGACTACTCCTGTGCGGCGTGCCGACCTAGCGGCAAGGTGGACTTTGAGACACATAGTGGGCCTTCTACCAGGGCGGCTCTGGCCACGACAACTCTGGACCGCATTCTCCGGTGCCCTCGGCTCGCCGGTGTCCTCTATCGGTGCTTCTCCAGTCCCCGATGCTTGAGTGGCTGTGTTCTCTAGCCTTTTCGGTTTGCCGGTGTCCTGACGGTCGCGGCTACGATGGTCCGGATCTGCGTCTCTCCAGTTCTGGGCTCGTCGGCATCGCTGGCATCGTTGCTTTGCCCCATGTTGGCCCCCTATGCTTCGCCGCCTCCCCAACCCCAAGCCCGGTCACGTACTGCCTTGTCCCTATGCCATGTCCAAGGCTCGTGTGTACGGCAACGCCGGTGCCTTCATGCTGCATCGGGCATGGCTCCTCTTCTTGTGGTGTCAGTTTCAGGCAATGTTTAGTTTGCACGCCTCCTTATCATGATCCGGAGGCTATGGGATTGCTCAAATTCAGGCTGGGGCGACATCCCCACTTGTCTTGCCGATGCTAGCAGCCACTACAAGAAATATGACAACTTGCGACCATCACTATTGGTCGCTGAAAGGTCATTGTTTTTCATTTGTGAACTTTTTGTGACCAAAAACAGAAGGTCAAAAGCTGGCGCTCAGAAACTGAGATTAATGACTTTCTCTGTGAGAGGAAATGGAAGGCAACGACCAAAACAGAAGGTCATTGGTTCAACAACCTTCTGTTTTGGTTGCTAGCTGTCTGCGCAGGCCACGTCGGATCCAACATTGCAAGCTAACGTGGCAAAATTGCGACCAAATGAAAAGGTCGTTGGTTAAAATCAACCCGATCCAGTTTGCTGTTCTACATGGGCCTAGCCCAACAATTCAACCTATTTGATTTTTTTCCTATTACTTTTGGTCAGCTACATGGGCCTGGCCCAACTATTTGTCCTTTTTAATTTCCAGGCAACAACCTTATTACAATCTACTTATTATACATTTTCGGACATTTTATTTTGAAGCTGGTCCCACTTGTCAGATTGGTTCCACTTGTCATGTTGATCTCATAGGTGGTCCCACACGACAAAAAATTCAAAACTTGTCACCCATTTTCATAAGCGGATCCCAGGTTTCCATTTCACGGGTATTGAAATCACATACAGAATCAATGTTTCAAACAGACTAGAGAGCACATGAAATTCGTCAAAAACAGCACTAAATTAGTCTATTACAATCTTTACAACCTAGATATGTCTACTATTACAATATATAATATGCTACACTTTCTTGAGTAATCTTCATGGTTTCGCACTTCCAGCTTCCTTTTATGCCTGAAGTTCCTGTAAAAGAGGAATTGCCACATTTATAAGTAAGAGCTGCAGTACAAGAACTGGTAAAAACAAGGCACAACAAGAAGTAATTCGCTAGCACAACTCCTAGCCAAAAGTGGCTGTTAAAAAAACAAATTATGGAACAAAGGTGCTCCTCATGTAGCACATTGCAATGAGCATAAGAGTCCTCGGTTCTATTGTTCTAAGCTAAAAACACCAAGTCCTGGGTTTTGAAACAATATGGCTGTCTATATTTTGATATGGCCATTCATATCAAAGGGCCTGAATTCAAATACGTCAAATAAATGGAATTTAAATGCCAACAGTCATAGCTGATTGCAAATAACATGCAATCCTAGAATTTAAATGCACAACATCAGAATTTATGCGTTTCTAACTTCTACTGATAATATTATCTAGCAAGAACATGTAGATAATGATTGAATTCAACACAATCACAAAATATACAACCCAACATTCTTCAAAGCTATTGAAATCATCACAGAAGAACCAAAAATAATATCTAAGACATTGCATAACTGAACTTGCCTAATCCAATCGCTTACTGCGTAAAAAAAGAGACCTTATCCTCAATAGTTCGCACGTGCCAATGTATCAACCTGAAGCACTAAAACTGGGCAACTGAGACCACTATTTACATCAAACAGATGTTTAATGTGGCGCCACATAGCTACAGAAACCATATCATGAGTAAACTGAACATTTGCAAAAGTAGAGCCAGATTCTCTCAAGGATTGTAGTCATTCATATATTTATGGTACCTACTTCCTACATGACCATTTCACTCTAATCCCCTACCTTACTAAACTAACAAGTGCTCAGATTACTAGTAAGCTCGCTGTAAATTTATCCACTCCATATGACAGTAAATCTAAGAGGTGGCAATCGATTGGTCCAACAATGCAATATAGCAACTCAGTCGCAATAAATAGCTACAGGCCTACAACAGCTCAAAGTGGCAGTAGCTCAAAAACAAGCATGGGTGATAGGTCAATGGATAAGTTCTGTGACGACCTTGCAAAGGCAATTGTTGAATCTACAAGCTAGATGTTGTGAATAAAAAAATGGACTTGTTCATACAAATGCTTGTTACCCGTGCCGCACGTCGTGGTGCACCATCTTACTCGATCCGGCCTCAAGGAACCAGCAGCACTGCTTGGTCCCTTGGCAAAGTCCTTGCTATGCAGGATGACCGAGACTCGAATGTGGAGCTCCCTACACATGACATATTGTATTAATGCTTGCAGCAACAAAAGGAACTCACATACCATAGAACTTGCAAAATAGTGTATCAGCATGCATGATTCATGTAGTATAACAGATAAACAACACAAACCTTTTTGTTTTCTGTGAAGACGCAGAGCAGAAACGTGAGGAGCCCAAAACAAGGAGACGGTGAGGGCGATCCCCTTTGCCGAAGTCAAACACATGTCTCTTGCATAACAATTCCCAAATACTGTTAGGAGAGAGACAAAATCAATAGCAATACAACATGAACGAATGTGTCATCACGATGGCATAGCAACAACAGTAAATAAATGCAACTAGGTGATCGCATGTAAATATAGTGAAGTGAATCGCTCACAAATAGCGGATGTCATTTTAACTCGGGGACGAGACGATCAGCGATGATGCTCGGCTAACACACGTACTACAAATTGAAAACATTTATACCACAGGAACAAGGCTAACACAAGTACTACAAATTGATGTCCTTTATTCAACAAGTACATAACACAAGTGACAGGTGTAACTAATTACCACACATAAGAACAAAGAGTCATATGCCACGATTCAGTTCACGGATCAACAATTTAAAACCACACAGCACAAGTCTAAAACTGAACATATCATATCGTTATAATGTACTAGTTCTATTTAATTATAGAGAAAGAAAGAGAGAGAAATAGATAGGGAGAGAGAGCAGCAGCAACAGTGGGGGTTTAGACCTCAGAGAAGATCAGCGGCGAGGTTAGGAGAAGAAGAAGCAAGCGTGAGGATGGAGAGAGGAGTAGCAGCGAGCAGCAAGAAAGAGGTTTAGAGAAGAAGTGCAACATCGGTTTTAGTGGATTCAGAGAAGAGGCAAGCAGCATGAGCTGTAGCAATAGAGGAGCTACAACAGGGTTAGCCGCAGCAGCGTGGAGACTTAGAGAAGAGCAACAACAATTTGAGGTTCACAAGAGAAGCAACATCAATGGAGGTGATGAAGCAGAGCAACAGCAAAGCTGTGGGAGAGAAAGACAGCAGCAGGTGAAGGAGGACGGCAGCAGGGGAGAGGACTCACGCGAAGGAGAAGGACTAAATCATTAACATTACTCGATATTTCAGTGAGTTGTGTACAGCTGAATCCAACTAACAAATGAAACACACCATATACCTAGAAATAAATGTTAAACCCAAAGCATACACATATTGCCCATTTTAACCCAAAGCATATTGCATTCAATCAAACCATGTGACTTTTCATAAAAATCACATCGCAAACAGTCAAATCAAGGAGGAAGTTACAGACGTAGGCATTTAAATGGGCACGGGAAGTTACAGACAATTCATACCCCATGGAAACTCCATGTTCTGGATGTGGAGGTAGGGCTAGGCCTGCAACACGAGAAACAAATCAGAACCGAGTCACGGCCACCACAAGACCCGAAAAATAGCATAGGCATGACATCTGACCGGCGGCTCGTTGAAGTGGGGCTTGCCCTTGGAGAGGTTCCAGGCCGTCAGGAGGGTGCAGGTGACGGCCCCCATGATGGTGATCTTCTCACACTTGATCATCTCATCTGTGAGGCATCATCATCGATCGAGCAAGAAAAATTCCCAAATCCACGTCAAACGACCGATCAAATCGGGGGATAGAAGAGAGGGAGGGAGGGTTCGCGAGGTGTACGGTCATGTGTTGTAGTGGGTGGAGGAGGACACGCAGCGCCCGATCAGCACCTGGGCGGGGGGCCTAGCACGTGCCGCTAGGGAGCAGAGGCCGTATCTCGCCTCAGGGAGGCCATGGGTGGGTGGTGCTACCGCTGCTTTCGGGAACGAGGGTTGATTTGGCTGGCTCGCTCACCGCCATGGATGGGAGGAAGGAGCGGAGGGATGGGGTCACCATGGTGTGCTCGGAGCCGCTAGAGGACACTGGATTCAGGCGGGATCGGGCACCATAGGTGGTGGTGGTGGTGGCGGCAGCAAGGAGTGGTGCGGGGGAGAGGGAGAGAGGAGCTCGCGTTGGTGGGTGGGTGGGTGCGCTGTCGCGTTGGTGCGTTTGGACGAGGGGAATGAGATGGAGGACTGGATCAGGAGGGGGTCGGGGACCGGGAGGAGGTGGTGGCGACAGCGAGGAGATGGGGACGAGGGAGGAGGGGTGTGATGGTGGGAGGGGTCAATGGGATCTGATCTAGGGTTTGGACTACGGGTGGGGTATCTATTTTTCAAAAAAAATTCTTTTTTTCTGTAGATAGATGTATGGATGGATGTGGGAAGGCGAGATGGATGGATGGATAGATGGGTGCCATCTCATCTATCCGTGGCAAGAGTTCTGATTGGTTCTGAAACCCAGTGACTTAAAATAGTTTTCAAGTATTAAAATTAGAGGGATTTTGTGAAGTAGCTATCAATTTTTTTTTAAAATCATTAGCTATTTTCACTAGAGTTAGACCACATTTTATGGATAAGGATCAATTTGTATGCATTTTTATCTTTCTAGCTATTTTAAATCATTTTTCGAGTGCCCAAAATGACTTTTTTGTGAATGACCTACCATATATTTGTTGCAAAATTGTACCAAATCAATTTTATAAAATACTAGGACATATTTAATGCACAATTTACCAAATGGTTGGTTGTCAAAAGATTTGATCCACCTCTCGTGAAAAAGACAAATTTTCGCTTATTTAGTAGGAAGCGGGTCAAATTTGAACTACAGCTACCTCATAGTTTGCTTTTTATTTTTTTCAAAAATCATCTCTAAGTTGTTAATTATCTATTTAATCAGAGAAACGCCAAAAAAATCCAAGATTAAACCACTAGCTAGGAACAGTCATTCCTGCCGTTTTGACTACATTTTGAAACGGGCATAAAAAATTCAAAAAATTGGAAAACCTTCGCATTGTGTCATTATATGTGAAAAAGTTACCAGGAAAAATAATAAACTTGTAATACGGCAATTCTTTTAAAAAAGTGTTCTCACAAACGAGCTATCATGTGTCGAGACCAATGACTTTCAACCCAAATGATCAATCTTATGGCCACATTCATGGCATAGTTTGTTCAAATGAACTCATATTGTGCACAAGGGTGCATACTGGAATGGCAAACAATGTTGCCTAAGGAAGTTTTCATTTTCTTTGGACAAAAAAATCATTTTCCTTTTTTCGAGTGCCCAAAATGAGTTTTTTTTGTGAAGAACCTACCAAATAATTGTTGCAAAATTGGACCAAATCATTTTCTAAAATACTAGGCCATATTTAACGCAAAATTGAACAAATGGTTGGGTCGGGTGTCAAAAGTTTTGACCATCTGTGGTGAAAAGGACAAATTTCTGTCGTTTCAGTTGGAAGCGGGTCAAGTTTGAACTGTGGCTGCCTCATAGTTCGCTATTTATATTTTCCAAAAATCATTTCTAAGTACTTAAGTATATATTTAATCAGAGAAACACCAAAAAAATTCCAACATTCAACCACTAGCTAGGAACGGTCATTCTTGCCGTTTTGACTGCATTTTGAAACAGGCATAAAAAATTCAGAAAAAATCAAAAAATTGGAAAACCTTTGCATTTGGTCATTATATGTGACCAAGTTACCAGGAAAAATAATAAACTTGTAATACGACAATTCTTTTAAAAAGTGTTCTCAGAATTGAGCTATCATTTGTGAAGATTCATGGCTTTCAAGCCAAATGATCAATCTGATGGTCACATTCATGGCATAGTTTTCTAAAATGATCTCATAGTGTGCAGAAGCGTGCATATTGGAAAGGCAACCAATGTTGCCTAATGGAGTTTTCATTTTCTTTGGACGAAAAATCAATTTTCCATTTTTCGAGTGCCCAAAATGAGTTTTTTGTGTGAAGGACCTACCATATATTTGTTGCAAATTTGGACCAAATAAATTTTATAAAATACTAGGACATATTTGATGCACAATTAACAAAATGGTTGGGTTTGAAAAGTTTTGATCCACCTCTCGTGAAAAAGACAAATTTCTGCCGATTCAACAGGAAATGGGTCAAATTTGAACTCCAGCTGCCTTATACTTTGCTCTTTATTTTTTTTCCCAAAATCATTTCTAGTTACATAAGTATCTATTTAATCATAAATACATGGTTTGGTGGCGATACATCGAGGTTTGGACGGTGGCCGAGGGCCCCAACTCTAGAGCGTGTAAACTCGCATGCCCGCCGTGTGGTCACCACGTGACCATGGCGTTGCCATGCGTTCTGGGCGGCCTAGGCATGTTTAGTGGGTTGGGCACTCCCCAGGTAGGTTCTAGGAACAAAATTACAACATAAGATTCTCATGAGGAGACAGAACTATGCTCAAACATGAATTAGCAGCCAAGTGTTTGATTAGCGGTACAGGAAATGCACATATCCAATGGGCGTGAATTTTGGCTGAGGATGATCATATACTAAGAAGACTTTCTTCACAAATTTTCAGCACAAAAGGAGGAGCCTAGGTGGTACTTGCTTTGCAAACACTGGACAAAAATATGAATGTTGAAGCTGGGCTCAAAATAATGAATGGATTGAGCTGAAATTTGGTGGAGGATGGTTATTTGGGCATAGGAAAGCACTGTAGAAAATTGATACCATTTGGACATGCCAAAGTGGTACTTCTTTCACAATGCTCTTCACTGGATAGAAACTTGGGAAAATTAGCGACAGAAATTGGATAAATTAAATGAGCTCAAATTTGGTGTAGGTAGTTACATAGGCATATCAAATATGCGGCAAAAATTCAGGTCATTAGGATATGCATCTAGTACTTCTTTCACAAAGGTTCTAGGTGGACAAAAACTTTGTAAATTTATCGAGGAAGATTTACTGGACAAATGGAGCTGAATTTTGTCATGAGGCAATGATTTGGATAGGAAAGAGTGCCTAAAATTTTTGAGGGCAATCAAGAATATATAAATAGCACTTCCATCATAATGCTCTTCTTTGGACAAAAACTTCGGAAAATTAGTGAGAGAAATTTGCTAAATGAAATGAGCTCAAATTTGGTGTAGGTAAGTTACATAGGCATATATACTATGTGGCAAAAATTCAACTCATTAGGATATGCATAGCTAGTACTACTTTCATAAAGGTTCTAGGTGGACAAAAACTTTAGAAATTTGCCGAGGAAGATTTACTAGGAAAATGGAGCTGAATTTTTTCATGAGGAAATGATTTGTATAAGAAAGAGTGCCCAAAATTGAGGGAAATCAAGAATATATACACAACACTTCCTTCACAAAGTGTTATTCTGAACAGAATAGGAAAATGAATATTGTTGAATTATTTTTGAACTAGGCAAGGAAAGCTTTTTACATATTTGACGAAGATATGACCCAAAGAATTTATGAGATTTTTTTGGGAATTTTGGGAATGACAGAAACATAGCTTGCTTCACAACCTGGGGCAAAAATTGACACATGGACATGAAACATAGGCAAAACTGATGAGGTGGCGCCTAGTGATAGCAATCCAACACAATTTACAAGGTTATGACCATCTATTGGTCGTAATCATCTAGAAATAAGGCAGTGGACCAGTGCTGTCTGCTTTATGAACATTTCGTGTAAGGAAATTACGACCTTTCTGACCAAAATGGTCGTTATAGTTTAGGGTTTGGAGCCCCCCGAACAGCTTTTGACCAATTGGTCTCAAATGGTCATAGATTTTTGACCAATTCTTCCAGGATCACTGACAGACGGTCACAAGTTGACATATTTCTTGTAGTGAGCGGCGACGCTTGCGAGTGCTGGTCCCTCCTTGGAGGCACTGCTATGGCCCCCTTTCCGTGCCCCTCTTCGACCTCTAGTCAAAACCCTAGGTCTGATTACTCGGATCATACTGCGGTGGCGCCACGACGTCGTCCTTCTTCTTGAGGCACCATCTTGTTGGATCGTGGTGTCTCCGGTGTTTGTTTGGAGATGTTGGACATCATGTTGGTTCGGGCTGCTGCTCAAGGCATGGTTTCTCAGGGTGCTATGTACGACTTCCATGGTGTTTCCCCATTCCTTCTGGCTCCGACAAGGCCGGGTCCTGCTGCCCACTTCCCGATCTCCCGGTGCTATTGGTGGTGGTACATTGATCTGATCGAGTCAAGAGTAGTGGATGCAGGGTAGACGTTCTCGTGAGGTTGCGACAAGGCCTGAGTTCCTGTGTCCCGTGTCCTCGCCTTCTATGGCTAGAGGCCGTATTAGGGGGGTTATTTGTGTTATTTCTTGTTTTGAGCCGAGCATCCCATGTCTTCTTTGCTCCGGGCACCATGTTCACGCCCTCTTTCGTCTGTGTCATGTGTTGTATCCTCTCTCGTAATTCTTCTCTTTCTCCTATCAATGAAATGATATGCAAACTTTGAGTATTCGCAAAAAAAAGAGAGAGCAGTAATCCTTTGTGTTTGATGAAGTGTTGATTGGGTTTGTAACATCGGGCAAGGTTGCTTGCCGCATGGCAAGGACGAGGAGCAATGATTGTGAGCAAACTAGGTTTTACAACAACGGGAAATGACCTAGTTTAGTTCACTTAGAGCATTAGCCGAACAACATAACTCGATGATGTTGGCAATTGCGTCTAGAAATGAGCGTGGTTTTTAATGGAGTCCAGGTATGGACGCTGTTGTTCATGGCGTCGTTCCTATTTTTAGAATTTTCAAGAACACTTTATCAATTTTGGAATCACCGAATTATTAATTATTAACTATAAAAAACCGTTTAACCTATCAACACCCCTTTTATTAGCTACTCCCTCTGTGCCTAATGTTTGTCTTTCTAGAAATTTCAACAAGTGACTACATACGGAGTAAAATGACTGAATCTACACTCTAAAACATGTCTATATACATCCGTATGTGGTAGTTCATTTGAAATCTCTAAAATGACAAATATTTAGGAACGGAGGGAGTAGTAATCAAAATAGTGTCATTAACTCCATTTCTATGACAAGTAATTCAGGATGGAGGGAGTATAAGCATATGGTTGATGCCATATGATGCCTCATCAAACCAAGAACTAGGGGGTGGTAAATTAACAAATTCATGAGACGTTAGGGTCACGGGAGGATATGCTGTGGATGAAGGTGCCGAGCCGGCTGGCACATCTGGCCGCCAGGCCGGGGTCGGTGTGATCCAGGTGAAGCAGCAACTGAGGAGTGGAGGGATGTCAGCGGTAGGAGCAGAGGGCGACGATGAGGGCACTGTGGGCTCGTAACGAGAGAGCTTTGCGAAGGCGTCTGGCGCCCTCTAGTCCACGGGCGTCGGGTATCGAGGGCTAGGGAGAGGAGGGCAAAAGCCAGTCAAGGTCAATAGCGATGGTCGAGGAACGGGGTGTTGGCGTGGTTCAAGTCACGGTTGAGCGCGCCGAGCAGTAGCAACCATCGAGGCCGCGAGGGCGGGGGAGACGGGGCAGGGCAGCGGGCGGTGGCACGAGCATGGAAGGGGATTGATTGACTGTGAGTGGAGGGATCTCGGCTGTTTTCACTTTTTTTGATAGAAGAGCATCTCGGCTGTTAATCTTTGATCTGACCATAAATAAATCTAGCTAGATATACTCATGTGTTGCTACGATAAAAGAACGTACACACTGTTAAAATTTTCCTAAGACTTTTTTGTAAAAATCATTCGAATCTATTATCGAAGTTCACCAGATGTACAAAGTACCTCAAACATAATAACAATTACATCGAGATTTCAAGACAAACGAACAACCACTACCGCCGCAAGAACGAGTCGCTGACGTTGCTGTCGTCGCTCCCCTATCGGATCCTACTTGACCTTGTTAGTGACAGCCAAGAAAACTTTGTGCACGTGTCTCTCTGGACCAGCGTCCTGAAGCTGTAGTCGTCGCCATAGAACCCTTGAAGATCTGTAATACCTAACACAAAATCTTGCCACACGATGAGAAATTCTAACCTCACCACCCCAAGAAGGCGGCAAAGGGGAGGCAAATACATGGGCTTGCCAGTGAAGTTTGGAGGGGAGAGTTTGCCCTAGACGTTAAGGGATAGGGGAGGAACAAAATGTTCTAAAAAATTGGTGCCATATGTTAATGTTAAGTCATTTTAGTGACTCGCAAGAAAGTCATTTTAGTGACTCGGTCCACTTATTTTAAGAGATTGTATCTAAGATTAACAATCGCTGACAGTCACACTCCGGGCTCTAGTCTCAACCCTAGCCACCGCCGCCAAATCAGTCCCCTTATCTTCCCTGTTCGACGGTCTCATTAGTGGCAAGATGAGCAAAGAACTGTTTGTCCGTCTTGTTTCTCTCTCCTTAAGTTTTGTTTGCTTGGCAACATCAATGAGGTTTTTTTTAGAGTATTCAACCCAAATTTATAGATTCGACACAAGGGGAGCCAAAGAATATTTGCAAGTATTAGCAACTAAGTTGTCAATTCAACCACACCCAGAGATTAATTATCTGCAGCAATATGATCAGTAGCAAAGTAATATGATAGTCTTGATAGTAATGGTAACCGTAATGGTAACAATGATAGCAATGATTTTGTAGCAAGCGTAACAGTAACCATAGCAATAGTAACTTAGCAAGATCATGAATTTGAAAAGTTAATATTTTCCAAAAAAAGTTAAGATATTAAAAACTATTCTCGAATTAAAAAAACCAAATAAATAAATAAAAGGAAATTCAATGAAAAAACCCAAAGAAAAACCGACCAAAGCAAACATATAAAAGATAAGTAGAAAAAACGAAGAACCCTGGTTGGGTGCTTCTCCCCAAAACCTAAAATAACCAGCCAGTATATTGTTTACATGGGTCGGCCGTTAGTTCGAGAGGGGTGTGCGCTGTGTATGCCTAAGCTTTTAAATGGCACCATAAGTGGCAATAGTACTTGGCGGTGACGATGTCGTGTTGAATTAAGTGTTAGATAAATGGGCTTTGGCCCATGAATATTTTGTGAAATTCCTAAAGTAGATGTAAAAACCCCATGACTAAATGGCAAATGGAGGTGTGATCTTTAGTACCACCTCGCTCATGAAGGAGGTGGGAGACCAGGTTAAAAGGAGAAGACCACAAGCGCACGCTTGAAATCTATCCTATGACCTTGCACGAGGGTAACTTCCTTTTTGTCATTAGTTGATTGTTTTCTTGACCTGTAAGTTGGAAACCAAGTCCTTTGAGAATGTTATCACGACACAACACCGACGAGTGGGAAAGTAGGTCTTCGGAACATCTTGTCCTTGTGATACTACATCAGCATAGGACAAAGTAGGTTTTTGGGAAGCACTATGCACGACTGCTCAAGTTCGTCACCACAAGTTGTCTTCCATCCATGTTAGGTGGCGTCACTTACTGGCATCTACAATATCATCTGCTTCAACTGGCCTTCACCAATGCAAACTGCTTCAACTGGCTTCACCAATGTTGCCTTCAACAACATCGCTTCTGCAACAACCATGGCTACTAACAAACAATATGTGTGTTGTGACCTAATCATTTCTCTAATAATGGTTGATGCTGCATGTGCAATACTGATGTTCAGTCAATCTAGTATGCTAGAGCCATGCATGCTAATCATTGTCCTAGTCATGAATTATTGGCTGGTATTAATCATGAGTTTGCCTAATTTTTAAACAATAAGGTCTGCCCTTTCCTCAAAGGCATCCGATCCGACACTGACAAAGGTCCTGTGAGACTTTCTGTCCTCAGATCTGTTGGCTCACTTCAGATGTTGAAAGTTGGTGTGTCCTTCAAGAAGAGCAATTGGTTGGCCATTGATGCGACGACTTTGACATCTGCTTCTATGTTGTTCTGCGGATGGTCTGGTTTCTCCAACCTTCCGGGCCGGTGGCGATGGATTGCAAGCATGTACTATGTAGGATGATGTTCCAACCGATGCTTTTGCAAGCATGTACTATGTAGGACGATGTTCCAACCGATGCTTCTTCAACGACATATAGATCTAATCTCAACGGGCGAGTGACTATTGCGGTCTTTAAAGCTTGGTATAGCGAAGGTGTTTGTAGGTGTCATTTTCCTTTGCTGTTGGTACAGTAAAATTTTCAATCTCTGGTGGACGATGTATAAGCAGAGGAAAAATAAGTTTTGCATTGTCACTTTATTTTGTATTGCTCGCTCTGCGCTCAATTATATTTTCATTGTACTGCCTAATGTTGTCCTAGATAGTGACCTGAAATGTCTTATAGAATTTTATAGATGGATTATTAGATATGATATAAATATAACTTTTTCTAAAAGACTATATGTAGACCACATGCCACGTGTGGTAAGATTTCCAAACATGCCACATCCGGAACCCCCATTCGGCTCACCTCATGGGAACGGAAGGGTTTGTCCTGGGGTGAACCTACAGAGCTGACCGGACTCATCAACTGCATCAAGGGCATGAAGGACAAGAACATTAAGCTTGTCAACATGATCCAGGTCATGCTTGTTTGCCGGATTCTGCCGTGCCAAGGGCGGGCATTCAATCTGTGGGAGTTTATCCCGGCCGAACACCAAATGCTCCAGAGGCTCTACGGCATGAAGCACAAAAACATGTGGAAGGTGTTGTTCAAGGCCTCCAAAGTACCTCCTCTCATATCCGAGGACCGCGGGCTCCATGCTGCACGACACCCAATTCAGGTGAGTTCTCAGGCAACCACCGGGCTCGGTTCTTCCCAATATATTCATGGGGAAGCCATAAGTGATTGTGTATATTTGTTCAGGATTATGTGGAGACAGCGGAGCGGATTGACTGTCCGGCTCCGCTGCCAGAAAGCCCAGCTAATGCTCTCCCAACGGAGATGCTAGTTCCGGTGCCCTACAAGGGACCGGAGAAGAAGGCCGATAAGAAGGCCCTGGGGATCCGAAAGGGTCTCCGACATAAGGTTGCGCCAGAAGCCTCGTCTGAAGATGACGAGGAACACTCCTCCCCTGAAGGGGAAGGAGAAGAAGAAGAGGAGGCTGCCCCATCCGGAAAGGACGGAGGGCCTGAGAGGGCGGACCAGGGGACCAGGAGAGGCCCCCGGCGCAAGGCCATCATACCCTCGTCGTCCGATGACGACGAGGTAGATTCCTCCCGCGGAAGCGGGGGAAACAAGAAGAAACTCCACCTCCCCGTATTGGGTGGAGAAAAAGAGGAAGGCCGCCACGGTGGGGGCGACTGGGACGTCCAACAAAGGAAAGGTGTCCCTTCCGGACTACTCCGCCACTACCGTCGATAGCGAGGAGGGGTGGCTGCCCAGGAAGAAGCCCCTAGTGTGATCGTAAGTATCCGCACTCCATCCCGAGCTGTCGTCTTCGGACGGGTCCTTGAGTGATTCGGTGATGAACTCACTTCCGACGGCCACTACTCCTCGGCCCGCGGATGACACGGAATTGTTGTCCCAAAGGCTGCCCGAGCGGGGGGAGGTGGATCTGGAGGTGCCCCAAGGCGGCATTCCAGACGTCGAACACGCGGGGTTCAAGATCCCCGCGGATCATGTTGGTGAGAGCCGTAGTAAGCCGGACTCTCAGCCAAACACTGTTCCGAAACCTCCCGCGATTCCGGACTCAGGCGGACAGCCCCTCGTTAAGGAGGGCGAGCCGTCTGTGCCGAGTACTTCCGCTACGCCCGAGGCATCGGATCGTCTGCTTAGATGAAGAGCACCGTACTCTCATGAGTGCGGTGATTCTGAAGGTTTCGTCCGCCAAGAGCGGACTACCCGAATCCTACACCAACCTCCTGACAGGCTTTGAGGTAAGCAGTAAAAATGTACGAAATTACCACCCGATAGGTAGTAGCCCCTGATACTCTGTTTGGTGTTCGGAAGGAAAAACCAAACGAAGGGTCAATTATAATCCACATGAGTTTAACAATAAGTTTGAATTTGAATAAGCAGGTTTTGCTGCTTGCCACTGTGGTCCGTACGGCCGAGATCGCGGACTGAAACAGGACCTGGAGCAGGCGCAAGGAGAGCTCGACCTCACGAGGAGGCAGCTCGAAGAGAGCAAAGGTGAATGATTCCCCTCTCTTATATAATGAATGGTAGATAAAATTTGATTATGCTAACGACGAAGCGTCGTTATTTGGTAATAGAGGCCACCACCGAAGTGGCGTCTCTCAAGAAAGCGTTGTCCGAGGCCAAACACAAGGTGGCCTTGGAACACAATGAGCGCAAAAAGCAAGAAGTCAGAGTGGGCGAGGTACAAGAAGAGCTCCAGGAGCTCGGCAAAAGGTTCGAGTCCGTGGAGCATGAGCTTAAGGTGAAAGAGGCCGAGCTTGCGAAGGCCCTTTACAAGTATAAGAGACGCCAAGGCCAAAGCCGAGAAGGCACAGTAGGAAATCCAGGAGGCCAAAAAGATAACGGCGGGTAAGAAATTCTTTATGCAAAGCAAACATGTGTAGGAGGCGTTTCTTTTACTTACCCGAGTTCGGAGCACTCCAGGGGCATTCGCAGATCTGCCACGCAGCATATCAGATGTCGCGGAGTTCTACCGTGCTCAGGAGGGGAGCTCAACGGAGAAGCTGTTCTGGTCCCAGTATGCTGGGGCCGAACATCCAACGCCTCTGAGTGACCAACTGAAGTAGTTGGTCGAACTCCACAGGGCGGCCGAAGTGGCTATGAAGGATTTCATAGTCCAGATGTGGCCTGGTGAGCTCCTGCCCACCAGCTACTTCGTCCTGATCAAGCGGATGGTGAATGCCTGTCCGCGACCGGAAGTCATCAAGAAATCCGTTTGCATTGAGGGTGCCCGTCGGGCCTTTGCCCATCCGAAGGTGCATTGGGGCAAGCTAGATGCGAAGAAGGTGGTGACGGAAGGGCCGCCGAAGGGCAAGGAGCATCCCTATCCGGAGAAGTATTATGATGGCGTTATGAAGGGCGCTCGCCTCGTGGCCTATGAATGTACCAAGGACATAATTTTTGAATGAATTCACTTCTGTCATGTTTGTAATTTAAAGACGAAGTTACTTGCGCTATGTAGCGCTTCTGTTATTTAATATTACCTTCTGTGCGGCTGTTTATCAAATTCTGAAAGTAGGCCAGTCGTCGGCTTCCGCCCCCATGTAACTAGTACCGGGGTGTTCGTGGAAAACCCGAACACTCTTTATCCAAAGGTTTGGTCCCTTAAGGAGGTGTCCTGCGCAGCGAACAAGGCAATCGGACAATTCGGCTTTATAACCTTCACTTAGCCATAGAAGTCTACAATTTTAAATTTCAGTGAAGCCCCTAGAATCCGGAAGGCCGAATTGGGGCGCTATATACGCCTAGATCGGATGAAGCCGAATTATTGCCTAAAGCAGAAAAATATTTAAGGATTTTAAGACCTCTCGAACAGCGACCAGCTCTCGCCACATCATGCCGGTCAGTTTTCGGCTTTCTCTACTAAGGTGCTCGTCCGGAAGAACCGGGGAACAATCGCAGTAGTTCTCCTTATGCTACCTTAGCCGATATAACGGCCGGGCTATCCCAACTTTAGACCCAAGACATGATTCGGAGCTGATGCATATAATGCTATAAATTCGGGGTGCCGCACTGTTGAAAGTGTTTGGACTTGTCTTGCCGTACTATGGGGCGCCATAAGAAGCCCCTGGCAAACTCAACGTACCAAAGTGAACGGAGGCAATATCAAATATATATTTGTAAGAAAAATGCTCAAATAAGAATAATAAGTTGATGCTATATGTGATCTACCATTGATGAATAATACATTTAAGCGTATGTTTACAATGAATTCATTAAGCGAAGATAAATAGGATTATCTGACATATCCTATCCAGCGGCGCCCACTACTAGGAAAAGGGATATAGATAGGATTGATTCTAATGGCGCACCGTGGAAGCAGTGCGCCACTACTATATACTAATGGCGCACCTGTTTGTGATACGCCATTAGTGTGGAAGACACTAATGGCGCACCGTAAACAGGGTGCGCCACTAGTATGATTTTTTTTTTCATTTTCCCATACATACTAATGGCGCATCGGGTCCATAATGCGCCATTACTATCAATAACTACTAATGGCGCACCAAGCAGGCAGTGCGCCATTACTGTAAATTTTGTTTTATTCTTTTTTTTTGCAAAACTACTAATGGCGCATCGTGGCACAGTGCGCCATTACTAGTTTAAACTAGTAATGGCGCACTCAGAGGAGATGCGCCATTAGTATATATACTTAATATTTTTACTTTTTTGCAAAACTACTAATGGCGCACCGTAGGCTGATGCGCCATTAGTAACCAGGGTTACTAATGGCGCATTTTCCTACGGTGCGCCATTAGTAACCTGGGACCAACAAGATATTTTGGACAGCCCACACCTACCCACTCACTTTCCCCACTTCATTCCATCCACCTCCTTCTCCAAGCTTTCGGCCATCTCCTCCTCCTCACCTCATTTCCACCATAGATTCAACAAAATTAAGTGGTGAAATTACCTTTTTTTGATAGGTAAGTAAGGGAAAGCTATCTTCATGATATAGATCTACTTTTTTTTCTCCCTAGCTCGCTCCAACACCGTGCACATGCACTTTTTGTGGCCTAGCTAGATCTATGTATGTTTGTGGTGTTGCATGTGTTTGTGGTGTTGCATATATGTTTGTGTTTGAAGGTACCGGTATTTGAAATATGCGATAGTTGCCAATATTTTGCCGGAATGTTTTGATTCATTTCCGTTTCAGCGAGAATTTTGGCAGTATGCATTCTTTTTGGTCCTATTTTTAGGGAAGGTCATGCCAAATTTTTTCTTGGTTCTAACATATCGTTTTGCTCTACCCCGCAGGCGACCATGGTCCGCACGATGACTGAAGGCATCGTGAATAGGTTTTTGAGCTCCGCGAAGGCCGAGATGCTTTAAAAGAACGAGACGGAGATAAGATATCCATGCCGAAGATGCAAGCTGAAGAGCCTTATTGCGGACCCGGATTCCGGGCAGGTGCGGGACCACCTGCTCTTGCGTGGTTTCATGGATGGCTATCGGTGGCAAGGTGATGAAGATGACTATCAAGTCTTCCATGGCCGGGGCCGGGCAAGAAATGAGGAAGGGCAACAAGACAAGTACCACCGCGGCGAGGGCGGGCGAGAAGACGAAGAATCTCCAGGACATGATCACGACGGTGATGCTGTACACAGTCATCATGTAGAAGATGTCATACATGATGATGAGGAAGATCAAGACGAAGGGAATGATCATGAAGATGAAGATGCCGGAGCAGACGACGATGGAGGCTGGGTGCAGGACCCTCATATTCAAGAGCTGCTTCTCAAGCGGACGGATAACGCAAGAGCTGCCGCCCGAGAGAAAGCCAAGCTGGATCAACTGGAGATAGACGCGGTTACTCCATTGTATGAAGGATGCAGGCCCGAGGATACCCGCCTGAAAGTAACACTCATGGCTCTGGAGATGAAGGTAAAACACAAAATGACCGACGCATGCTTCGACGAGAACATGTCATTCTGGCACGAACGTCTTCCCAAGGGGAACAAGTGCCCGACCAGTTTCGAGGAGGCGAAGAAAATCGTGTGTCCTCTGGATTTACCGCACGTGAAATACCATGTGTGCATGAACAATTGCATCATTTATCGGGACGAGCACGCGGAGTCTACCATATGTCCGGTGTGCGGCGTCACTCGATACAAGAAGAGGAAGAAAGCTCCTCGAAAATTGGTGTGGTACTTTCTGATCACTCCTCGTCTGCAGCGGTATTTCGCGGACCCTAAGGTAGCAAAGCTCCTGCGTTGGCACGCGGATAGGGAGGAGAAGAAGCGAGAAGATGACGCAAATGATCCGGAGATAGATAAAAAAGACAAGATGCTGAGTCACCCTAAGGATGCGAGCCAGTGGCAAGCGTTGAACTTCGAATACCCAGAATTTGGGAACGATCCAAGGAACATCGTGCTGGGCGCGAGCACCGATGGAGTCAATCCGTTTGGCAGCCAGAGAAGCACACATAGCACCTGGCCTGTGTTTGTGTGGATGTACAACCTTCCCCCCTGGTTGTGCATGAAGAGGAAGTACATTCACATGAGTATGCTAATTGAAGGGCCGAAACAACCAGGGAACGACATCAATCTGTATCTGGGGCTACTGAAAGAGGACCTTGACACGCTGTGGAAAACGCCAGCCAATACGTGGGACGCCGCAGAGAAAGAATATTTCCCTATGAGAGCCGCACTGCTCACGACGGTGCACGACTATCTCGTTTACGGATATCTCGCGGGGCAGGTAGTCCACGGATTTTCTGGATGCGTAAGGTGCATGGATGACACAACGTATCACCAGCTAGATAGAGATCCCGGGTCTTCGAAAACCGTGTTCATGGGACATCGAAGGTGGCTTCGCGACGATGACCCGTGGAGGAAACGCAAGGATCTGTTCGATGGTGAAACCGAACCCCGAAAACGCCCATGTACGAGGAGCGGCGAGGAAATAGACAAGCTGTTGAAAAATTGGAAAGACTGCCCACTGCCGGGAAGGAAGCGAAAGGCGCCAGAGCTGCTGCTGAAGGTATGGAAAACGAGGTCTGTTTTCTGGGACTTGCCGTACTGGAAGATCCACCGTGTGCCTCACAGCCTTGATGTCATGCATATCACGAAGAACGTGTGCGAGAGTCTGCTTGGTACCCTGCTCAACATGCCAGAGAGGACCAAAGATGGGCCGAAAGCAAGGGCAGGCTTGAAATCAATGGGCATCAGGCAGGAGCTTCACGCTAATGATGATGATGATGATGATGATGAGGCGAAGCAGGACACGAAAAGTTGTCGCAAAGGCAAAAAGGCCAAGAAGACCGGAAATGACTACCCTCCCGCATGCTTCACTCTAAGTCAGGAGGAGATCGAGCAGTTTTTCACCTGCCTCCTAGGAGTAAAACTTCCTTACGGTTACGCGGGGAAGATAATCAGATACCTAGACCCAGCAAAGCAGAAGTTCAGTAGGATGAAGTCTCACGACTGTCACGTGCTGATGACGCAGATACTTCTAGTTGCAATCCGTGGGATCATGGACGCGCACGTCCGTGAAACGCTATTTGGCCTATGCAACTTTTTCGACGTCATCTCTCAGAAGTCGATTGGCGTGAGGCAACTCAGAAGGCTACAGGAAGAGATCGTGGTGAGACTATGCGAGCTTGAGACACTACTAGAAATACCACTACTAATGGCGCACCTAATATGGCCATTAATGGTGCATCACTGGTGCGCCATTGATAGCACGCCATTAGTAATTTTTACTAATGGCGCACCACCTGGTGCGCCATTAGTATCTGGTATACTAATGGCGCACCACCTGGTGCACCATTAGTATATGCGAGGGTGCGCCATTAGTATGCCTCCCAGGGGGCATGTATACCCAGGTGCTTTGGCATACTAATGGCGCACCACCTCTGGATGCGCCATTAGTAACCGCAGCATACTAATGGCGCACTACCCGGTGATGCGCCATTAGTATGCACTGTCATACTAATGGCGCTCTGTCGTGTGATGCGCCATTAGTATGAATATTAGGTTTTTTTTATTTTTTTATTTTCTGTTTTTTGCGCAGGTTACAAAATGTATAATTTGACAAAATATAGACAGCACACATCAACAATAGATTCATCAAATACAATAGAAGATTAGTCTTTGAATACAATTCATCATATTAGTCTCCGAATACAATTCATCATATTAGTCTCCGAATTAAAAAGACCGAACAAAGATAGAACATTATATTACATGTCTCGAGACCGCGAGTAGCGAGTTTGTCTTCGCATTACAAGTCGATATCGATCATCTAAACTACCATCACATAGAAGAGAGCTGCAGTCATCACGATGAGCATCGTCACGATGAAACTCGTCTTCATCCGGTTCCTCCAACGCTCCCTCCCCTCTCCCGCTAGATAGCGGACGTATCTAGATTCGGCCTCGGCCCTAGTGGTGTACCCTTTGTAACTGTTACCGCTGAATCGGTGAACCTGTCTCCGACACTCCTCCCAGTCATCGTAGACTCCGGGAACCTTACCCTTGTACACGACATACGTCGGCATCGCTATGCACTAGCCAAACGAAACGTTAGTACCAATTCACAGACAATACATAAGCAATATATAATTATGCAACAGAACGATCGGAAGAGAAAAGCAAGACATTAATAGCATCGATTACATCTAAGTTGAACGACTCTCGAAACCAAAGAGACATACTACAAGTTCATTAAAGTTTAATTACAACATGAGCCAATCGATGTTTCAGAACTAGACAACTCGACTCAAGGGACCGGAGCGTGGATGAAGCCGCCGTCTATCGTGGGAGTCATGAAAGAACGGGCGTTGTCATCCTGCATTTGTAGCATTGTGTCGATGTCACTGTTGGACGGTTGATTTCTGAGGTAGAACTGCGCCGAGGTACGAAGGACATCTTGATGGATGATTTCCGCAAACTCCGACTAGATGCGAAAGAATTCCTGTCGGAGGTCCGCGTCCTGGATTGCCGACACGCTCGCGGCCCAATCTTGGAGTTTACTCGATAGCAGAAGTTGATGATGGTCCCGTACGATCGCCCGCATGTGATGGATGGCATAGTAGGCACCCTTCTGACCGCCAGGCGGCTGCTTGACGCAGCAGAGCGTCGTATTGTGGGAGAACACGTGCTTTCCGTACTTACGAATAGGCCTGGTGAAGGTGCCTCCAGATTGGGCGTAGCCGGGGAGAACATCATCAAGAACCTTCTTGACATTTGTGTAGTCTACGTTCGACTGACGGTCCGGGTCGAAATACGTGGCCATGGAATATTTGGGGCTTAGGAGGATGAGCGTGCAACGTGTGTCACTGCAGAAAACACGGAATGTTAAAAGAAAAACGATCGAAAAGTAAGAATTCATATGTTACGGGCCGGTTGAGGGGAGGACTTACTCGGGAAAGTAAGGCACGAGGAAGTTATCCTTATCTTGGTTTGCCAGAATGACGCCTTCGAGGTAAGAACTCGCGACTTGCCGGTCCCCAGCGCTGCCCAAGATCTTGGCACGCATGTAGAAGGGGTCGACTATCACGATGTCCGGGGTCTTGTCGCGAATGATCCACATCTCCATACTCAGCGAAAATAGCCGAACGAAGGTGTAGTGCAGCGGATGAAGGTTAAGCATAGCAAAGATGTCATCAAACCGCAGGACGATCGTACCCCCGATGTCGCCATCCACAAAGCCCTTGCCCTCTGGCACCTTGGCCACGAAAACCGGGTATGCCACATCCTTCTCTCTGAGACGCCGCTTCTCCAAAGAAAGAACACTGTCGTGCAGACTCCGCATAGCACCGGTTGCAGCATTGAGCATATTTGGTGGTAGCATCGCCCTACCCGCCACATGCACCCTCCTCGAGATATCCTGCGGTGAAGGTGGCCCGTCCTGAGCACGGATCGTACTCGGTGCCGGCTGGCTCGCACCCTTCTTAGTCTTTCTTTTGCGTGCCTTCTTCTTCTCCTGTAATGGGACCGAGTTCTGCTCACAGACCGCCTTCTTGAGTGTGTTGGGGCTGATAATATTTCGCACCTCGCCTATCTGAGGCTCGGTGAAGTCGGCAGCTGGAGGCGTCTCCTGAGAGCTGAACACCAGACGGCGCCTGTTGCAACTTGGCTTCTCCGCGGTACGAGCTAGATCGCACACGTCTTTTGTTGGGTTTGGTTCTTGAGAAGGAGGCCCCATGAAGTCGCCATCGTACCCATGCTCGGCAAAGTACTGATCGACGTTGCCAAATGTATCATCGTCGTCGTCGTCGTCGTTCTGATCCTGTGCCATATGCATGTTTGGATCCAGTGGCATAGGGATGTCCGGCACCGTTACGGCGGTCTTGCCATGGGGCCGACTTGGCGCCGGCACGACTGGCGGTGTTGTCTTTGGGGTGGTGTCCCCCGCCCCCAAACGAATCTGGCTCTTCGGCCAAAGCAGGGGCCAGCTCAGGAAGGCGCTGAGGGTCATCACGTCATCATCGTCGGCCCCAACGGGTCGAATCGGAGGTAACAAGTCATCGCAGCCTGGCAGCACCCGAACCAGTTGAACCCTAAACAAGTTGGGTGGCATCTGGGTACCGTGGAACAAGGGGTTGCCCGGTTGAACGATTTTTCCCTTGGCGACATCGACCAACTCGTTGTTCACGAAGTGGAGGAGAGTGCACGGAACATCGGCGGCGCCCTGCGAAAACATGTAGGGCGTCAGGGATGCCCAGTCAAAGGCAAGGAGATGAAGTCCTCGGCCGAGAGAGGCTTAATTAGTTACCGTGATGATGGCGTCGAGCTCGGCTAATGTCGAGGCACCGCCAACGGCGGGCGTGCAGTTGATGGAGCGGCCGCTTGCTGAAGAGGTGTCGGCCGGCGTACACCCGGGTGCATTAAGCTCCCGTGCCGGCGTCGGAGACACCAATGCCGCCTCCGCCGGAGGCACCAATGGCCCCGCCATCGCATTATGCGAGTTGCTGGCCGTGAAGCTAGGAATCGGGGGCGGCCCCTGTTGGCCGCCCGCAATCCACGCACTCAACCCCGAGATCAAGGTAGGCACAAGGGCGGTGATCGTCGCTCCGAGTCGTTGTTCCACTTGCTCTTGGACAATCTCCGGAATCCGCGCCACCTGTGCCTTGAGTTCTTGAACCTCTCGCGCCTGGCTTTCCGAGCTGGTCTTTTTCTCCTTCCGCACACCAGCGGTATAGTATGACCCCCATTTTGTCGACAAGCCTTTGCCGGCCACACGACCAGCTGACGTCGGCTTACTGAGCTTATCCTTGTTCTTCATTATATTCAACCCCCTATTTAGAGTGGTGTCCCAAGGGTTGCTCTGAGTCGACCCCGCGCTACTGCTTTCAGTCGCCTGCGGAAGGAATGTGAACCATTTAGAAATTCGGCTTCATTAATTAGAATGCAACCATATGGAGCTAATTACGAGGGGGTGTCTTCCTTACCAGAACAGGCTCAAGCCGCTTGGTCTTCGGATCCGTGGTAAGCTCCTTTGTTTTCGGGTCCTTCTTGTACCGGGCCCTGACAAAGTTCCTGGTCTGCTTGTCACCGTATTTATCGAAGAGGGGCGGTAGGCCTTGCTCAGCACGGTCCGCCTCCTCCTTGTCCCATATAGGCTCCGCCACTCTGTAACCGCCGGGACCGAGTGTGTGTTCCCCTATGTTCAGCTCCCGCATTTGTTTCCCCCATTCACTTGATTGGGAGCTTGCGGTGCTCGAGCAATTGATCTTGAAGTCGTTGTAGTCATCTTTGGTGATCGAAGGATTTTTCTCCTTGATCTTCTCATAACTCTCACCTTTCTCGATCATTCTCTTCACATTGCTTTTCCAAGTAGACAGGGCCTTGCTCATCTTCGTGAGGGCAGCATTGTTCACTTTATTCCCTTTGAGGCTTGTGTTTTCGAATTCAGCGGGGAACTTGTATCGTTCGTGTAGCTTCGTGAAGAGGAGGTGGCGCAAATTCCCCCGGTCAGGATGCCTCAGGTTCTCGGTGTTGATCGAGACGGTGCTCCGGACAATGCACCCGAGCTGAAGCGAGTTGACTATTCGTTCGGGCGCCGTTGGATTCCCGTTGGAGTCCACTTCAGTAACTTCCTCCTTGAGGGTGCGGAGCACGATCGGGCGCCGGTCCTTCCATTGCCTCTTCGGCTGGCTGCTATCTGTGCGTGCGCCGCCATCATCAGTGGTGGCATCCTCGGCGGCACCATCAGTGGTGGCATCAGTGTGGTCATCCTCGGCGGCACCATCCGTGGTCTCAGGATCGGTGGGGAAGGCGGCGGCCTTATACAAGTGAGGTTGTCCCTCCATCTCCTGGGACAGCTCCCAGAATGCCTTGCCGCCCGAACCCCCGGCCTCATCGTTGTGGGCCATGTTTCTCTCTAAATAGAAGCAAAGTTTGGTCAAAAAGTTGGTTATTGTCAAGGAACAAGATCATGGTCTCATCATTTAGGGTTTGTCGACACCGAGGCATCCTAAAATCTAAGCTTTTATCATTGAGGGTTTTTCGACGCCAAGGCACCCTAAAAGCCTAACTTTTCATCATTTCGGTTTTTATCGACACCGAGGCACCCTAAAAGCCATGCATTAGTCACAAGTACGCCGGGGCACTTGATCCTACTTAATTAACTACTAAGATACCCCGGCCCATGCATTAGTCACAAGTACCCCATATGTCCTATTTTTAGCAAAGTCATGCTAAAATTCACGGAAAATTTCAGCATGACCTTTGCTGAAAATAGGACATATGGAGTACCCGAATTTGCTGGAACGGAAGTTAATCGACATTCCGGCAAACTCAAGGGCCTCTCGGGGTACCTGCAAAATCATCACGACACGATGGTCGGAGACAAAACCCAGCAAACTAGCAAAATCATCACAAATTGTTTTCTGTTAAAGATGATCATCATCTTTACAAGTCTTTCTCAATGTGATCACAAGTAATTCAGAGGCATCACAAGTAATTCAGAGCATCACAAGGCATTAGTAGTTCAGTACATGAACAAGTTTTACAAACCCATATAAGAACAAGTGAATTCTAGTCCCATTGACACTCCTGGTTTTCTACAAACACCAAGTACTAGGGCACACAAAAGTTCTGAAATTTGTGTGCCTAACTGAATTAACTGAATTTTCAGTAACCGAATAAACTGAATTTTCAAAACTGCAAGAATACAATCGAGAAAAATCCAACAGCACTAGAACTGAGCTGATTGACAGTAGTTTTATTCACTGTTATGTTGGCCTAACTGGATGTTGGCTATCTTTTATAGTGTCTCTGTTACATGCCAGTTTGGTCATTGCTAACTCTTGATGTAACTGATATTTTGATTCCTGAACCCCAGATATGCTGTTGTGGTTAATCCTAAGAGAAGATTTTGAACAATGAGAAGTCCATGGATATGTTGTGTTTCTGACTTCCGTTGAGGATCATGGAAATTGGATATGTGAGTGGTCGGTGGAAGGTTATGCCTACTGTACTGCCAGCTTAAATATAATGCCTATTTCATCAAAAAGAAAAATGTAATGCCTAAGATCCACTATCCTGAACCATCTTAGAACAATTACTGCTGTCGATATTTTTTAGTTTCAAACTTCAAAATGATAGCTATACTGTTCTGAATTTTTAGGATATCAGCAGTTGTTCAAGAGATTTTTCCAAAAATTCAAGCAATTGTACCAAATTTTGAAAGAGATTTTTCCAATTTATATTTAAATAGAATTGGGGTATATACCTTGGAATCCTCCTAATGGAAACAGCACTAACTGGCGTCTCTATTTCAGCTGTGGCCCCGGGCAAGAATTGTACCAATTGTTTCCCTGTAAATACAAGTAAAGAAGGTTCACTCTAAATAACAGTATGTGATGAGCATGTCAAAGGTTGCATAGTGGAGTCCTCTCGATATATACTATTCACAACAATGTGCGTGCTAGAACACCATTACCGCACGGTTCATGGCAAGCTGCTTACGTGAGTCTAAACCCCGTTCCCCTGAATCTGTCGGGATTTGTGGGGTTAATGGAACCAATGTTTGTCATTATAAGTTATGAAAGGCTATTATTGTACCCAACTTGTTTAATGCAGCAATGTGCGATGCTAGAACACCATTATCATCAGTGGTGAGATGTTATTCTCTACCAGTTGGTAGAAGATCGAACTCATAGGCAGAAACGTTGATGACCAAGAGAGCAATAAGACGGAATTGTTTCGATCAAGCGGTGTAAATACTGATCATGCACTCAATCAAACCTACTCAGTTAATCTTAAACTGGGAAATAAATATAATCTTTTCATGCACCACATTTTACAATGAAGTCGTCAAAAACGCCTCTACAGAATACAACTAAGTACAAATGTTACTACTCACCTTGTCAGCTTTGAGCTTTGGGGACCAACTGGAATAAGACCTGCAGAGAGCGAAAAGGTATTAGAGTCATCCGTAGCGAACCAGTGATCAAAATCCAAATAGCACTTGTTCAGCTACTAACCTGAAAGTTGACTGCTATAGTTTCTGACATGTGTATAGCTCCTCAGGAGGCCCAATGTCTGCAAGTAAATGGAAACAGTGAGCACGAAAAGATAACATAAGAAAATAATCCATGTACTCATATACTCTGCGAAGAGATGTTGCACGAAAAGATAAATGTGAAATACCGGTCTTCTTTTATGACGTTCTTGGCCCATCTGACACGGAACATCGGGACCTTCTCTCCAGCGTAGCTCAGCTCCCAGATCTCCTCGATCCTTCCGTAGTATCTGTCCTTGTCATTACCGGTGTAGGATTCCATTGTTACCCCGGAGTTCTGATAACCATCGCTCTTCATGTCCTTGGCCTCGGTGTAGAATGTGTAGCCGTTGATATCATACGCCTCATAGGTCATCAGGTTGTGCTCGGCGCCCTGTGACAAGGCGAATATGAGTTGTTCTTCCGCGGAAGAATCCTCATGTAAAGGGTACGACAGAAGCTTATGCTTGAACCAACGCGTGAAACATGAGTTGTGCTCTTTGAGTGTATCTCCGTCCGTCCTCTGTTGGCCTCGGTCATTGTACGTCTTTTTAATAAAGGTTTTGTGCTCTACCACCCAAGGATCGACCACGTCTATGTGTTGTAGCGCGACTAGGTTTGCTCTTTCAAAGTCGGCGAGTCGACCCTCGAAGTCGACATGCATTTCGCGGCGACCCTCACGGTGACCCCATCCAGCGAGCCTGCCGAGGTGCCTGTTGATGGACAGAACAACGGGGTTCTCGATGCCTAGATAATTCGTGCAGTAGGAGATGCACTCTGCGGTCAGAAAGCCCCTGGCTATGCTTCCTTCTGGACGTGACATGTTGCGAACGTATCCGTGGACTACCTGCCCCGCAAGATATCCGTAACCGAGATAGTCGTGCACCGTCGTGAGCAGTGCGGCTCTCATAGGGAAATATTCTTTCTCTGCGGCGTCCCACGTATTGGCTGGCGTTTTCCACAGCGTGTCAAGCTCCTCTTTCAGCAGCCCCAGATACAGATTGATGTCGTTCCCTGGTTGTTTCGTCCCTTCAATTAGCATACTCATGTGAATGTACTTCCTCTTCATGCACAACCAGGGGGGAAGGTTGTACATCCACACAAACACATGCCAGGTGCTATGTGTGCTTCTCTGGCTGCCAAACGGATTGACTCCATCGGTGCTCGCGCCCAGCACGATGTTCCTTGGATCGTTCCCAAATTCTGGGTATTCGAAGTTCAATGCTTGCCACTGGCTCGCATCCTTAGGGTGACTCAGCATCTTGTCTTTTTTATCTATCTCCGGATCATTTGCGTCATCTTCTTGCTTCTTCTCCTCCCTATCCGCGTGCCAACGCAGGAGCTTTGCTACCTTAGGATCCGCGAAATACCGCTGCAGACGAGGAGTGATCGGAAAGTACCACACCACTTTTCGAGGAGCTTTCTTCCTCTTCTTGTATCGAGTGACACCGCACACCGGACATATTGTAGACTCCGCGTGCTCGTCCCGATAAATGATGCAATTGTTCATGCACACATGGTATTTAACGTGCGGTAAATCCAGAGGACACACGATTTTCTTCGCCTCCTCCAAACTGGTCGGGCACTTGTTCCCCTTGGGAAGACGTTCGTGCCAGAATGACATGTTCTCGTCGAAGCATGCGTCGGTCATTTTGTGTTTTACCTTCATCTCCAGGGCCATGAGCGTTACTTTCAGGCGGGTATCCTCGGGCCTGCATCCTTCATACAATGGAGTAACCGCGTCTAACTCAAGTTGATCCATCTTGGCTTTCTCTCGGGCGGCAGCTCTTGCGTTATCCGTCTGCTTGAGAAGCAGCTCTTGAATATGAGGGTCCTGCACCCAGCCCATCGATGGTCCAGCGTCGTCTGCTCCGCCGGCATCATCATCTTCATGATCATGCCCGTCGCCTGCTCCGGCATCTTCCTCATCATCATGTCCTGCATCTTCTACATGATGACTGTGTACAGCATCACAGTCGTGATCATCTCCTGGGGATTCTTCGTCTTCTCGCCCGCCCGAGCCGCGGTGGTTGTCTTGCTGCCCTTCCTCATTTCTTGCCCGGCCCGCATGGACGACTTCGTAGTCATCTTCATCACCTTGCCACCGATAGCCATCCATGAAACCACGCAACAGCAGGTGGTCCCGCACCTGCCCGGAATCCAGGTCCACAATAAGGCTCTTCAGCTTGCATCTTTGACACGGACATCTTATCTCCGTCTCGTTCTTTTGAAGCATCTCGGCCTTCGCGGACCTCAAAAACCAATTCACGATGCCTTCGGTCATCGTGCGGACCATGGTCGCCTGCGGGGTAGAGCAAAACGATATTTTAGAACCAAACAAAGATTTGGCATGACTTTCCCTAAAAATAGGACCAAAAAGAATGCTTAATGCCAAAATTCTCGCTGAAACGGAAATGAATCAACATTCCGGCAAAATATTGGCAACTATCGCATATCAAATACCGGTACACCTCCAAACACAAACACATATGCAACACCACAAACATATGCAACACCACGAACATACATAGATCTAGCTAGGCCGTAAAAAGTGCATGTGCACATTGTTGTAAGGAGAACAACCTAAATATAGCTTCCCCCCTTACTTACCTACTAAAACAAGGTAATTTAACCACTTAATTTGAATGAATCTATGGTGGAAATGAGGTGAAAAAGAGGAGGCACCCGAGACAAGGAGGAGGTGGAGAGAATGAAGTGGGGAGAAAGTGAGTGTGTGGGTAGGAGAGGCTGTCCCAAATATCTTGTTGCTGCCCACTAACTAATGGCGCACCTCTTGCATGGTGCGCCATTAGTAGTTACAACTACTAATGGCGCACTTAAGCAGGATGCGCCATTAGTATGTTTGGATAGGCGCACTAGTTCAAAAAAATTCTATACTAATGGCGCACCCACTGCCTGGTGCGCCATTAGTAGTTACAACTACTAATGGCGCACTTGGGCAGGATGCGCCATTAGTATGTTTGGATAGGCGCACTAGTTCAAAAAAAAAATTCTATACTAATGGCGCATCTGCTGCCTGGTGCGCCATTAGTAGTTACAACTACTAATGGCGCACTTTGCCCGGATGCGCCATTAGTATGTTTGGACAGGCGCACTAGTTAAAAAAAAAATTTGATACTAATGGCGCACCCGTAGCATGGTGCGCCATTAGTAGTTTAAACTCTAATGGCGCATCAGATTGTGGTGCGCCATTAGTATATACTAATGGCGCACCATCTTTCTGGTGCGCCATTAGTGTCAATCCCATCTATAGCCCTTTTCCTAGTAGTGAGATGTACTTCCCGCCCGCATTCTTCGACGTTATGGTGCATCTGCTGGTCCATATAGTGGAGGATATCATCCAACTCGGGCCGACGTTCCTGCACAGCATGATGCCGTTCGAAAGGATGAATGGTGTCATCAAAGGATACGTTCTCAACATGTCACGTCTAGAGGGAAGCATAGCCAGGGGCTTTCTGACCGAAGAGTACATCTCCTACTACACGAATTATCTAGGCATCGAGAACCCCGTTGATCTGCCCGTCAACACGCACCTCGGCAGGCTCGCTGGATGGGGTCACCATGAGGGTCGCCGCGAAATGCATGTCGACTTCGAGGGTCGACTCTCCGACTTTGAAAGAGCAAACCTAGTCGCTCTACAACACATAGACGTGGTCGATCCTTGGGTGGTAGAGCACAAAACCTTTATTAAGAAGACGTACAATGACCGAGGCCAATAGAGGACGGACGGAGATATACTCAAAGAGCACAACTCATGTTTCACGCGTTGGTTCAAGCAGAAGCTTCTGTCGTACCCTTTACATGAGGATTCTTCCGCGGAAGAACAACTCATATTCGCCTTCTCACAGGGCGCCGAGCACAACCTGATGACCTATGAGGCGTACGATATCAACGGCTACACATTCTACACCGAGGACAATGACATGAAGAGCGATGGTTATCAGAACTCCGGGGTAACGATGGAATCCTACACCGGTAACGACAAGGACAGATACTACGGAAGGATCGAGGAGATCTGGGAGCTGAGCTACGCTGGAGAGAAGGTCCCGATGTTCCGTGTCAGATGGGCCAAAAATGTCATAAAAGAAGACCGGTATTTCACCACCATGGTTATACCCGAAGCCAAATCCAAGACCGCGGGCGCAAACATCACCGCGAAAAATGAGCCATGGGTACTGGCTTCCCAAGTGGACCAATGCTTCTTCATTACCGACCCGCCAAAGCCCAGTCGTGTTGTCGTGAGGAGAGGCAAAAGGAAGATCATCGGAATGGATGGAGTAGCCAATGAGCAAGACTTCGACAAGTACGGCGACCCGAAGATCGAACATGACGACGACGATGAAGTAGCAGCACACACCACAAGAAGAAGCAGGACCACCCTCCCTAAAGGACGTCCGTTCCACAGAAGAACTCCGTTTGCGAAAAAGAAGGGCAAGAAGATTGTGAACAGATAGCTAGCTAAGACCGATTGTATTTAAATCGTAGTCTTCATTTCTCGATTGTATTTCATGGGCACTTTTTGATATCATGAATATTTTTAAATTTCATGGGCACTTTTTGAATTCATGAGGACACTTGATCTCGATTCCCCCTCCATCTCGATCTCGATCCCCCTCCATCTCGATCGCACCCGCACCCTCCCCCGCTAGCTCCACCCATCGCAACCTTCCCCCGCACCCGGCCCCCCCGCACCCGCACTTTTTGAACATATTTTTTAATTTTTTCTTACTATTTTTATAAAAAACATTACTGCTATAATTTAAACAAGTTTGAACATATTTAAACACAAATAAATATAAAAAACAGCATTTAAAATGCATAAAAAATATTACTGTTATGATTTAAACAAGTTTGAACATATTTAAACACAAATAAATATAAAAAACACCATTTAAAATGCATAAAAAAATATTTGGGATCCTGGGAATCGAACCCAGGACCTCCTAGTGTGTGTGCTGCGTGCTGACCAGTCGGGCTAGTGGGTGGGTTCTGTTGTAGATAGGGTTGGGCTGTAGATATGGCTACTGGGCTAGATTAAAACAAAATTCTAATGGCGCACCGAGGGGTGGTGCGCCATTAGAACAGTCGTACTTATGGCGCACCGGCGTGTGGTGCGCAATTAGAAAGCTTCCCTCCACCTATTCCCCTCTGGCCTCTCTCCCTCCCTCGCCAGATCCCCCCCCCCACTCGACCTAACTTTGCCCCCGCGCCGTCGCCCCCGCGCCGTCGCCCCCCGAGCCAGAGGAGACGACGACCGCCTCTACCTCAGCTCAGCCAGGCCACGCGACGCCGAGCCGAGCGCCGCCTACCTCGCCGTCCCCCCTCCGCCCGCGCCCGCGCCCTCGACGTCCTCCGCCCAAGCCGAGACGCAGAGACAGGCGAGTGGAGGAGCCCACCGCGTGTCACCGGAGCTTCAACGCCCAGCCGCTGCCGGAGCTTCAACGCCGGCGTCTTCCTCCATTCCTTCATCCCCTCCCCCAGGTGACTCCTCCCTTCTCCTCCATCCCCTCACCTGCAAACCCTAGGGTAGGCCTGGCTTTCCGGTGCTGTTAGCCAACCAATCGCTTGATGCCTGCGTACCATGCTGTGTTTTGAGTTTAAGATTTATATAATTGCAGACCCCTGCAAAACTGCAACAACCAAATATAGGTAAATAGAAGACAAAGTGGGTGATCTCAACACTGGAAAAAAGGTTTATTATATCAGGCAAGCAAACCGATTTAGTACTCTAGTACACACCACGTTTGTGTCCCGATACATTCTGGACTGGATTCATGTGAAATGAAAATTGATTTGATATTAATTGGACTTAGAAATACAATTGCATTGGCCAAAGAAAAGCAGGTCACCTCTTTTAACCGAAGAAAACACCAGTTCATTATAATCTGACGAAACTTCCAAAGGCTTTGGTCTGACAGTAACTGCAATTTTCAAATAGAAGTGTATGACAGAAAGATTTCCAAACCAGTGTCTTCTCCCTTCTCTAAGAAGGGAATCCATGTAGCAGAGGAGAAAAGCAAAACAATCAAGGATCTGGAGTCTGACTATAGTTGCATATATAAGATATAACTTAGAACTTGGTGTTTTCATCTAAAATTATTGAAACTATCGGGAAAAATGCAGATAGGTAGCAATAAAGTGATATATCCAAAAGCTCAATTTGTAATATTAGGTATGAAGACCTCTATGTGGATGCTAACAAACAACGACTGAAATAGCAAAACTGTAATGCCATGCAAGTTCTGGGCAGGACAGTATACAGATTTGTAAAATGCAAGTGGATTTTGGTGCCAGCGTTTGTGTAGTACTCTGCATTAATAAATCTAACTATATGAGCTCTCAATACTTGTGTAATATGATTGCTTTTGGGCTGTTTGAAGACATGTTGAATCGGGTTTATGTGTTATTTAGGATGAACTCCTTGCACTGTTGTTAAAGCCTAACTATATTGCTGCTGTTACTTTTATGTATACATATTGTTTTTGTTAGTACTTGTGTAATATCATTTCTTTATTTTTGTTAAGTCCGGGCACGGGGTGCAGGACGACGACCGCGGCCGCCGGCCTTCCCACGGCCAACTGAGGCATCCCTTCGACGACGACGCCGCCGCCGACCCCGACCCCAACCCCGACCCAGACCCCTCCGGCGACCGGCCGCGCCTGCCCAGGTACCTCTCCTCCTTCCTCCTTCCTCCCCCTCCATCCTTCCTCCCTCCCCAACCTATGCATGGTGAAGATGAGTTCAGTTGAGTAGGCAGGAAGTTGCTGCTTCCAAATGCTTTTTCTTTTCTAGCTTAAACTACCACGAATGGTTTGCTGCAATTGCTTCATGGAAGAATCTAAACTGTTTACATGGCAGTCTGTGATACAACTCTTCAGGAGGCTATAAGCATGCAAGTTGCTCAACCTCTGGACATTGTTCAGTTGCAAATGCATCTGAAGTAGATTGAGATTTCATTCTGCTTCCTTGTGCTCTATGTAGAATGCTTCTAAATTTCCTGTTTTGTCCAACTGCAGTTTCTTGAATTAACTTGCTATGCATTAGGTTGGTCTCACCCTCAGACCGATGCTGGTAATGATATGTATGTGCTATTAGATGCTGGTATTGTTCTAGTTTTAGTTGTGATGGTTTGCTTGTGGGTTTGTTTGACTCAGGTGTTTTAGTTCATGTTTCCATGTACAGATGTTTTAGTTAGTCAACTGAATCGAGTTTGAGATGTTTTGTTTCTGATGGAGTGTCAAAGCAGATGGAGTGTCAAAGCAGTAGAGTTTTCAAAACTAGATCATTTTACTGGCCATTTAGTGACAAGTTTCCTGGGAGTTGTCGACCCTTCTGCCTTTAGTTGTTGCTAGCCTAGAAGTAAGTCTCCTCATGGTTTTACTGGATCATTGAATTATCCCCGAGAGTGAAAGGGCATAAAGCTCTCTAGCTGATTGACTATGCGTGTTCTGTTATAGCTATTTCAGCAAATTGATGTCATCCTCTATTAGCAATGTTGCAATAAGGGAACATATATATCATTAGTAAGGTTAAAAGGAAGTGATCCATCTGCAACTGGTGTTTATTAGTCTTTTTGAGTGAGTTATCTGCATCTGCTCCTTGTGGTGGTGGTTGTTTAGATGGGCAGTAAGAAACCATGCTTGATTTGGGGGACTGAACTTATGCTTATGTATGCCATCAGAAGCAGTTCGAAATCATTATTCTCTCTTTTCCTTGCAGGTTTGGGCAACTTCAGTCGGTTGATCTTGAATCCATTGAGCCTTCACTTAGAGCTGGTACTCATCCATGTAACTCTTCACATTTCCATGTAGGATGGTTGCCTATCACTTACTAGTGTGCTAGTGCCCCTTAGTCCAAAGACTAATAGCTATGACAAAGTATAATTCCTTGTAGTGTTTAAGTATAACAAAATTCAGAGAAATGCATGCAGAAGCTAGATCAGTACTAGCTAGCTAGCTAGCTAGTAGTAGTACTACTGCTACTGTTCTTTCCTTTCTTTTTCTCTCTGCTCATAATTTTTTTTAAGATTTATCTGTTCATACGATGATATACTAATAATTATAAAGAAAATCTTGGACACCCATGGATTCAAGAGTTAGCTAGCTAGATGATAAGAGGGATCCATGAGAAGCTAGCTACACTGCCATGAGCTTTGTTTTTCCTTTTGACAAACACTCTTGTTAACATCAGGAATTAAAAATGCAACATAGAACAAGATATATAGATAGCTGAAAGAAAGAGGTGTGCTTTGAAAGAAAAAATGTGCACCTGCAAGTGAGACTTGACATGTGCCAAGCTAGTAAACAAAATCTGTATATGTACATACTCTCATAAGGTTCTAAGAGATTTTGTAATAAGCTTGATGTTCCTTGTCGTTGACTTATCACCGTTAAACAGAGACCTCTGAGCCATGATCTGTAAAAATACATTTGTCATTCTTTCTGTGTTTGTACAGACTTGCTAAACTATTGATGATTTTTTGTTGGGAGACATATTATATCTGGAATGGAAGCTCACATAAGTTGAGCTGATTTTTGTCCATATGAAAGCAGAGGACCATATGGTCTGTGGCTGGGTTTTGTCTCCGACCATCGTGTCGTGCTGAATTTGCAGGTACCCCGAGAGGCCCTTGAGTTTGCCGGAATGTCGATTAACTTCCGTTCCGGCAAATTCGGGTACTCCATATGTCCTATTTTTAGCAAAGGTCATGCTGAAATTTTCCGTGAATTTTAGCATGACTTTGCTAAAAATAGGACATATGGGGTACTTGCGACTAATGCATGGGCCGGGCTATCTTAGTACTTAGTTAAGTAGGATCAACTGCACTACCATTCTTGCTGCATTAAATCATAGGTGGCAATAGAGCCAAGTGATTAGGCCCAACTTAGAATTATCCTTAGCATCGATAAACCCTAGATGATAAACCCAACATAGGTGGCAATAGAGCCAAGATTAGGCCCAACCTAGGGTGTGTTGGAAATATGCCCTAGAGGCAATAATAAATTAGTTATTATTATATTTCCTTGTTCATGATAATTGTCTTTTATTCATGCTATAATTGTATTATCCGGAAATCGTAATACACGTGTGAATACATAGACCACAATATGTCCCTAGTGAGCCTCTAGTTGACTAGCTCGTTGTGATCAACAGATAGTCATGGTTTCCTGGCTATGGACATTGGATGTCGTTGATAACGGGATCACATCATTAGGAGAATGATGTGATGGACAAGACCCAATCCTAAGCATAGCACAAAGATCGTGTAGTTCGTTTGCTAGAGCTTTGCCAATGTCAAGTATCTCTTCCTTTGACCATGAGAGCGTGTAACTCCTGGATACCGTAGGAGTGCTTTGGGTGTATCAAATGTCACAACGTAACTGGGTTACTATAAAGGTGCACTGCAGGTATCTCCGAAAGTATCTATTGTTTTATGCGGATCGAGACTGGGATTTGTCACTCCATGTAAACGGAGAGGTATCTCTGGGCCCACTCAGTAGGACATCATCATATGCACAATGTGACCAAGGAGTTGATCATGGGATGATGTGTTACGGAACGAGTAAAGTGACTTGCCGGTAACGAGATTGAACAAGGTATTGGATACCGACGATCGAATCTCGGGCAAGTAACATACCGATAGACAAAGGGAATTGAATACGGGATTGATTAAGTCCTTGACATCGTGGTTCGTCCGATGAGATCATCGTGGAACATGTGGGAGCCATCATGGGTATCCAGATCCCGCTGTTGGTTATTGACCGGAGAACGTCTCGGTCATGTCTACATGTCTCCCGAACCCGTAGGGTCTACACACTTAAGGTTCGATGACGCTAGGGTTATAAAGGAAGTTTGTATGTGGTTACTGAATGTTGTTCGGAGTCCCGGATGAGATCCCGGACGTCACGAGGAGTTCCGGAATGGTCCGGAGGTAAAGATTTATATATGGGAAGTCCTATTTTGGCCACCGGAAAATGTTCGGGATTTTTCGGTATTGTACCGGGAAGGTTCTAGAAGGTTCCGGAGTGGGGCCCACCTGCATGGGGGGACCCACATGAACGTGGGTAGTGGGGGCAAGGCCCCACACCCCTGGTCAAGGCGCACCAAGATCCCCCCTTAGCAGGAATAAGATCATATCCCGAAGGGATAAGATCAAGATCCCTAAAAAGGGGGGATAACAATCGGTGAGGAAGGAAATGATGGGATTTCTTTCCTCCCACCTTGGCCAACGCCCCAATGGACTTGGAGGGCAAGAAACCAGCCCCTCCACCCCTATATATAGTGGGGAGACGCATGGGAGCTAAACACGAAGTTCTGGCGCAGCCCTCCCCCTCTCCCAAGTCGTCCTCCTCTCCCGTGGTGCTTGGCGAAGCCCTGCTGGATTGCCACGCTCCTCCATCACCACCACACCATTGTGCTGCTGTTGGATGGATTCTTCCTCAACCTATCCCTCTCTCCTTGCTGGATCAAGGCGTGGGAGACGTCACCGGGCTGTACGTGTGTTCAACGCGGAGGTGCCGTGCGTTCGGCACTTGATCATCGATGATTTGAATCACGACGAGTACGACTCCTTCAACCCCGTTCTCTTGAACGCTTCCGCTTAGCGATCTACAAGGGTATGTAGATGCACTCTCTTTCTACTCGTTGCTGGTCTCTCCATAGATAGATCTTGGTGACACGTAGGAAAATTTTGAATTTCTGCTACGTTCCCCAACAGTGGCATCATGAGCTAGGTCTATTGCGTAGATTCTTTGCACGAGTAGAACATAAAGTAGTTGTGGGCGTTGATGTTGTTCAATATGCTTACCGTTACTAGTCCAATCTTGTATCGACGGTATTGTGGGATGAAGCGGCCCGGACCGACCTTACACGTACTCTTACGTGAGACAGGTTCCACCGATTGACATGCACTTGGTGCATAAGGTGGCTAGAGGGTGCCAGTCTCTCCCACTTTAGTCAGAACGGATTCGATGAAAAGGGTCCTTATGAAGGGTAAATAGCAATTGGCATATCACGTTGTGGTTTTGCGTAGGTAAGAAACGTTCTTGCTAGAAACCCATAGCAGCCACGTAAAACATGCAACAACAATTAGAGGACGTCTAACTTGTTTTTGCAGGGTATGTCATGTGATGTGATATGGCCAAAAGGATGTCATGAATGATATATATGTGATGTATGAGATTGATCATGTTCTTGTAATAGGAATCACGACTTGCATGTCAATGAGTATGACAACCGGCAGGAGCCATAGGAGTTGTCTTTATTTATTGTATGACCTGCCTGTCATTGAACAACGCCATGTAACTTACTTTACTTTATTGCTAAACGCGTTAGCCATAGAAGTAGAAGTAGTCGTTGGCGTGACAACTTCATGAAGACACGATGATAGAGATCATGATGATGGAGATCATGGTGTCATGCCGGTGACGATGATGATCATGGAGCCCCGAAGATGAAGATCAAAAGGAGCAAAATGATATTGGCCATATCATGTCACTATTTGATTGCATGTGATGTTTATCATGTTTATGCATCTTGTTTACTTAGGACGACGGTAGTAAATAAGATGATCCCTTACAAAATTTCAAGAAGTGTTCTCCCCTAACTGTGCACCGTTGCTACAGTTCGTCGCTTCTAAGCACCACGTGATGATCGGGTGTGATGGATTCTTACGTTCACATACAACGGGTGTAAGACAGTTTTACACAGCGAAAACACTTAGGGTTAACTTGACGAGCCTAGCATCTGCAGACATGGCCTCGGAACACGGAGACCGAAAGGTCGAGCATGAGTCGTATAGTAGATACGATCAACATGAAGATGTTCACCGATGATGACTAGTCCGTCTCACGTGATGATCGGACACGGCCTAGTTGACTCGGATCATGTAATCACTTAGATGACCAGAGGGATGTCTATCTGAGTGGGAGTTCATAAGATGAACTTAATTATCCTGAACATAGTCAAAAGACCTTTTGCAAATTATGTCGTAGCTCGCGCTATAGTTCTACTGTTGAGATATGTTCCTAGAGAAAATTATAGTTGAAAGTTGATAGTAGCGATTATGCGATCAGTAGAAAGCTTATGTCCTTAAAGCACCGCTCAGTATGCTGAACCCCAAATGTCGTTTGTGGATGTTGTGAACATCGGACATAAACGTCTTGATAACTACGTGATAGTTCAGTTAAACGGTTTAGAGTTGAGGCATGAAACACGTTTTCGAAACATCGCGAAACATATGAGATGCTTCGAGGGCTGAAATTGGGATTTCAGGCTCGTGCCCATGTCAAGAGGTATAAGACCTCCGACGATTTTCTTAGCCTGCAAACTAAGGGAGAAAAGCTCAATCGTTGAGCTTGTGCTCAGATTGTCTGAGTGCAACAATCACTTGAATCGAGTGGGAGTTGATCTTCCAGATGAGATAGTGATGTTTCTCCAAAGTCATTGCCACCAAGCTGCTAGAGCTTCGTGATGAACTATAACATATCAGGGATAGATATGATGATCCTTGAGGTATTCGGGATGTTTGACACCGCGAAGGTAGAAATCAAGAAGGAGCATCAATTGTTGATGGTTGGTGAAACCACTAGTTTCAAGAAGGGCAAGGGAAAGAAGGGATACTTCATGAAACGGCAAATCAGCTGCTGCACCAGTGAAGAAACCCGAGGTTGAACCCAAACCCGAGACTAAGTGCTTCTGTGATAAGGGGAACAACCACTGGAGCAGAATTACCCTAGATACTTGGTAGATGAGAAGGCTGGCAAAGTCGATAGAAGTATATTGGATATACATTGTGTTGATGTATACTTTACTAGTACTCCTAGTAGCACCAGGGTATTAGATACCGGTTCGGTTGCTAAGTGTTAGTAACTCGAAATAAAAGCTACGGAATAAACGGAGACTAGCTAAAGGTGAGATGACGATATGTGTTGGAAGTGTTTCCAATGTTGATATGATCAAGCATCGCACGCTCCCTCTACCATCAAGATTAGTATTAAACCTGAATGGTTTATTGAATCTCGATCGTAGTGATACACATTTTCATACCAAAAGATATAAGATAGTAATGATAGTACCACTTACTTGTGGCACTGCCATGTAAGTCATATTGGTATAAAACGCATGAAGAAGCTCCATGTTGATGGATCTTTGGACTCACTCGTTTTTGAAAAGTTTGAGACATGCGAACCATGTCTATTGGTGTATACGCATGAAGAAACTCCATGCAGATGGATCGTTTAGACTCACTTGATTTTGAATCACTTGAGATATGCAAATCATACCACATGGACAAGATGACTGAAAAGCCTCGGTTTCAGTAAGATGGAACAAGATAGCAACTTGTTGGAAGCAACACATTTTGATATGTGCAGTCCAATGAGTGCTGAGGCATGCAGTGAATATCGTTATGTTCTTACTTCACAGATGATTTGAGTAGATGTTGAGTATATTTACTTGATGAATCACGAGTCTGAATTATTGAAAGGTTCAAGTAATTTCAGTGTGAAGTTGGAAGGTCGTCGTGATAAGAGGATAAAAATATCTATGATATGATCATAGAGATGAATATCTGAATTACGAGTTTGGCACGGAATTAAGACATTGTGGAAATTGTTTCACAACTAATACAGCCTGGAACACCATAGTGTGATGGTGTGTCTGAACATCATAGTTGCACCCTATTGGATATGATGTGTACCATGATTTCTCTTATCGAATTACCACTATTGTCCATGGGTTAGGCATTAGAGACAACCACATTCACTATAAATAGGGCACCACGTAATTCCGTTGAGATGACACCGTATGAATTATGGTTTAGAGAAACCTAAGTTGTCGTTTCTTAAAGGTTTGGGGCTGCGACGCTTATGTGGAAAAGTTTCAGGATTGATAAGCTCGAACTCAAAGCGGATAAAATGCATCTTCATAGGACACCCAAAACAGTTGGGTATACCTCCTAATTCAGATCCGAAAGCAATATGAATTGTTTCTAGAATCGGGTCCTTTCTCGAGGAAAGGTTCTCCCGAAAGAATTGAGTGGGAGGATGGTGGAAACTTGATGAGGTTATTGAACCGTATCTTCAACTAGTGTGTGGCAGGGCACAGGAAGTTGTTCCTGTGGCACCTACACCAATTGAAGTGGAAGCTTATGATATTGATCATGAAACTTCGGATCAAGTCACTACCAAACCTCGTGGGATGACAAGGATACGTACTACTTCAGAGTGGTACGTAATCCTGTCTTGGAAGTCATGTTGCTGGATAACAATGAACCTACGAGCTATGGAGAAGCGATGGTGGGCCCGGATTCCGATAAATGGCTCGAGGCCATAAAATCCGAGAACGGATCCATGACTTTGGAAGAAATACTTGATGGTCGTAAGGCCATTGGGTACGGATGGATTTTAAAAGGAAGACAGACAATGATGGTAAGAATTACCATTAAGAAAGCTCGACTTGTCGTTAAGATATTTTCCGACAAGTTCAAGGAGTTGATTACGGTGAGGTTTTCTCACTCGTAGCGATGCTAAGAGTCTGTTGGAATTGGATTAGCAGTTACTGCATGATTGATGAAATCTTGCAGATAGGATGTCAAAACATTGTTTCCTCGACGTTATACTTGAGGAAAGGTTGTATGTGATACAACCGGAAGGTTTTGTCAATCCCAGAAGATGCTAATAAGTATGCAAAGCTCCAGCAATCCTTCTAAGGACTGGAGTGAGCATCTCGGAGTTGGAATGTATGCTTTGATGGTGATCAAAGATTTTGGGTTTGTACAAAGTTTATGAGAAACTTGTATTTCCAAAGAAGTGAGTGGGAGCACTATAGAATTTCTGATAAGTATATGTTGTTGACATATTGTTATGGATCAGAAATGACGTAGAATTTCTAGAAAGCATATAGGGTTATTTGGAAAGTGTTTTTCAATGGAAAGCCTGGATTAAGCTACTTGAACATTGAGCATCAAGATCTATAAGGATAGATCAAAACGCTTAATAGTACTTTCAAATGAGCACATATCTTGACATGATCTTGAAGGTGTTCAAGATGGACCAGTCAAAGAAGGAGTTCTTGCCTGAGTTGTAAGGTACGAAGTTAAGACTTAAAGCTCGACCATGGCAGAAGAAAGAGGAAGGACGAAGGTCGTCCCCTATGCTTTTATCATAGGCTCTCTACAGTATGCTATGCTGTGTACCGCACCTGAAGTGTGCCTTGCCATGAGTCAGTCAAGGGGTACAAGAGTGATCCAAGAATGGATCACAGGACAGCGGTCAAAGTTATCCTTAGTAACTAGTGGACTAAGGAATTTTCTCGATTATGGAGGTGGTAAAAGAGTTCGTCGTAAAGGGTTACGTCGATGCAAGCTTAACACCTATCCGGATAGCTCTGAGTAGAGATACCAGATACGTATGATGGAGCAACAATTTAGAATAGCTCCAAGTGGAACAGTTATTTGGAATAGCTCCAAATAGAGCGTGGTAGCTGCATCTAGGAGATGACATAGAGATTTGTAAAGCACACACGGATCTAAAAGGTTCAGACCCGTTGACTATAACCTCTCTCACAAGCATAACATGATCAAACCCAGAACTCATCGAGTGTTAATCACATGGTAAATGTGAACTAGATTATTGACTCTAGTAAACTCTTTGGGTGTTAGTCACATGGGGATGTGACCTTGAGTGTTAATCACATATCGATGTGAGCTAGATTATTGACTCTAGTGCAAGTGGGAGACTGTTGGAAATATGCCCTAGAGGCAATAATAAATTAGTTATTATTATATTTCCTTGTTCATGATAATTGTCTTTTATTCATGCTATAACTGTATTATCCGGAAATCGTAATACACATGTAAATACATAGACCACAATATGTCCCTAGTGAGCCTCTAGTTGACTAGCTCGTTGTGATCAACAGATAGTCATGGTTTCCTGGCTATGGACATTGGATGTCGTTGATAACGGGATCACATCATTAGGAGAATGATGTGATGGACAAGACCCAATCCTAAGCATAGCACAAAGATCGTGTAGTTCGTTTGCTAGAGCTTTGCCAATGTCAAGTATCTCTTCCTTTGACCATGAGAGCGTGTAACTCCTGGATACCGTAGGAGTGCTTTGGGTGTATCAAACGTCACAACGTAACTGGGTGACTATAAAGGTGCACTATAGGTATCTCCGAAAGTATCTATTGTTTTATGCGGATCGAGACTGGGATTTGTCACGCCGTGTAAACGGAGAGGTATCTCTGGGCCCACTCAGTAGGACAACATCATATGCGCAATGTGACCAAGGAGTTGATCATGGGATGATGTGTTATGGAACGAGTAAAGTGACTTGCCGGTAACGAGATTGAACAAGGTATTGGATACCGACGATCAAATCTCGGGCAAGTAACATACCGATAGACAAAGGGAATTGAATACGGGATTGATTAAGTCCTTGACATCGTGGTTCGTCCGATGAGATCATCGTGGAACATGTGGGAGACATCATGGGTATCCAGATCCCGCTGTTGGTTATTGACCGGAGAACGTCTCGGTCATGTCTACATGTCTCCCGAACCCGTAGGGTCTACACACTTAAGGTTCGATGACGCTAGGGTTATAAAGGAAGTTTGTATGTGGTTACCGAATGTTGTTCGGAGTCCCGGATGAGATCCCGGACGTCACGAGGAGTTCCGGAATGGTCCGGAGGTAAAGATTTATATATGGGAAGTCCTATTTTGGCCACCGGAAAATGTTCGGGATTTTTCGGTATTGTACCGGGAAGGTTCTAGAAGGTTCCGGAGTGGGGCCCACCTGCATGGGGGGACCCACATGAACGTGGGGAGTGGGGCCCCACACCCCTGGTCAAGGCGCACCAAGATCCCCCCTTAGCAGGAATAAGATCATATCCCGAAGGGATAAGATCAAGATCCCTAAAAAGGGGGGATAACAATCGGTGAGGAAGGAAATGATGGGATTTCTTTCCTCCCACCTTGGACAACGCCCCAATGGACTTGGAGGGCAAGAAACCAGCCCCTCCACCCCTATATATAGTGGGGAGACGCATGGGAGCTAAACACGAAGTTTTGGCGCAGCCCTCCCCCTCTCCCAAGTCGTCCTCCTCTCCCGTGGTGCTTGGCGAAGCCCTGCTGGATTGCCACGCTCCTCCATCACCACCACGCCATTGTGCTGCTGTTGGATGGAGTCTTCCTCAACCTCTCCCTCTCTCCTTGTTGGATCAAGGCGTGGGAGACGTCACCGGGCTGTACGTGTGTTGAACGCGGAGGTGCCGTGCGTTCGGCACTTGATCATCGATGATTTGAATCACGACAAGTACGACTCCTTCAACCCCGTTCTGTTGAACGCTTCCGCTTAGCGATCTACAAGGGTATGTAGATGCACTCTCTTTCTACTCGTTGCTGGTCTCTCCACAGATAGATCTTGGTGACACGTAGGAAAATTTTGAATTTCTGCTACGTTCCCCAACAGGGTGCCTCGGCATCGATAAACCCTAAATGATGAAAACTTAACTTGGTTGCCTCGGATGCCTCGGTGTCGATGAGAACCTAAATGATGAAAGCTTAGGCTTTTAGGGTGCCTCGGTGTCGACAAACCCTAAATCATGAGACCATGATCTTGTTCCTTGACAATAACCATCTTTTTGACCAAACTTTTTCCTATTTAGAGAGAAACATGGCCCACAATGATGAGGCCAGTGGTTCGGGCGGCAAGCAATTCTGGGAGCTGTCCCAAGAGATGGAGGAACAACCTCACCGCTATGATGACGCCGCGGAAGACACCGATCCTGATTACACAACCCCTAGTGGCGTCGGGGATGACACCACTGATGGTGCCGCCGAGGATGCCACCACTGATGATGGCGGCGCACACACAGATGGTGGCGGCGCACACACAGATGGCAGCCAACCGAAGAAGCAAAGGAAGGACCGGAGCCTGAATGCGCTCCGCACCATCAAGGAGGAATTCACTCAAGTGGACTCCGACGGGAATCCAACGGAGCCCAAACATATAGTCAAGGGGTACTCGGTTCAGCTCGGGTGCATTCTCCGGAGCACCGTCTCGATCAACACCGAGAACCTTAGGCATAAGGACCGAGGGAATTTGCGCAACCTCCTCTTCACGAAGCTACACGAACGATACAAGTTCCCCGCCGAATTTGAAAACACACGCCTCTCAGGGAATAAAGTGAACAATGCCGCCCTCACGAAGATGAGCACGGCCCTGTCTACTTGGAGAAGCACGGTGAAGAGAATGATTGATAAAGGTGATAGTTATGACAAGATCAAGGCGAAATATCCTTTGATGAGCGAAGATGAGTACAAGGAGTTCAAGATCAAGTGCCAGAGCCCCGCAACCTCCGAATCAAGTCAGTGGGGGAAAGAAATGCGGGAGTTGAACTTAGGGGAACACAAACTCGGTCCCGGCGGTTATAGAGTGGAGGAGCCTATATGGGACAAGGAGGACGCGGAGCGTGCCGAGCAAGGCCTACCGCCCCGCTTCGAGAAATACAGCGGTGACAAGCAGACCAGGAACTATGTCAGGGCCCGGTACAAGGAGGACTCGATAACAAAGGAGCTTACCACGGATCCGAAGACCAGGGCGCTTGAGCTTGTTCTGGTAAGGAATACACCCCCGCGTAATTAGCTCCATATGGTTGCACTCTAATTAATCCCCAATATTTCTAAATGGTTCATGTTCCTTTCGCAGGACAATGAAAGCAGTAGCGCGGGGTCGTCTAAGAGCTCCCCTTTCGACACCCCTTTAAATAGGGCGTTGAACGTAATGAAAAAGAAGGATAAGCTCGATAAGCCGACATCAGCTGGTCGTGTGGCCGGCAAAGGCTTGTCCACAAAATGGGGGTCATACTATACCGCTGGTGTGCGGAAGGAGAAAAAGACCAGCTCGGAAAGCCAGATGCGCGAGGTTGAAGAACTCAAGGCACAAGTGGCACGGATTCCGGAGCTTGTCCATGAGCAAGTGCAACAACAACTTGGAACGACGCTCAACGCCATGGTGCCTACGTTGATTCATGGGCTGACGACGTGGATTGCGGGCGGCCAAAAGGGGCCTCCCCCGGTTCCCAGCTTCACGGCCAGCAACTCACACAGCGCGGCGGCGGCACCATTGGTGTCTCCGGCGGCGGCGCCATTGGTGTCTCCGGCGGCAGCGCCACTGGTGTCTCCGGCGGCGGCGCCATTGGTGTCTCCGGCGGCGGCACCATTGGTGTCTCCGACGGCGGCGCCATTGGTGTCTCCGGTGGAGGCGGTATTCGTGTCTCCGGCACCGGCACGGGCATTGGAGCTTAATGCACCCGGGTGTACGCCGACCGGCACCTCGCCAGCAAGCGCCCCCTCCGTCAGTTGCACGCCCGCCGTTGGCGGTGCCTCGACATTAGCCGAGCTCGACGGCATCACGGTAACTAAGCCTCACGGCCGATGACTTCATCTCCTTGCCTTTGACTGGGCATCCTTGACGCCCTATTCATGTTTTTCCAGGGCACCGCCGACGTTCCTTGCACTCTTCTGCACTTCGTGGGCGCCGAGTTGGTCGATGTCGCCAAGGGCGGAATCGTTCAACCGGGCAACCCCATGTTCCACGGTAATCCGATGCCAACCACAATGTATAGGGTTGAAGTGGTCCGGGTGCTGCCAGGCTGCGACGAGCTATTACCTCCGATTCGACCCGCTAGGGCCGACGAAGAAGATGAGATGACCCTCGGCACCTGCGTAAACTGGCCCCTGCTATGGCCGAAGAGCCAGATTCGTTTGGGGGCGGGGGACACCACCCCACAGACAAGACCGCCAGTCGTGCCGGCGCCAAGCCATGGCAAGAACGCCGCAACGCTACCGGACCTGCCGGACATCCCTATGGCACAGGATCCGGACAGCCCTATGGCACAGGATCCGGACGGCGACGACAACGAGGACGGTACATTTACCAAAGTTGATAAGTACTTTGCCGAACATGGGTACGCTGACGAGTTCTGCGGGCCTCTTTCTCAAGAACCGAACCAAGACCACCGCGATCTAGCTGGTACGGCGGAGAAATCCAATTGCAACAAGCGTCGTCTGGCGTTCAGTTCTCAGGACACGCCTCCAGCTCCCGCCTTCACCGAGCCTCAGATAGCTGAGGCGCGAAATATTATCAGCCCCAACACGCTGAAGAAGGCGGTCTGTGAGCAGAACTCGGTCCCATTACAGGAGATCAAGAAGAAGGGCCGGAAACGAAAGACTAACAAGGGCGCCGGTGCGAGCCAGCCGGCACCGAGTTCGATCCGTGCTCAGGACGGGCCACCTTCACCTAAGGATATCTCGAGGAGGGTGCATGTGGCGGGTAGGGCGATGCTACCGCCAAATATGCTGAATGCTGCAGCCGGTGCTATGCGGAGTCTACACGACAGTGTTCTAATTTTGGAGAAGCGGCGTCTCAGAGAGAAGGATGTGGCATACCTGGTTTTCGTGGCCAAGGTGCCAGAGAGCAAGGGCTTTGTGGATGGCGACATCGGGGGTATGATCGTCCTGCGGTTTGATGACATCTTTGCTATGTTTAACCTTCATCCGTTGCACTACACCTTCGTTCGGCTGTTTTCGCTGAGCATGCAGATGCGGATCATTAGAGACAATACCCCGGACATCGTGATAGTCGACCCCTTCTACATGCGTGCCAAGCACTTGAGCAGCGCTGGGGACCGCCAAGTTGCGAGTTCACACCTCGAAGGCGTCATTCTGGCAAACGCAGATAAGGATAACTTCCTTGTGCCTTACTTTCCCGAGTAAGTCATCCCTTAACCGCCCCGTAACATATGATTTCTTAGATTTCGATCGTTCCTTTTTTTCTAACATTCCGTGTTCTGTGCAGTGACACACATTGCACACTCATCCTCTTAAGCCCGAAATATTCCATGGCCACGTATTTCAACCCGAACCGTAACTCCATGATAGACTACACAAATGTGAAGAAAGTTCTTGATGATGTTCTCCCCGGCTACGCCCAATCTGGAGGCACCTTCACCAGGCCAGTTTGTAAGTACGGCAAGCACATCTTCTCACACAATACGAAGTTCTGCTGCGTCAAGCAGCCGCCTGGCGGTCAGAAGGATGCCTACTACGCCCTCCATCACATGCGGGCGATCGTAAGGGACCATCATCACCTTCTGCTACCAGATAATCTCAAAGATTGGGCCGCGAGCTTGTCGGCAGTCCAGGACGCGGACCTCAGACAAGAATTCTTTTGCATCCAGTCGGAGTTTGCGGACATCATCCATCAAGATGTCCTTCATACCGCGGGGCAGTTCTTCCTCAGATATCAACCGTCCAACAGTGAGATAGATGAAACGCTACAAATGCAGGGTGACAACGACCGTGATTTCATGACCATCACGACAGACGGCGGCTTCACCCACGCTCCTGTCTGATGAGTTGAGTCGAAAGTAGTGATGTGTAGTTCTGAAACATTGATTGGCTCATGTTGTAATTAAACTTTAATGAATTCGGATGTCTCTTTGGTTTGGACGGTTGTTCAACTTAGATGTAATCGATGCTATTTATTAGTAGGACCATGAATCGTGCTATTATTGTCTTGCTTTTCTCTTCCTATCCTTTTGTTGCATACTTACACATTGCTTATGTATTGTCTGTTGTTTGGCTTGTGCATAGAGATGCCGTCGTATGTCGTGTACAAGGGTAATGTTCCCGGAGTCTACGATGACTGGGAGGAGTGTCGGAGACAGGTTCACCGTTTCAGCGGTAATAGTTACAAAGGGTACACCACTAGGGCGGAGGCCGAATCTAGATACGCCCGCTATCTAGCGGGAGAGAGGAGGGAGCGTTGGAGGAACCGGATGAAGACCAGTTTGATCGCGATGATGCTCATCGTGATGACCACAGCTCTCTTCTATGTGATGGTAGTTTAGATGATCGATATCGACTTGTAATGTGAAGGCAAACTCGATACTCGCGGTCTTGAGACTTGTAATGTTTTATCTTTGTCAGGTCTTTTGAATCCGGAGACTAATATGATGAATTGTATTCGGAGGCTAATCTTCTATTGTATTTGATGAATCTGCTGTTGCTGTGTGCTGCTGTCTATATTCTATGCAATAATATATTTTGTAACCTGTGCAAAAATCAGAAAAGCAAAAAAAATAAAACCTAATATTCATACTAATGGCGCACCACACAAGACACTAATGGCGCACTGTGATCATCACACTAATGGCGCATTAGCTGCTGGTGCGCCATTAGAATGCCAAAGCACATTTGTACATATGGCCCCTGGGAGGCATTCTAATGGCGCACTGCAGGCTATACTAATGGCGCACTACGCGGTGCGCCATTAGAACACCAGATACTAATGGCGCACCAGTAGTGCGCCATTAGAATTTAATTCTAATGGCGTGATGCCAGTGGCGCACCAGTAGTGCGCCATTAGAAGGCAAATTCGGCAGGCTACGTACAGATAGATAAAGCAGGTATAACGATCGTAAATAGATTACACCTGGGTATTTCCTTCTATGCGCAAAGCCTGTTGCCTCCTTGGCTTCCTCTCCTATGTAAGTCCAACAATCCGGCTCTTCTGAAGAGGCTGCGCTAAAGCAATGTCCTGAAAGGTAAAAGGAAAGGTTACGAAGTGTGTGGCGGCGATACCGCACTGTTGACTGAGCCACTGCTGCGCCTCCGCTTGTGCCCATGGTATTTTGAGTGCGTAATTGTGTACGGGTGGCACAAATGCTGCTTTGATGGGATTTGAGCGGAGGCCGGACTGCTAGTCGTGCTCTTGGCGTGCCTAGTGATCCTGTTGCGGGGCGTTCCACCCTCGCTTGACGGGGCTTGAGGTTGTCGTTGGCAGATTGGTGGTTTGCCGGAGGAGGCCACATTGTACTTCTGCCGCAAGGGCTGCAGTATGCTCTTCTGTACGGAGAGAGCGGTCCATATTTCCGTTGACTGTTTTGACCCCGCGCGGGCCTGGCATCTTGATCTTGAGGTATGCATAGTGTGGTACCGCATTGAATCTAGCCAATGCGGTTCGTCCGAGCAGTGCGTGGTAACCACTACGGAAAGGGACGATATCGAAGATTAATTCTTTGCTTCGGAAGTTATCGGAGATCCGAAGACCACTTCCAATGTTATAGAGCCCGTACACCGGGCCTCTACTCCAGGAATTACACCTTTAAAGGTGGTTTTGGTGGGCTTAATCCTTGAAGGATCGATGCCCATTTTGTGCACTGTGTCCTGGTAAAGCAGGTTCAGGCTGCTGCCGCCATCCATAAGGACTCGCGTGAGGTGGAATCCGTCGATGATTGGGTCTAAGACCAATGCGGCCGAGCTGCCGTGACGGATGCTAGTAGGATGATCCCTACGAACAAAGGTGATCGGACAAGCTGATCATGGGTTGAATTTGGGGACGACTGGCTCCATCGCGTAGACGTCCTGTAGTGCTCTCTTTCGTTCTCGCTTGGGGATGTGGGTGGCATAGATCATGTTAACCATTTTCACCTAGGGGAAAATTTCTTCTGTCCCCCCATGTTCGAACGCCAGGGCTCCTCGTTATCATCGCTGTGCAACCCCTTGTCCTTGTTTTCGGCATTTATTTCGTCGGCCTGTTTAAATACCCAGCAGTCTCTATTGGTGTGGTTGGCTGGCTTGTCCGGGGTGCCATGAATTTGGCACGAGCGCTTCAGTATACGGTCTAGACTGGACGGTCCCTGATTGTTTCTTCTGAATGTCTTCTTCCGCTGACCGGATTTGGGTCCGCTGAATCCGGCATTGACCGCCGTGTCTTCGGTGTTGTCGTCGTTGTTCCTTCGCTTGTGTTTGTTGCGCCGTAGCTTGCCATTATTGTCACAGACATCTGAAGTGCCAGAATGTGGCGTAGTGATACGTCTCCAACCTATCTATAATTTATGAAGCATTCATGCTATATTATTATCTGTTTTGAATGATTATGGGCTTTATTATACACTTTAAAATTACTATTGGGACTAACCTATTAACCGGAGGCCCAACCCATATTGCTGTTTTATTGCCTGTTTCAGTATTTCAAAGAAAAGGAATATCAAATGGAGTCCAAACGGAATGAAACCTTCGGCAACGTGTTTTTCGGAAGATTATCATCCTGGAGGCTTGGAGATCAAGTCAGAAGATCCTCGAGGAGCCCAGGAGATAGGGGGGCACCCCCCCCCCCTACAGGGTGCGGCCCCCTGTATCGTGGACCCCTCGAGCACCCCCCGACCGACTTTTTCGCCTATATAAGCCTACGTACCCTAAAACCATTGAAAATCAAGATAGATCGGGAGTTCCGCCGCCGCAAGCCTCTATAGCCACCAAGAACCTCTCGGGAGCCCTTCCCGGCACCCTGCCGCAGGGGGGATCCATCACCGGTGGCCATCTTCATCATCCCGGCGCTATCCATGACGAGGAGGGAGTAGTTCACCCTCGAGGCTGAGGGTATGTACCAATAGCTATGTGTTTGATCTCTCTCTCTCTCTCTCTCTCTCTCTCTCTCTCTCGTGTTCTGTCTCGTGTTCCCTCTAAGGCACGATCTTGATGTATCCCGAGCTTTGCTATTATAGTTGGATCTTATGATGTTTCTCCCCCTCTACTCTCTTGTGATGAATTGAGTTTTCCCTTTGAAGTTATCTTATCGGATTGAGTCTTTTATGAGAACACTTGATGTATGTCTTGCCGTGCTTATCTGTGGTGACAATGGGATATCATGTGCCTCTTGATGTATGTTTTGGTGACCAACTTGCGGGTTTCGCCCATGAACCTATGCATAGGGGTTGGCACACGTTCTTAACTCTCCTGTAGAAACTTTGGGGCACTCTTTGAGGTACTTTGTGTTGGTTGGATGAATCTGAGATTATGTGATGCATATCGTATAATCATGCCCACTGATACTTGAGGTGACAATGGAGTATCTAGGTGGCATTAGGGTTTTGGTTGATTTGTGTCTTAAGGTGTTATTCTAGTACGAACTCTTGAATAGATTGATTCGAAAGAATAACCTTGATGTGGTTTCGTACCCTACCATAATCTCTATGTTTGTTCTCTGCTATTAGTGGCTTTGGAGTGACTCTTTGTTGCATGTTGAGGGCTTGTTATATGATCTATCTATGTTATTATTGTTGAGAGAACTTGCACTAGTGAAAGTATGAACACTAGGCCTTGTTTCCTATCATTGCAATACAGTTTATGCTCACTTTTATCATTAGTTACCTTGCTGTTTTTATTATTTCAGGCTACAAAAACCTATATCTACTATCTATTTTGCACTTGTATGACCATCTCTTCGCCGAACTAGTGCACCTATACAATTTACCATTGTATTGGGTGTGTTGGGGACACAAGAGACTCTTTGTTATTTGGTTGCAGGGTTGTTTGAGAGAGACCATCTTCATCCTACGCCTCCCACGGATTTATAAACCTTAGGTCATCCACTTGAGGGAAATTTGCTACAGTCCTACAAACCCGTGCACTTGCAGGCCCAACAACGTCTACAAGAAGAAGGTTGTGTAGTAGACATCAAGCTCTTTTCTGGCACCGTTGCCAGGGAGGTTAGCGCTTGAAGGTATATCTTTAGATCTTGCAATCGAATCTTTTTGTTTCTTGTTTTATCACTAATTTAGTTTATAAAAGAAAACTACAAAAAAATGGAGTTAAGTTTGTCTTGTACGCTTCATCTTTTTAATATCTTTCATGAGTTTGATGGAAAGGGAAATTATGCTCAAGTGCTAGAAGAGGAATGCATTAGAATGCTAGATACTAAATCTTTGAATGATGGGCATGATTGCAATGTTGTTAGTATGAACTCCTTGAATATCCATAGTATTAATGATGATTGCTCTAGTCATGATGAAAATATCTCTTATGAGCATGTCATCTTTTGTGGAGTGCATGTTTGCATGAACACACCTAATAGAGAAGATATTTATTGCAAGAGGCATAAGCATTTAGAAACTAAATGGTTGCAAGAAAGGCTAGATGTGAGTGCTGAAAATTTAAAATTCCTTTGCCATACTTGTGAACTTTGCAATGAAAGTGGTCATTTACATCTCCAATGCAAATTGCTTCATGATCGTCGTGTCCAAAAATTGTGATGATTTGCTCTCCCTTGCACATTACAATGAACTTAGTTTACTTTTGGGTTATGAAGAATTGAAACATTTACTTAAGGATCTTCCAGAATTTTCCCATAAGAAATTCCTTGATATTGATCTAGAAAAGATTTATATGTTTTGTGCGGAGAATTGCATGGAAAATCCTTATATTGCCAATCACCTAAATAAAAAAAGAAAATAGAAGATGATGAGAATACTAATGAAAGGGAAGAGACTTCCCAATACCTCCTATTATTTCTTACGATGAATCAAGCAACGAGGAGGAGCTTTCTATTCAACTAATCTCGTCAATAAGGAGCTCAAAAAGGAAGGTTGAACCCACACATAATGTGAAGAAGAAAGAGAAAAGAAGGAGCAACAAAGGTAAAAAGGCATCCCTCCCAAATGATGTTGCTCCTACTACTCATTGTGATGATGATAATTGCTTTACTATTGGTGCTATCCATATTATTAATGATGAGAGTGATTATGCTTATGATATGAAAGGGCCCAAGCTTGGGGAAGCTATGTTTGATGAGGATGAAATATTTGAGAGTATATTTTCTGAAATTAATGTTTGTCCCAAGCTTGGGGATGCTATGTTTAATGAAGATGATATTTTTAGCATCCCAAGTTTTGATATGCAAAGTTGTTATGATGATAGCATGCCTTGTACCTATGATGATTATATTGATGAAAGTGGGTTCGGAAGAGTGTAAACTTTAGGTAGTATTGATCCCACTATTTTGGAGGATGTTGAATTTTATTATGATGAATATGAAAGTGGATTTGGAAGAGTGTCAACTTTATTTAGTGATTCCACTATCTTGGGAGAGGTTCCAATCGATTATGATGAGAACGAAGTTGCTACTTATGATGACTATTGTGATGAAACTTATGGTATAAAAAGTAGTGATGATTATATTTACAAATCTTATCATGATTATGATTACCCTTTTTCTGAACATTACTCTTTTAATGTGGAAACAATTTTTAGTGTTCAAGTCTTTTATGATACTCCTGCCATTCCGAATGAGAAGAATTTTGCTTATGTGGAGAGTAGTAAATTTTATATGCAAGTAGATCATGAAAAGAATCCTTTAGGTGCATGTTATATTGTTGAATTCATTCACGATGCTACTGAAAATTATTATGAGAGAGGAACATATGCTTGTAGGAATTGCAATAATATCAAGTTTCCTCCCTATGTGTTGAAATTCTTGAAGCTATGCTTGTTTTATCTTCCTATGCTAGTTGATTATTGTTCCCATAAGTTGTTTGCTCACAAAATCCCTTTGCATAGAAAGTGGGTTAGACTTAAATGTGATAGTCATATTCTTCATGATGCTCTCTTTGTGTTTTAATTCTTATCCTTTATGTGAGCATCATGGTCATCATCATGCCTAGCTAGAAAGGCATTAAAGAAAAGCGCTTGTTGGGAGACAACCCAATATTTATCCTTACTGTTTTTGTGTGTGCACATGATTATGCTACTGTCGTAATCATGTTTTATAGCTCTTTTTTCAATAAAGTACCAAGTAGAACCTTTGGGAAGACTTGGGTGAAGTTTATATGATCTTGCTGTAAAAAACAGAAACTTTTGCGCTCACGAGAATAGCTGCCATTTTTTACTAAAGAGTTATTTTAGGTTGATTGTTTTTGCAGATGATTAATAAACAAATTCCTCAGGTCCAGAATTTATTCCAGAATTGTTTATTTACAGAATTATACGTTTGATAAAGATTACTACAGACTGTTCTGTTTTTGACAGATTCTGTTTTCATTGTGTTGTTTGCTTATTTTGATGAATCTATGGCTAGTATGTAAGGGTATGAACCGTAGAGAAGTTGGAATACAGTAGGTGTTACACCAATATGAATTTAGAATGAGTTTATTACAGTCCCTAAGTGGTGGTTTTATTTTCTTATACTAACGGAGCTTACGAGTTTTTTGTTGAGTTTTGTGTGGTTGAAGTTTTCAAGTTTTGGGTAAAGATTCGATGGACTATGGAATAAGGAGTGAAAAGATCCTAAGATTGGGGATTCCCAAGGCACCCCAAGGTACTATTCAAGGACAACCAAGCAACTAAGCTTGGGGATGCCCCGGATGGCATCCCCTCTTTCGTCTTCGTTCATCGGTAACTTTACTTGGAGCTATATTTTTATTCACCACATGATATGTGTTTCTCTTGGAGTGTCATTTTATTTTGTTAGTATTTGCTTGCTGTTAGTTAGAATAATGATTTGCATCTTTAGGTTCAATAAAAATGTCAAGGATAGCCTTTGCCATTCTTATTTTGCTAGTATACATGTTGCTTTTTGAAAACAGACAGTTTACCGCTGTTGCAAAAGTTCCCTAGAAAAGTCAGAGAATGGTATAATGTTGAATCTTTTTGTATATTGAGCTCTGATAAATTTATTACAGTGTGAATTTTCTCTTATAATTTTTGGAGTTAGGGAAGTATTGATACTCTTGCATTCTTTACAGACTGTACTGTTTTGGCAGATTGCTGTTATGTTTGCATTGTTTCCATATGTTTGCTTGTTTAATGATTCTATTTGAGGATAGGAGTATTAAATATGCAGAGGCATTTATTATGCAATGTTGAATAATAGTTTAAGTTATTTGTTACAGTACAAAATGATAATGTTTTGCATTGGTTTATACTAACCTATCTCACGAGTTCTTGTTGAGTTTGGTGTGGATGAAGCTTTTGACAAAAAGAGAAACCATGATATGAGAGGAATTAAGGAGACATAAAAGCTCAAGATTGGGGATGCCCAAGGCACCCCAAGATAATATTTCAAGAATTCTCAAGAATCTAAGCTTGGGGATGCCCCGGTAGGCATCCCACCTTTCTTCTTCGACAACTATCGGTTAGTATCGGTTGAACCTAAGTTTTTGCTGCTTCACATGAGTTGTGCTATCCTTGCAATGTCATTTTAGTTTGTTTTGCTTGCTGTTTGAATACAATACCAAGATCTGAAATTCTTAAATGAGAGAGAGTCTTCACATAGTTGCATAATTATTTAGCTACTCATTGATCTTCACTTATATCTTTTTGGAGTAGTTTTTAATTTACTTGTGTGCTTCACTTATATCCTATGAGTAAATGGTTGAATGAGTTGATTGTCATAAATCTGAAATTATATATGCCTCATTTTCTTATCCCATAGGGAGTAATGAATTCACATATAAGAAGTAGAGGTTGTAAATTTATTGACGGTTAGCAAGAATTGTATTAGTCATTTGAACAATTCATGAAAGAATATTGAAGGAAGAGAGATTTCACATATATATATATATATATATATATATATATATATATATTATCATAGACATCTTTTATAATTGTGAGCACTCATTAAATATGACATGCTAAAGAGTTGATGTTGGACAAGGAAGACAACGTAATGGGTTATGTTTTCTCGCATCTCAGTTAAAGTATATTGTCATGGATCATTCAAACATGTTGAGCTTGCCTTTCCCCCTCATGCTAGCCAAAATTCCTAGCAACAAGTAGAGATACTACTTGTGCTTCCAAATATTCTTAAACCTAGTTTTTGCCATGAGAGTCCATCATACCTACCTATGGATTGAGTAAGATCCTTCAAGTAAGTTGTCATCGGTGCAAGCAATAAAAATTGCTCTCTAAATATAGATGACTTATTAGTGTGGAGAAAATAAGCTTTGTACGAACTTGTTATGGAAGCAATAAAAGCGACGGACTGCATAATAAAGGTCCATATACAAGGGGCAATATAAAGTGACATTCTTTCGCATTAAGATTTTGTGTATCCAACCCTAAAAGCGCATGACAACCTCTGCTTCCCTCTGCGAAGGGCCTATCTTTTACTTTATGTCTTTTACTTTATGCAAGAGTCAAGGTGATCTTCACCTTTCCTTTTTTCATTTTATCCTTTGGCAAGCACTTTGTGTTAGGGTGATCCTGATATATATATATATATCCAATTGGATGTACGTTAGCATGAACTATTATTGTTGATATCACCCAAAGGTGAATACGTGTGGAGGCAACATTATAAGCCCCAATCTTTCTCTGTGTCTGATTAAAACTTCATAACCACAAGTATTGTGTGAGTGTTAGCAATTTTAGAAGACTATATGATAGTTGAGTATGTGAAGTTTGCTAAATCAAAGCTCTGACATAGCCTCTTCCTGAAAGTAAGATGAATTGTAATTGTTTGATGACTAAGAATGAAGTTTGCTAGTTTTCAATAAAGTTTATGGTTTATGCTTTAACATGTGAATTGCTTCTTACTTGATTATGAAAAGTTTAATGAGATGAACTACTGTTATGACATATTATCATTCTAGAAAAGGTGATTGAAATTATCATTGATCAAACTTGTGCATCTTCTAGCATTCACACTTTATAAATTCTTTCTTTAACATGTTGATACGTCTCCAACGTATCTATAATTTATGAAGCATTCATGCTATATTATTATCTGTTTTGAATGATTATGGGCTTTATTATACACTTTTATATTACTTTTGGGACTAACCTATTAACCGGAGGCCCAGCCCATATTGTTGTTTTATTGCCTGTTTCAGTATTTCGAAGAAAAGGAATATCAAACGGAGTCCAAATGGAATGAAACCTTCGGCAACGTGTTTCTTTGGAAGACTATCATCCTGGAGGCTTGGAGATCAAGTCAGAAGATCCTCGAGGAACCCAGGAGATAGCCCCCCCCCCCTACAGGGCGCGACCCCCTGTCTCGTGGACCCCTCGAGCACCCCCCGACCGACTTTTTTTGCCTATATAAGCCTACGTACCCTAAAACCATTGAAAATCAAGATAGATCGGGAGTTCCGCCGCCGCAAGCCTCTGTAGCCACCAAAAACCTCTCGGGAGCCCTTCCCGGCACCCTGCCGGAGGGGGGATCCATCACCGGTGGTCATCTTCATCATCCCGGCGCTATCCATGACGAGGACGGAGTATTTCACCCACGAGGCTGAGGGTATGTACCAGTAGCTATGTGTTTGATCTCTCTCTCTTGTGTTCCCTCTAAGGCACGATCTTGATGTATCCCGAGCTTCGCTATTATAGTTGGATCTTATGATGTTTCTCCCCCTCTACTCTCTTGTGATGAATTGAGTTTTCCCTTGGAAGTTATCTTATCGGATTGTATTTTATGAGAACACTTGATGTATGTCTTGCCGTGCTTATCTGTGGTGACAATGGGATATCATGTGCCTCTTGATGTATGTATTGGTGACCAAATTGCGGGGTCCGCCCATGAACCTATGCATAGGGGTTGGCACACGTTCTTGACTCTTCGGTAGAAACTTTGGGGCACTCTTTGAGGTACTTTGTGTTGGTTGGATGAATTTGAGATTGTGTGATGCATATCGTATAATCATGCCCACGGATACTTGAGGTGACAATGGAGTATCTAGGTGACATTAGGGTTTTGGTTGATTTGTGTCTTAAGGTGTTATTCTTGTACGAACTCTTGAATAGATCGATCCGAAAGAATAACTTTGAGGTGGTTTTGTACCCTACCATAATCTCTACATTTGTTCTCCGCTACTAGTGGCTTTGGAGTGACTCTTTGTTGCATGTTGAGGGCATGTTATATGATCTATGTATGTTATTATTGTTGAGAGAACTTGCACTAGTGAAAGTATGAACCCTAGGCCTTGTTTCCTATCATTGCAATACCGTTTACGCTCACTCTTATCATTAGTTACCTTGCTGTTTTTATTATTTCAGATTACAAAAACCTATATCTACTATCTATTTTGCACTTGTATCACCATCTCTTTGCCAAACTAGTGCACCTATACAATTTACCATTGTATTGGGTGTGTTGGGGACACAAGAGACTCTTTGTTATTTGGTTGCAGGGTTGTTTGAGAGAGACCATCTTCATCCTATGCCTCCCACGGATTGATAAACCTTAGGTCATCCACTTGAGGGAAATTTTCTACTGTCCTACAAACCTGTGCACTTGCAGGCCCAACAACGTCTACAAGAAGAAGGATGTGTAGTAAACATCACATAGTGCTGCTACGAGCCAACCAGCTGTCCTCGCCTGCGCAAAAGCGGGTCATTAGTGTCGTGAGAGCTGCCATGGACTTGGGTTTCTCCTGGCCAAGGTGTCGGGCGAGCCACTCGTCGCGGATATTTTGCTTGAAGGCCTCTAGGGCTTCGGCGTCCGGACAGTCAACTATTTGGTTCTTTTTAGTTAGGAACCGGGTCCAGAGTTTCCTGGCTGATTCTCCGGGCTGTTGAGTAATATGGCTCAAGTCATCGGCATCCGGAGGTCGCACATATGTGCCTTGGAAGTTGTCAAGAAATGCATCTTCCAGGTTTTCCCAACTGCCAATGGAATTTTCGGGCAGGCTGTTTAGCCAGTGCCGGGCGGGTCCTTTGAGCTTAAGGGGAAGATACTTGATGGCATGTAGATCGTCTCCGCGGGCCATGTGAATGTGGAGAAGGAAATCTTCAATCCATACCGCGGTGTCTGTTGTGCCATCGTATGACTCGATGTTTACGGGTTTGAACCCTGCTGGGAATTCATGATCCATCACTTCATCGGTGAAGCAGAGGGGGTGTGCGGTGCCTCTGTGTCGGGCTACGTCGCGACGCAGTCTGGCTGCGTCTCACTGGTTATATTCGGCCCGGTCGGAATTGCTATTAGTGTATCTGGTATGACGGTCATCGTCATGTGATGCGACGCACCCCCGTGATCCATAGATCGATCTTGGTTGTCGTGCGGTGTTATCCAGTCTATCACGCAGGTCCTGAGTATTGCCCCGGGCCGTAGTAAACTGGCATGGGGGTGTAGGCTGGTATTCCGGCTGATATGCCATTTTATCCCGACCTTGAGGCGGCCGGTCAGCCGTGTGGTGCTCGAGTCCATATTCCTCGGCTGCCAGGACTTCTGTCCATCTATCTGTGAGCAGGTCTTGATCAGCTTGAAGCTGTTGCTTCTTCTTCTTCAGGCTTCTCGAAGTGGCAATAAGCAGGCGCTTGAAGCGCTCCTGCTCCACGGGGTCCTCGGGCACGCCGAACTCGTCGTCGCCGAGGCTAATCTCGTCTTCGGAGGAAGGCATGTAGTTGTACTCCTCCGGATACCCGTCCGCCGCCTGTTCGTCTGGGCTGTCCTACCCATCTTCTTGCCTGGCCTGCTCGAAGGTGATATGTTTGGGGTTGTATACATCATCAGCATTGTCCGGATTGTTTTCGTCTCCGGAGCCGGTGTTGCCTTGGCAGGGCTTGGAGCGGCGCTGGCGACGCCCATGCTTTGCTTTCTTCTTGGAGGGGTTATCCTCCATTACCTCATCGCCATTTGGTTCTTTCGAGTGCCCAACATATACATATCATATGAAGAGGTGACTGTCCACCGCCCTGTGAGTCGTGGCTCCTGTACGTCTCCGGCATCGTCGTCCATACCGTCGATGTCTTCGAAGTTGAAGTCAAGCACGTCGGTTAAATCATCGACCGTGGCAATGAAGTGGGTGGTAGGTAGGCAGCGAATTCCTTCGTCATCTGCTTCCCACTCAAGCCGGACATAGTTCAGCCCAGAGCCTCCTGACAAAGAGAGAGACTTTAATGAGTCCAGCATATCGCCAAAGGGTGAGTGCTGAAAGATGTCTGCAGTGCTAAACTCCATTACTGGAGCCCAACCTGGCTCGGCTGGCTCGGGAGTGTGCGGATCGGAACCAACAACCGGATACGAGTCCGGGGGTCCGGGGTTACAGGCCTCCACAGAGGTGAGACCTGTGTGCGGCTCCACCGCCTTGCGGGGCGCGGTCTACCCCTCCGTCCTTGGGCAATGCAACCTGTTCCAGATTTAGATCCGGGGCTATTGCAGGGATGATGTTCGGAGCGCTATCCGACAGCAGGTCTAGGCCATGCTCGTCGTGACTATCCAGCACTCCTGGCACAGGGCCGAATCCGTCGAAGATCAAGTCTCTGCGAATATCCGTGTAGTTCAAGTTTCCGAACCTGATCTGGTGGCCAGGGGCGTAGCTGTCGATCTGCTCCAGATGACCAAACGAATTGGCCCGGAGTGCGAAGCCGCCGAACACAAAGATCTGTCCGGGGAGAAAAGTCTCGCCTCGGACAGTGTTGTTAGCGATTGAAGATGCCATCAAGCCTCGAAGCGACGACACAGAGGAACTCTCAATGAAAGCACCAATGTCGGTGTCAAAACCAGCGGATCTCGGGTAGGGGTTCCCGATCTGTGCGTCTTAGGCTGATGGTAACAGGAAGCAAGGGACACAATGTTTACCCAGGTTCGGGCCCTCTCGATGGAGGTGAAACCCTACTTCCTGCTTGATTAATATTGAAGATATGAGTAGTACAAGAGTGGATCTACCACGAGATCGTAGAGGCTAAACCCTAAAAGCTAGCCTATGATGGTATGATTGTAATTGTGATCGGCCTTCTAAGGACCATCCTCTCCGGTTTATATAGACACCGGATAGGGCTAGGGTTTACATGGAGTCGGTTACAAGGAAGGAAATATAATATCCGGATCGCCAAGCTTGCCTTCCACGCAAAGGAGAGTCCCATCCGGACATGAGCCGAAGTCTTGAGTCTTGTATCTATATGCTTCAATAGTCCGGATGATGTATACAGTCCGGCTGTCCGGATAGCCCCTAATCCAGGACTCCCTCACCCACAACGGCCAATTTGAAAGGGGACAGCTAGTACAAGCTATCCTGACTAAAGGTGGTCTTCGCCTGCCAAAGGCTCTGGTGATGACGCCGTCTTGGGCTCCACAATGATGTAGCGACCAGACCTCAGACAGTCTGATCTCTGTGCATCAGTGTCATCCTGGATCAGTAATGCTGACATGCAGAGTACTTGAAGGATTTATAACAGAGTGGCAATCACACACTTATTACATCGAATGTCTCAAAAGAGAGCTTAATACAATAAATATGGCTTAAGGCCATCTAATAACGATAACAGCGGAAGGCTTGAAAGATAAGTGAGTCCATCAACTCCAACGGCATCACTGAGTATAGGACCACGATCCTAAGGCATCTTACTCGTCGTCTGAAAAGTCTGCAACATGAACGTTGCAGCCCGAAAATGGGTCAGCACATGGAATATGCTGGCAATGTAACACATAGAGAGTAATGAAATGATAAAGCTATACTACATGCATATATGACTGGTGGAAAGCTCTATGGTTACAGTTTTTGCATAAAGCCAGTTTTTCCCTACTGCAAAGAAATAAATTTGATTTAACTATCTTGGTAGTTGTTAAACATTGAGAATGGTTGACAGCATTCTCAATCCCAATTAAGCATCATCATTAAAACCCAACAATATTAATTAAAGTGACATGATGAGATTCACGTGAATAATCCAAGTACTAGATACTCAAAACGTCCATAACCGGGGACACGGCTAATCATGATTAGTTTGTACACTCTGCAGAGGTTGCACACTTTTCCCCACAAGACTCGATCGCCTCTGTTTGTTTTCTCGCACTTCATGGTGTTTGAGAAACGGATGACCGAGACATAGTCTTTCAGAAGCACTAGCACCTTACGATTGGGTAGACCGTACCACCTACATCCCCTACATCTTCTAGTCTACCACTGTAAGAGTTCGCACGACTTACTCAGCTATGCTAGAGCCCATAATAGCATGTGGCTGCACACGGAAGTTTCTACCATGAATAATCTTATGATCCCTTTGAGCCTGGGTGGCGGTCCAAAAACAAACAGGCAATCCTGGAATACCCAGGTACCTCAATCCACCCAAATGTGTATTTAAGTTGCCACCTTATATAAACCATTAATTATCAATCTCACACCTGTCATGGATATTCACTCACCCAATCCACGTCTACTAGCATAGCATGGCATAATAAGAAAACATAGAAGTAACTCCCAAGGGTTTGATAATAAAACAGGTAATAGGTACTACCTCATTTACTTCCCAAAACCCACAATTTAATCAGATCTTAATCATGCAAATTGTTTGAGGATTGATCTAATGCATAAAACTGGGTAGTAAAGAGATATGATCAAAGTGTTACTTGCCTTGCTGATGATCCGTGAAACCTAGGGATTCGAGGTAGCACGCGGCGCAATCTGGGTACTCTATCGCAAGCAAACAAACAAACAAGCATACAATAAGTACTCATCTAATGCACAGGAATAAGAGATCTAACCAGAAAGTTCAACTTAAGAACTCCGGTTGGCAAAAAGAATCAAATCAAACAAAGCAACGAAGATCAAAGTGCGAAAGAAACAAACTTCGTTTACTAATCTGGACCTAAGTCAAATTTTACAGTAGCAAAAACTTGTTTGAGTAGATTAAACGGAAAGAGGGTTTCGAGACAAAACTCTAGGCGCTTGAATCGCCTGATTCCGATAAACGAGCAAAAAGTTATACTAAAACGAAAATCGGATCAGAAATCGCGATCAGAAAAATCACGGAATACATCCTAGAAAAAGAAAAACGACGAACAGATTAACGAACGAACGTTCGTTATCTGGATCTAAACGATGAACGCGTTCGTTAAAATGAACGAATGAGTGAACACTCGCTAATTAACCTAAACCGAAAAAAAAACCGATCTAAATAAAAAACAGAACCAAAAAAACCGACGAAAAACCATCGGAAAAACCGAACGTTTTTTCTCAAAAAAACGGCGGCGGTGGGGTCAACCTCGGCGGCGGGGTCCGGCGACGGCGGCGCAGGGTAACGGCGGCGGTGGAGGATTAGGGTTAGGGTTTGGGCGCGGATGGCGACTTGGGCTGGTGCGGCGGCTGGGCTGGGGTCGGCCCGGGGCGGCGCTATTTAAAGACCCCCGGCCAGGCGGAGTCCTGTCCGGTTACGACCCAAGGTCGGTTCAGACTCTTTTTTTTTAAATAATTTTGCGCAGAAAAACAAACGAAAGAAATACTAAACAGACTCCAAAAATCCCGAAATAAATTTCCCCAACTTGTAAAATCAAGCTGGATAAGATGAACATTTATTTGGGGCCTAAATGCAATTTTGAAAAACACACATTTTTCCTAAATTCAAATAAAATAGCAATAAAATCCAAAATAAAATCTTATTTGATTTTTTTTAAATCCTCAATATTTCTATATTTTGGGAAAGTCATTTTATTCCATCTCTCATATTTTGGTAATTGAAATAATTGAAGATAAAATAAACAACATCAAATGATCCTATTTCAAAAATTTGAGAAAACTCAAATATGAAATTTATGAAATCCCCAACTCTCTCCATGGGTCCTTGAGTTGCATAGAATTTCTAGGATCAAACCCAAAATGCAATAAAATATGATATGCAATTGATGATCTATGTATAACATTCCAAATTGAAAATTTGGGATGATACAAACCTACCCCCTTAAGATGAATCTCGCCCTCGAGATTTAGGTTGGCTAGAAAATAGGTGAGGGTGGTCCTTCAGCAGATCTTCCTCTCTCTCCCAGGTGGCTTCATCTTCGGTGTGGTGGCTCCACTGAATTTTGCAAAATTTGATAACCTTGCTGCAGGTGACTCGGCTGGCATTTTCAAGAATCTTGACTGGTTTCTCCTCATAGGTCAAATCATTGTCGAATTGAATCGCCTCTAGCGGAACTGTATCTCTCAGCGGTATATCAGCCATCTCTGCATGGCACTTCTTCAACTAAGAAACATGGAACACGCCGTGAACTGATGACAATGCTTCGGGTAATTCCAACATGTAGGCAACTTATCCCATATGCTCCAAAACTTTGTATGGTCCCACAAAACGTGGCGCTAATTTACCCTTAACACCAAAACGCTTAATCCCTCGAAGTGGAGATACTCGAAAATAAACTATGTCTCCGACTTCGTAAACTGTCTCCTTGCGTTTTGAATCTGCATAGCTCTTCTGCCTGGACTGGGCTACTTTCAGTCTATCACGAATCAACTTCACCTTCCATTCAGACTCCTTAATCAAAACCGGTCCAAACAACTAGCGGTCTCCAACTTCATCCCATGACAACGGGGTCCTGCACCTCCTTCTGTATAGGGCTTCGAAAGGGGCCATCTTCAAACTGGATTGATAACTGTTGTTGTAAGAAAACTCTGCATATGGCAAATTGTCGTCCCAACTTGATCCATAATCTAGGGCACAAGCTCTTAGCATATCTTCCAGAATCTGATTAACTCTATCCGTCTGTCCATCTGTCTGCGGATGAAAAGCTGTGCTGAACTCTAATCTGGTACCCAAAGTTTCGTGCAACTGATTCCAGAACTTTGAGGTAAACTGGGTTCCTCTATCTGATACAATGCTCCTCAGAACTCCATGCAGACATACTATCCTGGTCATATATATCTTGGCCAACTTAGCACTGGTTTAAGTGGTCTTCACTGGGATGAAATGTGCTACCTTCGTCAAACGATCGACTATAACCCAAATCGAGTCATAGCCTGAACGAGTCCTGGGCAATCCGGTAATGAAATCCATGCCTAGCTTATCCCACTTCCATTCGGGTATCGGCAATTGTTGCAACAGTCCTACTGGCTTCTGATGCTCTGCCTTTACTCTCTGACATACATCACAAACTGCTACATATTCCGCAATATCCTTCTTCATTCGGGTCCACCAGAAAGAATCCTTCAAATCCAAATACATCTAGGTATTTCCTGGGTGAATCAAATATGGTGAATCATGAGCCTCCTGTAGAATCAACTTCCTGATCTCTGGGTCATTAGGCACATAAACACGATCTTCAAACCATAGGGTATCGTACTGATCTTCACAAAATCCCTTAGCTTTGCCTTTGCTCATCCTCTCCTTTATATCAGCTATTTCCTTGTCAGTCTTCTGAGCTTCTCTCATCTTATCCATCAGGGTCGACTGAATCTCCAATGCTGCTACATAGCCTCTCAGAACTATCTCTAAACATAGCTCACGAAGGTCCTCGGCTAGCTCCTTCGGTAACTCTCCAGTCATGAGTGTGTTGACATGACTCTTACGGCTCAACGCGTCGGCTACTACGTTAGCCTTTCCCGGGTGATAGTGCAATCTCATGTCATAATCCTTGATGAGCTCCAACCATATCATCTGCCCGAGATTTAACTCCTTCTGCGTGAAAATGTACTTCAAACTCTTGTGATCAGTGTACACTTCACAATGATTTCCGATGAGAAAATGCCTCCACGTCTTCAATGCATGCACTACGGCTGCTAACTCCAAATCATGTGTGGCATAATTCAACTCATGAGGTTTCAACTATCGTGAAGCATACGAAACAACTCTCCCCTCCTGCATAAGTACTGCTCCAAGTCCTCGATGTGAAGCGTCGCAATACACTTCGTAATCCTTATTCTGATCTGGCAGAATCAACACTGGTGAGGTAACCAAATGTTCCTTCAACTCCTGGAAACTGGCCTCACATTCCTCAGTCCAATCGAACTTGGTATCCTTCTTCAGCAATTCCGTCATAGGCTTTGCGATCTTCGAAAAATTCTCAATAAATCTTCGATAATATCCTGCGAGTCCAAGAAAACTTCGGATCTTTCCAACCATTGTTGGTGCTTCCCAGTTTGTCACGGTGACAACTTTGGTGGGGTCTACTGCTATACCTTCTCCGGATATAACATGTCCGAGGAATCCAACTTCCTTTAACCAAAACTCACATTTGCTGAACTTGGCATATAACTGGTGTTCTCTGAGCTTCTCGAGTACCAAACGCAAATTCTCCTTATGCTCTTCGTCGTTCTTCGAGTAGACCAAAATAAAATCAATGAACACCACGACGAACTTATCCAAAAACTCCATAAAAACCTTGTTCATCATGTTCATGAAATAGGCAGGTGCGTTAGTCAGACCAAATAACATAACGGTGTACTCGTACAGCCCATACCTAGTGGTAAAAGTCGTCTTAGGTATATCCTGCTCTCGAATCTTCAACTGATGGCATCCTGATCGCAAATCGATTTTGGAAAATACCTTAGCTCCTTGCAATCGGTCAAACAGATCGTTGATCATCGGCAGTGGGTACTTGTTCTTGATTGTTACTGCATTTAATCCTCGATAATCGACAACCATCCTTAATGATCCGTCCTTCTTCTCCACTAGAAGTACTGGTGATCCCCAAGGCGAAGAACTTGGGTGAATATATCCTTTATCCAGTAACTCCTTAATCTTCTTTTTAATCTCTTCCAGATCCTTTGCAGGCATTCTGTACGGTCTCTTCGATATTGGCCCTGTACCTGGCAAAAGCTCAATCAAAAACTCAATGTCTCTATCCGGTGGCATGCCTGGCAACTCCTCTGGAAACACGTTAGGAAAATCCTTCACCACTGGTACTTCCTCCTGCACAACTCCTGTTAACGAATTTACTTGTGTCCTCCTCGGCTCATGCCGGGATACATACTTGATCCTTCTTCCTTCTGGCGTTGTAAGCAAAATTGTCCTACTGGCACATTCAATGTTCCCTCCATACTTCGATAACCAATCCATGCCTAATATCACATCTAATCCTTGCGATTCCAATACTATTAGGTCCGAGGGAAACAAGTAGCTCCCAATCCTTAATGGTAACTGATCACACCATAGGCTAGCCATATACTCTGCTCCAGGCAAGGTTACTAACATGGGTGACCTAAGAGCTTGGGTTGGCAGTTTGTACTTATCCACAAATCCCCTTGATATATATGAATGCGATGCAACAGTATCAAAAAGAACGAGTGCATTAAATGACTTAATCATAAACTTACCTATTACTGCATCTGGCTGAGCTTTAACCTCCTCCACGTTAACGTGGTTCACCTGTCCCCTGTTGAAAGGGTTCGGCTTCTTCCCCGAGCTTCCATTGCCATTTCCGTTCTGGCCTTCAGGACATTCATTGGCGTAATGTCCGGTCTTCTGACACTTAAAGCAAGTGACTTGGCTCAAATCTTTCTTGGCTGGGGTTGATGGGTTGGTACGGTTCTGGCCGTTGCTTCCTCCATTCCCATTACCATTCTTGGTACCATTGTGATTGTGCGAACTACCTCCTCCATGGGCATGCTGAAATTGTCCCCCCGACTTCGGGGTAAAACGTGGCTTCTAATTAGCTCCAGAATTGTGCTTCCCTTGTCCATATTTCCTCTTGCGGTTCTCAATCTGCTGCTGCTTCCCTTCAATTATAAGAGCACGATCTACCAACTCCTGGTAGTTGTTGAGACTTGCTACCATCAACAACATGCTCAGCTCATCATTCAGTCCTTCCAGAAACTTCTCCTGCTTAGCTACATCTGTAGCAACGTCATCTGGGGCATAACACGCTAACTTACTAAAGTCATCCACATACTGGCCAACAGTACGTCCTCCCTGGCGTAAGTTGCGAAACTCACGCTTCTTCATGGCCATTGTTCCTGCTGAAACATGGGCAGTACCGAAAGCCTGATGGAATTGATCCCATGTGATAGTGTCTACTGGATAGGTGACTTTGAAAACATATGGGGTGGAAAGTGACCTCTTTGCCATCTTTTGCCCGACCAATCGCGTAATTCTGTTGCGGTGCATCCATGAAGTCATCATCATCATCTTGATGGTCGCCACAAGCCATTGTGCTGTGATAAGAACCAAACACACGTTAGGGTGAAATGAAAACACAGCCAACGGATGCGGAAAGAAATGCATAAAGTAACTTCACTCGATATCTTCGATGAACAAAAAAAATGAAAACTCAAATGGTTGGCCTTAGGTTTATGCATTTTGAAGAGGGCGGTAATTGTCATGTGATGAACATGCACAAAAAGGCAGAAAAATAATCAAAATGGAAAAGCAATTGCAGAAACATGGAAACTGGACGTGTGTGTGCTTCTGAAGGAAGCAGTTGCCATCTAGCAAAATCTTATTGCCATATTGGCTCATTTCAAATGTGGCAATTGAGGCATATCATAGGAACACCCACCCCCTCCCCCCTAGGACTCTCCAACATGAAATGTGGCAATAAACACATTGGCTTCATAAAAAATGTGCAGAACATAAGACACTTCAAAAATGTTCAAGTTTCCATGTTAAACACAGGGCACTCCAAAAAAGGGCGCACAACTTAAACTGCACAACATGTAATAAGGCAACTCACATCCCTGGCATCACATAAAAAATGAGTTGCCATGTATTCACAAGCAGCAAATGTACTAGGTTCAAAGTTGCCGTGTCAAAACAAAAGGCACTTGGAAAAAAAGGCAGACAACTTCCACTAGACAACATGCAATGTGGCAACTCACACCCTGGCCTCACATAAAAATGAGTTGATATGTAATGTAGTCAAAAAAAATTCCAGGTATCACAAACCAGCATGGCAAACGCAAACTAAGTCTATTGTACAGTGAATGTGCCATTGTCCTGGATATGGCATGGCAAAAGACACAGTGTGTTCAGAAAATTAGTTGCCACATGGAAAGCATGTTAGTGGCAAAACTGACACGATTGATCAGGAAATTAGTCGCCATCAGTGATGATAGTGGCAAGGCAACAGGCATGGTGTGTTCACAAATTTAGTTGGCACATGTAAAGCATATTCGTGGCAACTGACAAACTTGATGAGGAAATTAGTCGCCATCAGTGATGACAGTGGCATGGCAACAACATAGTGTGTTTACAAAAATAGTTGCCACATGAAAAGCATATTCGTGGCAACTGACACGGTTGATCAGGAAATTAGTTGCCATCAGTGATGACAGTGGCATGGCAACAGCATAGTGTGTTCACAAAAATAGTTGCCACATTAAAAGCATATTCGTAGCAATTGACATGGTTGATCAGGAAATCAGTTGCCATCAGTGATTTGAAAATGCCATGGCTGCCATTATCCTACACTTTGAACTGCAACTACCTAGATCTAGGGTTCATTAGCAACTATCATACCTTGAAATTTTACAAACAAAAATACTGCCTACACTGATGGCCATAGCATTTCGACGCAAATCATAACTAACATCTGGAAAAATCGCCCACTCAATCGCAAGGCAAACAACGGATTTGGCTGCGGACGGGGACGTGGACGGATTTGGTCCACACCGGCATGACTGTCGCCGTGGCAGCGACGAAACTGCGCAATGCCGCCCTAGATGGCAAGCACGCCACTCCACCGCCGACGGGGACGCTGGAGCACCGCGAATCGGTCGGAATCTCGAGGAAACTCAAGAGGAAATTGAGCATAACGGGAGGGGGTGCAAAATCGCAGGCAGGAAATGTGAGCACGGGAGGGAGCTTTACCTTCAAACTGCGGCTCTCCGGTGACGGCGCTCCGGTCAGGCGAGCCCCACCAACGGTCGCGAATGCGGTCGACTCTTCCGTCGCCACCGTCTCCTTCTCCTCTCGGTTTCTCCTCGCAATCGAATGCAACAGGTGTGAAATTGGTAGGTTGGGGAGTAATGAATGGGGAGGGGACTAAACTGAACCACGAGGGGAGAGGGAAGTGGCGAGACGTGGGAGACGATAACCGAAGACGGGCATGGCGTGCGGGCGCTAGGGCAGTTCCATCGCACGTCCCGACTCGCAACCGCTGACCTCGAATGAAAAATGGCGTGCGGGCGAATCTCTTACATGCCACACATGCGACTTGTCCTACGTGGCACACAAAATCAACATCCTCGTGCCAAGATTCGTGCAAAAGGGAATCGACGACGATCGACGCGTGAGGGCGAGTTGGCTAACGCCCACACGTGTGGGTGTTAGTGTTTCCGATAGGACGCCGATAACGCCCACACATGTGGGCGTTAAGGGATCTGGCCCCACATTTTGTCTGGTGTCTAAGAGGACCAGCCACATGCCTACGTGTGGCGAAACAACTAGTGCCCACACGCATCTTTTTTTCTCGCCAATAACGCCCACACGTGTGGGCGTTAAGGGGTCTACCCACACATTTTATGTGGTATTTAAGAGGATTATCCCATATGCCTACGTGTGGGAAAAACAAGTGATGCCCACACGCCCTTTTTTCCTCGCGGCCCCTCTCACATGCCTACGTGTGGGCAAAATAGATAACGCCCACACGCCCGTACGTCAGGCCTCCTATCTCATGGTGCCGCACGCCCCGCGTGAGAGTCACCATGCACCCGCAGTTGCCATGATCCGGACCCTCTTCCATGTTCGTCTAACTGTAGTTGCCATGTCACTGAACTACAGTTGTCATGTCGGACAACGACAATTGCCATGGTTGCTCAACTACAGTTGCCATCTCAGGTCAAGTTCTAGATGCCATTTTTGGACAACTGCAGTTGTTGCCATGTATGGTCTGATTTAGTTGCCATGATTTGAAAACTTTAGGGGTTGCCACCTACTAACACTAGGCAGTTGCCATGTATGGTCTATTTACTACAGTTGCCATGATTTGAAAACTTTAGGAGTTGCCACCTACTAACACTAGGCAGTTGCCGTGTAGCGCTACAAGTCAAAATAACATGTTCGGGTAAAAGAGAGAGTTGCCATCTGCTTACAAGCACACTAGGGCAGTTGTCGTGTGCCCTGCAAAACACATGGCAACTGACATGTTTGGGTAAAAAACAAGGAGAGAGTTGTCATCTACTTACAAGCACACTAGGGCAGTTGTCATATACACTGTAAAACACATGACAACTGGCAGCTTGGGTGTGGGAGAGGAGACGGGCGTGTTGACGAGATGGCAAATGCTCACACATCAGCCCTTGTGCGTGAGTGAAATCTGGCGTGTGGGTGAACTGATAAATGTGCCGGCCCCTCCATGTGGTGAAATGGACGTGTGGGTGACCGGATGAATGTCCACACATCAGCCCAGTCCTAAGTGGCACCATAAACATGCCAAGATTCGTGCACCCGCAAACGGATGCGGATCCACGCGTGTGGGCGACACATGCGGGCGTTAGTGTTTCTGTTATTATATATTATTAATAAAAAATCGGCAAGATACCTACAGGACGTAGAAATTGCTGCTGTCCGCTCTGTTCGAACAGAAGGGCCACCAGTCCCGCGGCAACGGGATTACAGATGGATTGCTCCAGAGGGTAATGGCATGAAGATCAATGTAGATGGAGGACTCTCACGCAGAGATAATGTGAGGCGTTTTCTTGGAGCTTCAGCCGTCATCTTCGACGGGCTGACGGACCCTGCTAGCCTTGAGGCTCAAGCTTGCAATGAAGCATTGGTTCTAGCCCAAGACCTTAATCTGAGAGATGTTGTGGTCGGCTCGGACTGTTTGGAAGTCGTCACAAGCATTAACAAGGGTGCAGCTTCAGTCTTTGCTCCGGTCCTCAACGAGATCAATCACCGAAGGCAAGAGTTCAACCAAGTGCAGTTTACTTTTGAGCCGCGTGAGGCAAATTTCGAAGCTCATATGCTAGCTAAGGCTGCATCTTCTCTTGCAGTCGGTAGACACCTGTGGCTAGCTAGGGATAGTTCCAAACATTATTTGTATTCCAGACGTCTTGCATGTTGAATAAATTCCCTAGTTCACCTAAAAAAAAAAAAGATGAAAGCATACATTCCGAGAATCCCGATGGACCGACATGGACGATCCAATATGCCTTGAACGCTACGTATAATGCTGCAAGGTTTCTGGTGCACGTATATGTACACCAGATATATATAGAATACGCCTTCTCTCATCCATCCAACGCGCCCGCCGGCCCTCGTTTTACTGATACTCAGATGGGTTACGTGCTAGGGTGTGTGGAACTCCACCACTGCAAACTGCCGGCCGTCTCTTCGAAATATACGCGATACGTGTATGTGAATTAAGATGATCACTTATTACTCCAGACGCTTGCTTAAGTTACCTGAAAGCAAGTGACAGCGCTTTGAAAGTAGCACGCTTTCGATGCACTCCAGCAAGGCTCCAAGCCACATGCGACTGCAGCATGCATGCATGTTTCCGCGACGAACCTCGTAGTATATCCGGCACAACTTGGCCCACAAAATAAACAACAACTTGGTCAAACGACGATGTCCGATAATTAATCCATTGCGTAAACAGCAAGCACGCGAACCATCTTAATCAAGTACTAATATTACCCCGCAAAGAAAAAAAAGCACTGGTATCATGATGTGTCAAACTAGCTAGAAGTAGGTGAGTGCGGGGTGGATAGAAGATCGACTTGTAGGGATTGTTGATACTTTTGTAAAAGATAATACGGTGATTACCTTGCAAATAGAGTACTTTGATGTAAAGTACTGGTATCATGCAATTGCTCAGCTAGTACTACCTCACACTGTCACACAAGTATGTACTATAAATTTGCAACCACTACTAGCTTCTTGTCTTGGCAACGTATCATTCCTAGGTAGTCGATCTTGTCCTAGCAATAGCTGCTTCTGTTCTGTCTGCCTAGTAGCCTTGTACGCCTAGTAGCCTTGTACCATGGCTGTGCTAGCCAAGTGCATTATTGTGTTCTCCCTCTCCGCCGTCCTCCTCTCTCTGCTTGCCACCGGCGCTTCCGCCGTGGGCCAGCCCCCGCCTCAGTCGCCGGTGAACTTCAGCATCGGCGTGCAGGGCATGGTCTGGTGTAGGACCTGCAGGTACAGTGGCTACAACGCCGACATGGACGCCTCCCCGCTCCAAGGTTAACTCTGATCCCAACCTTTGCGTTCTTCAACCACGTACGTACGCATCGCATATTCGCATGCATGCATGTGCTCCTTCGTCCTTACATCAATCGATACATTGCGCCGTGGTGTTTATGCTTGTGCAGGCGCGGTGGTGTACCTGCAGTGCCGGCACGGCCCGCGGCGGCTGAAGAGGGTGGCAGGGGTGACGGGCCTGTTGGCCCTGTCCCGATGCCGAGTACTTCCGGCAACGGCGATACGACCGACGACGAACGGCGACGAAGCAATGCAAGCTAGCTTCGTCCGATCAATCCACCCAGCGCAATACAAAGCTAGCCTCCAACTAGCAAAGCAGGTGCGCCTGATTGATCTACCCCTGGCTGAAGCAAATTCCACACGCGCGTACAAAGCCTAATCTACTTGATCGATTCTGGCTGGACGTAATACACGCACGCACGCGAAACGCTGGGTTGCCAAAGGCTCGTATCGAGCCTTGAGTTTATTCCTTCAACTCACGGTGTGTACAAGGGGCTTTACATGTATATATAGAACCTAGACTAGATTGCACCGAACCGAGTCGATGGCTACTACTAGTCCTATTCAGTTACGTACATGCAAATCCTATTAGGTGACTGTCACGTATCCTATCCGGACACCTGCGTACACACGTACGGGAGAAACCCACGTCGGGTTTAACTCCAACAATCACCCCCCTAAACACGACGCCGTCCCGTCACGTCACAGCTCCGACGCCGATCCTTCTTTGCATCTCCAAGAACTCCTCTCGATCCAAAGCCATGGTCTGGATGTCCGCCAGCTGATCGTCGGTGCGACAGTAGTTGACCTCCATTTTACCTTCTTCTACGCCGTTCTTCATGTAGTGATACATCGTATCAATGTGCTTGCTCCTATTATGCCGCACTGGATTCTCGGGTAGAAAAGTTATAATCTCACTGTCAACGTTGAGCACCATTTGTTCTAGATCTCGATCCATGAGATCACCGTGTAGCCGTCCTAGCCACACACCTTGACATTCTGCTTTACTTGAAGTCGATGTCACCACTTTCGGTCTTCGTGATAGCCAGCTTAATACGCTTTCACCAAGGAAATATTGCACGCCCGAGGTACACTTACGGTCGCCAACAATTCCTTCCTTGTCGCTACCACTGTAGTTGAGCAGTTTCACCATCTCCTTCTTGCTTAGCTCAAGACGAGGTTCCATTGAAGCGACAATGTGATTGCATTCTTTCATGCCACAGCTTTCAAGTACCTTTCTTGCATATGCCTCCTGGCATAGTGTGATCCCCTTCGGCTTTTGATGTACCCCGGTCTCGAGGTAGTAACTCATTGGCCCTAGATCATCCATCTTGAAAAGCTCCTTCATTTGTAGCTTGAACTTTGCAATCACCTCTTCATCTGCTCCAGTAATCAATAGGTCGTCGACGTAGATGCCAACTAGTAGACGATCCCTTCCTTCACCTCTCTTGTACATCGCATGTTCTAGTGGGGCTTTCTCAAATCCAAGAGAAATCATCGTCTGATCAAGTTTGATGTTCCACGCCCGAGAGCCTTGCCGTAGCCCGTACAAGACTTTGTGTAGCTTCAGTACCTTGTGTTCCTCTCCCTCTTTGATGAATCCCGGTGACTGATTCACATACACATCTCCTTCTAACTCGCTATTCAAAAACACGGATTTTACATCCAAGTGATATATCTTCCATGATTCCTGAACCGCGAGAGCGATGAGTAGTCTCACCGATTCCATCCTTTCAACAGGAACGAACACTTCTTCAAAGTCCACACCATCCTCTTGCACGTACTCTTTGGCCACTAGCCTTGCATTGTGCTTCACGGGCCCTTCGACATCTTTCTTGATCATAAATTCCCACTTGAGATCCATGACTTTTTCGTTGTTGGGAAGATCCACAAGCTCCCAAGCATTGTTGTCGTGAATCAACCTCAACTCCTCTTCCATAGCATGACGCCAACACTCCTTCGTATTTGCGTCGTCGAATTCCGCTGGTTCCTTGGCGCTTGCTAGACACCGCCGCCCACTCCGTTTCACCTTTTCCGGGTCTTTTGTCCGAAGAGACTTCTCCGAATATGGGTGTAACACCGGCTGTAGGAGTACGGATGTAGATGACAGTATCCTTTCCTCCTTTACTTTTGGAGGCGAAGTTGCTTGCGCGGCTCCTTGTACCTTCAGGAGCGACACATCACCTTTTGCTTTGCATATTGCTTTTCGCGAAACAAGCAAACACGGTTCCATTGTATCCTCTAACTTTGAATACGCCGGTGCCATGCATGAAGCCGCTCGCTCAGCTTCACGTGCTGGCTCATGCCCTCCTGCTGGGCTGCTGTCACGGCCCGTTCCTGGGATGCATCTTGCCCCGCTTGCTAGGTTGCAACAACTGCTGCCTTTGGACTTCCCTGTTTGTCCGTTGGCTGAGCCATGGAGTGCCACGCCTTGGCCACCAACTCCATGTGTTTGTACCATAGCTGCACCTATACTTGATGCACCAGCCCCAACAGTCACGACATCCATGTCTGTGTTTTCTCTTGCAACATGTGTCTCTGTCTTTGCACAAGTAATAGCATCAGCTTTTGTTTCTTCGTGGACTTCCGGCGCCACGTACGCCTTTATTTTTTCTGGATACATCGTACGAGGACTGCTTCTCCATGGCCGAGTACATGCGGCAATTGCTGCATCCGCTCCAGCGAAATTAGCACTTATGCCCGTAACATCGACGTAATCTTCGGAATCACCCCCCATGTCCGTAGCGTCGACATGAGTTTCCGAACCATGATCTTGACAGTGAACTTTTTCTTTACGGAGCACGACAATTTCTTTAGCCGATGCTTGAAGAACTGGATCCACCTTGTCCACGAGTTCGCACATCAACATCATGTCACCTTCATCACCTTGCTGGGCCATGAGCGCCTTCTGCTTCGGTGCTTCCTCGCAGTCAGCCTTGAAGTGACCAAGGAGGCCACAGTTATAACACCTCACTTTTCTGATGTCAAACTTCCTCCTCGGTGGTGCAGGTGCAGCCTCATCATCTGAGTCGTCGTCCGAGTCGGCGAAGTTCTTTCTCGTCGAACGCTGCTTCCCCTTCTTCTTGCTACTGCTTATGGATCCGCCTCGCTTTTCCAGGGCGATCCACTGCGCCTTTGTGAGCATCACAAGCTCGTCGTTCTTCCCGTCCCCAAGACTGTACCGCATACGCTCATCGTGAGCCTTGTACCGTCCGACAAGATCGTCGATGGAGAGAGTCGCGAGATCGACGCACTGCTCGATTGCCGTGACAATTTGCAGGTACCAGGGAGGGGCCGCGCGCAAGAACCGCCGGACAACCGAGGCCTCCGTGAGGTTCTCTCCAAGCGCTCGAATCCGATTGACGAGAGTAGCCACCCGTGAAGCAAACACATCCACGGACTCATCATCGCCCATGACCAAAGTCTCGTAGTTCCTTAGGAGAGTTTGAAGATTGGCTTGCTTGACACGGGTGTGTCCCTCGAACATGAGCTTGAGCGTATCCCACACCTCCTTCGCCGTTGCTTTGGCGATTAGGTGCTGGAGGACATCCATCGGCATCGCCGAGTAAATCGCTGACGCCGCCTGCCGATCCTTCCGGTGCTCGGCTCCCTCCTTCTTGAACGCGTCGCCTCCGGGATCCACCGCGTCCCATAGCTCGTTGGCGCGGAGACCACACTCCATGAGGGCCTTCCAGACCCCGAAGTTCTCGCGATCAAACCGTGGATACGACGAACTCGCCGGAGCAGCAATTACTTTAGCTGCACCGAAGTACTCCACCAGCTGCTTGGTCTTGTCCTTCTCGTCGTCCGACATGATCTCCCGTTACTAGAAGATCAACCTTGCTCTGATACCAATTGTTGGCCCTGTCCCGATGCCGAGTACTTCTGGCAACGGCGATACGACCGACGACGAACGACGACGAAGCAATGCAAGCTAGCTTCGTCCGATCAATCCACCCAGCGCAATACAAAGCTAGCCTCCAACTAGCAAAGCAGGTGCGCCTGATTGATCTACCGCTGGCTGAAGCAAATTCCACACGCGCGTACAAAGCCTAATCTACTTGATCGATTCTGGCTGGACGTAATACACGCACGCACGCGAAACGCTGGGTTGCCAAAGGCTCGTATCGAGCCTTGAGTTTATTCCTTCAACTCACGGTGTGTACAAGGGGCTTTACATGTATATATAGAACCTAGACTAGATTGCACCGAACCGAGTCGATGGCTACTACTAGTCCTATTCAGTTACGTACATGCAAATCCTATTAGGTGATTGTCACGTATCCTATCCGGACACCTGCGTACACACGTACGGGAGAAACCCACGTCGGGTTTAACTCCAACAGGGCCAGGGCGGCTACTTCATCATCCAGTCGTCGCAGATGGCGTCCTTCACCAGCAAAGAGTGCAAGGTGTACGTGGAGAGCTCGTCGTCGTCGGTGTGCAGCCTCGCCGACCAACCGGCCGCCGGCAAGGGGCTGCCGCTCAAGTTCGAGTCCTTCGTCAAGCAGGGCGACGGCCTGCAGGCGCTCTACTCCGTCGGCAACTTCATGTTCCGCCCCAGCGACCCCAACAAGTGCTACTGATCCATCCAGCCATCGGGAACCATGGATGTACTTGTAGGAGTTGAATAAATGTATTAGGATTAATTAACTGTTGGAGACGCGTCGATTGATTAGCTGGGATATGCAAGCACGGTGCTGTAAGGTTGATCGTTTAAGTTTCTTCGGTTGTTGCAGTGTTTTTTTAAGGGAAGTTGCTGCAGTGGTTTTGTAAGCTTCTTTAGTTAGCAACAACATACATGGTTGGAATAACTCGAATATGAATTGAGGAATGCAAGTCCTGAAGCTATTCCAGGGTGCCAGGTTAGTCCTAGTACTACCATAATGAACATCTGAGTCAAGTTCTTTAAGCATGTCATCGACGGACCTATCTGGCCAACATCAATTTTTTGACTTGTATATGGGTTCAAAATTTCAATGAAATTTCAGTAATTTGGGTGGGTACCAATGTATCCATAATTCCAAAATTTTGAGCCAGATTCAAACTCATTTTAAAACAAACATAAATTTAATCAAAATTCGTTAAAATTAAGTGAATTTTAATAATCCAGATCCAAAAGAATTTCCGAAAATTTGCACATTTCAGTGAGGTCATAATTTTTTTGTTTACAAAATTTAAAACCTTATGCATGCTTCCATGTGGCAATTTTTGCATAACTCACCTTCAAAAGTCATGTCTTCTAATTTTGTGATCCTTCACCTACATTACGTAATCTGCCCGACCTTCATCTCCACTTTCGCCTCAGTGGGCTGCAATGTTGCCGCCAACCCAACCCAAACACGGCAACGTGGGGGCCAAGCTAATTCTTGGAGAAGAAACCAGTAACATATATGTGGTCCCCAAAGCATGCCAGCCAGCGGCGATAGAGGTAGGAGAAAGCGGCAGCGAGAACACGCCTGAGCAAGGGGAGGCACAAGATAAGCGCATAACCTCAGCAAGAACTTGGTGAGCTATGTTAGCCATGGACCACTCTAACACTGAAAGTAAATCAAGTACTAATATTTGAAATTATTGGTACATTGCATAGTGGTATAGATGTAACCAGCGGGTCAGTGGTATATTACTTAAGCCATGTGATAGTTTGTGAGCATGAATGAACATTGGCCCGTGCTTCTATATGGGCTGAGATCTAAGCTCTCATCAAGCCAAATAGTCCTCAAACTGACATATGGCATTGTGCCACAACAAATAATGCTAGTTTTTTTCTAGATAATTGTGATGAACACTTTAATCTGCCGGGACAAAAGTCCATAAACCTCTCAAAAAGGTCACATGTGCCATCAACTAGCAAATCAAAATTTTCTTGATAATATAATTAGCATTTGCTCTAACTATGAATAAGACACACGCATATGTACCACTGATTTGCATTGAGAAGTCGATGGCCTCACTTGCTCGTCGGCGTTCAAGGTAGTCAAAATTATTTCTCTTGTCGCTTGCTATTGTTGTATTTGCAGCGGTGCCGGTGACAAAGACTATACGAAGGCCCTAGATCATAAATGGTAGCTCTTTGGTGACATAGCTGGCATTCTTCTCCGACTTCATCGACGGGGTTTGGCGGATCCAGGTTGAGGTCATCATGGGGACGATCCTTGGCCGATGTGCCATAGCAACACATGCCTCACAAGATTGTTCGTAAGATCTGACCTTTGAAATGTACGACATGACATTTATGTTTCTTGGCAATGTAAACCATCTTGCTTCAATTCTCTCATGCTTCGGTACTTCATACAGTTTGGAAATCCCTACCAAGATTCAGTGATTATATACAACAATCTTTTGCTATGTCTCTTATCATGTACGGCAGACCAACTGAGAAGTGCAAAATTATCATTGTGAGTTACCTCCATGGTGAACACCATATGTCTAGGATCATCAATAGTTTTGAACCTATTGGACATCTAGTGAAACCCAATCCCAAAAGAGGATGTACTGGGAAAAAATATTGCTCACGTTAACTTGACCCCCCTGATTTTTGTTCCAACTAAACAACCAGTTAGCACATAGCCATAGAGATTCTACATGTGGTTTATATTGGTTTCCATTGTAACTAGTTGGTCATTGCATACATTGATGTCACAAGCTTAGGGTGAATGTCTAGATCACATCCGACCATATGTGTTTATCGTTGTGTGTATCGTGTACACATGGTTCATGACTGTTTGCTCTATGCTCAGGTTAGTTGGTGTAGTTGCCACTCCCACCGAAAGAGAATGAGGTTACAACAGATGCATTCTATTTGATTTGAGTAGATGAGTGCATGTTCTAACATATCCCACCAAATCATGTGATTTTTTTAATGTTTGACCGGTACAACAACCTCCTAGCCTTGTATTAACTACTACATTGTACGGAGTATGTGGCTATATATGAAGCTCTTACCCCGCGCTAGATTGATAGACCAAAAGAAGATCAATGCAACAAAGGTGGTCGACTGAGTTAGTGAGGCCTAGAGCAATGCAAAGTGCAGATTGTGTAGATGGGCGTGGGAGGAGTCAGTAGAATGTTGGCCATACTGGGCCAATCTAGATTTTCAACAAATATATTTGGGTTCCTGGTCTATCTGGACAATTCATTTGTTTGAGACCCGTGCAGTAGTCTGAATGTTCTGCGAGGCAAATTATCTAATATGAAGATGCCTACTTCTTGCTTTGGGTCACTTTGGCAGACAACTAATGTGTCTTTTCTTAGACCCTGAATACAATGTTTCCGCCCACCGTGAAAATAATACTACACCATTGTTGGTCTTTCATTAATGAAGAGCTCGAGGTTCACATTGATTATTTTACGACGTCGATGTTCTCTCCTCTCTCTACTGTCATTGTATCTCACTCTCGGAGCTGGTGAGCACAACACCGCCCCAAGAATTTTCGAAATGGTATTCTGGTAAATCATAACAGAATATAATTTTTATAATTACAAAAATCAACCAATAACGTGTCAAAACACCATGATATGTGATCCTTGTGAAAGAAAATTTTCTTTTTAGTTAAGCATCTAATTGTAATGTAATTGCAGTTATGCAAGTAAAAGGGAAGACACAAAAATCAGTATACATTACAAAAACTATACTCCATGGTGTATTGAGAACAAAATAAAAGGAAAAACTACAAAGAGAAGGAACTGAACCCAAGGCCTCTTTTCCCCGAAAATAATTACTGTAAGACCTCATCTATCAAATGTTTGATGGCCCAATTGTGCTATATGTGTTGAAATTACCGGGTGAATCCCATTCACTAATTCTCAATAAATCACATAGGTCCATAAGGCTCATTTATGCATAGCAAGATGAATTTTGTCTGTGAAAAAGAGAGCAACTACTCTGATTTTATTTACTTGAAACCACCATATTTATTACAAACTACTAACACCACCCAAAGATAGCTTCAAAAGCTACCAAGGGAGGATGATGCACAAACTTGTTACATGTTGTGCTAACCGCACATCGGTCCTCGAGTGTAACAGCTCACAAATGAACGACCAGGGGCAGTACCACTCTAACAAACAATAAAGCACAACAGGCACCCAGATAAATGAGAAGATGCCAGCAACAGGTTCAAGTTAAGCTACTACACATGCTTTGAGATATTATGGAGACCACAAGGAAGATCACATCCCTAGTGCCTGCAGTGAGAACCATCGCCAACTTTAGTCATCGGCCCACCGTGATACTATCCACAACCAGTCACCAACCATTTATTGCCTTGAAGATCTTATTTACTATCATTTCGAACATTCTTGTTCTGCACCATAGTATTTCTTAATTTTTCCTGTTGTTTCTACAAAGCAACCCAATCATTAAGCGACATGTCAATCATGTTAACTGGGATAGAAGGGTCAATAATCCTCATGTTTTCGGAAACATCATTGTTCCCCAATCTCCATATGGTCCAAAGAATATCTGAAATTCCCACCATCATTAAAGGTTTTTCATTTCTATGAACTTCTTTAATCCACAAATTGAATAAATCATGGACATTGTCAAGAACATTGGAAAAATTAAAAGAGCATTTTATAACATTCTAGAGCATCATGACAATACAAAATTGCAAAAAGGATAATTGATAGACTCATGTTTTTCAGAAAAAGGACAAGCTTTGTCCCCCACCCAACTCCTTTTGACTGGATTATCTTTGGTCAGGATGTTGTTCTTAAGAGTCAACCACAAAAAACACTTCAATACTTAGAGGTATTTTCGTTTTCCACGTATATAAATTTATGTGGCTATTCACTCCTATCAGCAATCAAGTCTCTGTAATAATATTTAAATGTGTAAATTTCGTTCTTGGTTAAGATCCATCCAATGGTGTCTTCATGATCACTAAGTTGTATCTCATCACAAGCTTCTTTAATATTTGTCTAGAGCTCCAAGGAGTCACCCCAGGAGGTTCTCCTGAACCTAATACTGTCAACTAGATATTTTTTATCAAAACATACATTATATAATCTAGGATAATTATCCTTCGAAGGTTTGTCCCCCAACCATCAATCTTCCTAAATCTAACATTTCTACCACCCACGGTAACTTGCACAAAGAAAAGAAATGTTCTTTGTATTTCAACAACCCTTTCCATAATTGGGAATCTTTCTGTTCGTGTTGACCCTAGTGATACCTTTATTATTGAGTATTTCTTTTCAAAATAGTTTCCCAAAGGCCTTCACTCAAAATAGTTTCCTATCATCATTTACACAACAAATCTTGACGCATCAGTGTTAGG
>NC_041381.1:617915760-617933193 GCF_002162155.2 Triticum dicoccoides
TTTTGGTCTGCATACTTTGGACAATTTCACCAGGTGGTGTTCATTTTTTATTTGCTCTTCCTGCCATAAAAATATGGTTGTAAAGAAGTCCATTCTTTTTCCCACCCCTACATGCAGCCCATAATAGGACATCATGAAGTTTGGTATGCCCGACAATGAAGATTGAATCAAAGATATTCTACCAAAACTAGCTATGGACGGCCTTGTAAGGACTAGCTATGACATCAAGGGAGTGTGAAAATTTTAGTCCCACTCCTCTAAGGAGGTTGTGTTGCGTGTTGGGCCAACATATAAGGTTAGTTCACCTCGAGCCGACAAGGATTGAGCTTCTCTGTTGGCGGTCTTCGTTAGGCATGCAACAAGCCACCCTACACGGATCTAGGCGCGCCAGCCAAGAGGAGCATCACACACATTGGGATCGCGCTGCTATGGTGCAGCCTCAATGTATTGAACCCTGGCCACCTCGACAACTGATGACTCCGCCTCCTCAAGGTTGGCCTTCACCATCACCTTGCTCCACCAAAGCGATGACGCCACTGACTGTTGGACGACTTCCCCGTCCTCGCTGCTACGTCTTGAGCTTTGCGTTGGTTTTCCTTGAAGAGGAAAGGGTGATGCAGCAATAGTAGCGTAAGTATTTCCCTCAGTTTGAGAACCAAGGTATCAATCCAGTAGGAGCCTCCTCAAAAGTCACACGCACCTACACAAACAAACAAAGAACTCGCATTCAACGGAATAAAGGGGTTGTCAATCCCTTCACGACCACTTGCGAAAGTGAAATTTTATAATACAGATAGGAAAAGTAAAGATGCAAATAAAAGTAGATTTAAAGCTTATATGATAAAAGATAGACCCGGGGGCAATAGGTTTCACTAGTGGCTTCTCTCAAGATAGCATAAGTATTATGGTGGGTGAACAAATTACTGTCGAGCAATTGATAGAAAAGCGGATAATTATGAGATTATCTACGCATGATCATGTATATAGGCATCACGTCCGTGACAAGTAGACCGACTCCTGCCTGCATCTACTACTGTTACTCAACACATCGACCGCTATCCAGCATGCATCTAGAGTATTAAGTTCATAAAGAAGAGAGTAACGCATTAAGAAAAATGACATGATGTAGAGGGATACTCATGCATTATGATATAAACCCCATCTTTTTATCCTCGATGGCAACAATACAATACATGCCTTGCTGCCCCTGCTGTCACTAGGAAAGGACACCGCAAGATTGAATCCAAAGCTAAGCACTTCTCCCATTGCAAGAAAGATCAATCTAGTAGGCCAAACCAAACTGATAATTCGAAGTGACTTGCAAAGATAACTTCATCACACATAAAAGAATTCAGAGGAGAATCAAATATTTCTCATAGATAAACTTGATCATAAACCCACAATTCATCGGATCTCGACAAACACACCGCAAAAAGAGTTACATCGAATAGTTCTCCAAGAAGATCAAGGAGAACATGGTATTGAGATCCAAAAAGAGAGAAGAAGCCATCTAGCTAATAACTATGGACTCGAAGGTCTGTGGTAAACTACTCACAACTCATCGGAGGGGCTATGGTGTTGATGTAGAAGCCCTCCGTGGTCGATTCCCCCTCCGGCGGAGCGCCGGCGAAGGCTCCAAGATGGGATCTCGCGGATACAGAAGGTTAATGTGGTGGAAATAGTTTTTCGTGGCTTGTTCTGATGTTCTCGGGGTACATGGGTATATATGGGAGGAAGAAGTAGGTCGGTGGCCGCCCGACGGGCCCACGAGATAGGGGGCGCGCCTAGTAGGGGGGCACCCTCCACCCTCGTGGCCGCCTCGGCTGCTTCATGACGTGCACTCCAAGTCCTCTAGATCACGTTCGTTCCAAAAATCACCCTCCCGAAGGTTTCATTCCGTTTGGACTCTGTTTGATATTCCTTTTCTTCGAAACACCGGAATAGGCAAAAAACAGCAATACAGGTTGGGCCTCTGGTTAGTAGGTTAGTCCCAAAAATGATATAAATGTGTAAAGTAAAGCCCATAAACATCCAAAACGGGTAATATAATAGCATGGAACAATCAAAAATTATAGATACGTTGAAGACGTATCAAGCATCCCCAAGCTTAATTCCTGCTCGTCCTCGAGTAGGTAAATGATAAAAACATATTTTTTGATGTGGAATTCTACCTAGCATAATTCTCAATGTAATTTTCTTTATTGTGGCGTGAATGTTCAGGTCCAAATGATTCAAAATAAAAGTTCATATTGACATAAGAAATAGTAATACTTCAGGCATACTAATCAAAGCAATCATGTCTTCTTAAAATAACATGGCTAAAGAAAGTTCACCCCTACAAAATCATATAGTTAGGCTATGCTTCATTTTCATGACACAAAATACTCCCATCAAGAACAACCCCGGTTTCAGCCAAGAAATTGGTCCATACTTTTTAACGCGCTTCAGCCTTTTTCAACTCTCACGCAATACATGAGCGTGGGCCATGGATATAGAACTATGGGTGGAATAGAATATGATGATGGAGGTTGTGTGGAGAAGCCAAAAAAGGAGAAGGTCTCGCATTGACGAGGATAATCAACGGGCTATGGAGATGCCCATCAATTGATGTCAACATGAGGAGTAGGGATTGCCATGCAACGGATGCACTAGAGCTATAAATGTATGAAAGCTCAACAAAAGAAACTAAGTGGGTGTGCATCCAACTTGCTTGCTCACGAAGACCTAGGGCATTTTGAGGAAGCCCATTGTAGGAATGTACAACCCAAGTTCTATAATGAAAATTTTCCACTAGTATATGAAAGTGACAACATATGAGAATCTATATGAAGAACATGGTGCTACTTTGAAGCACAAGTGTGAAAAAAGAGTTTGTAACATTGCCCCCTTTTTTATTTTCTTTTTTTCTTTTTTCCTTTTTTTTCTTTGGGCTTTCTTTTTTTTTCTTTATGGCCATTCTTCTTTTTTTCCTTTTTTTTCTTTGGCCTTTTTTTTGGCCTTTCTTTTTTTTATTTGGGGACAATGCTCTAATAATGATGATCATCACACTTTTATTTATTTACAATTCATGAAGTATAACTCAAAACTAGAACAAGATATGACTCTATGTGAATGCCTCCGGCGGTGTACCGGGATAGGCAATGAATCAAGAGTGACATGTATGAAAAATTCTGCATGGTACCTTTGCCACAAATACGATGTCAACTACATGATCATGCAAAGCAATATGACAATGATAATGTAAGTCATGATGATGAACGGAACGGTGGAAAGTTGCATGGCAATATATCTCGGAATGGCTATGGAAATGCCATAATAGGTAGGTATGGTGGCTGTTTTGAGGAAGATATAAGGAGGTTTATGTGTGATAGAGCGTATCATATCACGGAGTTTGGATGCACCGGCGAAGTTTGCACCAACTCTCAAGGTGATAAATGGCAATGCACGGTACCGAAGAGGCTAGCAATGATGGAAAGGTAAAAGTGTGTATAATCCATGGACTCAATATTAGTCATAAAGAACTCATATACTTATTGCAAAAGTTTTATTAGCCCTCGAAGCAAAGTACTACTACGCATGCTCCTAGGGGAGAGGTTGGTAGGAGTTAACCATCGCGCGCCCCCGACCTCCACTCAAGGGAAGGCAGTCAAAAGAGCACCCTATGCAATAAATTTGTTACACAACTTTTACCATGCGTGCATGCTACGGGACTTGCCAACTTCAACACAATCATTCTTTAATTTAGTAATCACCCAACTAGCATGACTATAATATCACTATATCCATATCTCAAAACAATTATCAAGTATCAAATTGATCATAGCATCCAATTCACTTCCTATGATAGTTTTTATTATACCCAACTTCGATGCCCACCATTCTAGGACCAATTTTATAACCATAGAAAATACCATGCTGTTCTAAAAGACTCTCAAAATAATATAAGTGAAACATGAGAGACTAACAATTTCTACAAACTTAAGCCACCTCCGTGCTCTAAAAGATATAAGTGAGGCACTAGAGAAAAAACTATCTAGCTCAAAAGATATAAGTGAAGCACAAAGAGTATTCTAATAAATTCCAATCAAGTGGGCTTCTCCAAAAATGTGTGTACAGCAAGGATGATTGTGGTAAAGTAAAAAGAAAAGACTAATATCATACAAGACGCTCCAAGCAAAACACATATCATGTGGCGAATAAAAATATAGCTCCAAGTAAAGTTACCGATAAACAAAGACGAAAGAGGGGATGCCTTCCGGGGCATCCCCAAGCTTAGGCTTTTGGCTATTCTTGAATATCTTGGGGTGCATTGGGCATCCCCAAGCTTAGTCTCTTGCCACACCTTATTCCATAGTCCATCAAATCTTTACCCAGAACTTAAAAACTTCACAACGCAAAACTCAACAGGAAATCTCATAAGCTCCGTTAGTGAAAGAAAGAAAAATCACCACATAAGGTACAGTAATGAATTCATTCTTTATTTATATTGGTATTAGACCTACTATATTCCAAGTTCTATATGGTTCATACCATTTAATACTAGCCATAGATGCATCAAAATAAGCAAACAACACACGAAAGGCAGAATCTGCCAAAAACAGAACATTCTGTAGCAATCTGTAACTCTCGAATACTTCTGGAACTATAAAAATCCTACAAAAATAGGAAGTCCTGGGAAATTTGAAATTTATCTACAGCAAAAATAATCAACACAAAATCACGTTTCGATGAATTAACAAAACTAATTTCGTGCGCGCAAAGTTTCTGTTTTTCAGCAGAATCAAATTAACTATCACCATAGGTTATCCTATAGGTTCTACTTGGCACAAACACTAATTAAAACATAAAAACACATATAAACAGAAGGTAGATGCAAAATTTATTACTAAACAAAAACAAAAACAAAAAAAACAAAAAAAATTGGGTTGCCTCCCAACTAGCGCTATCGTTTAACGCGCCTAGCTAGGCATAAAGCGAGGATAGATCTAAGTAGTGCCATAATAATAAGATAGATCTTGAAAATTCATCTCATATTCTCTACGTTCAGCAGCAAGTTTTATTTGAGGCAAGAAAAAGTAATCAAAAGGGCTAAATTTAATGGGACAAAAGTCCCCAAGATCAGTCTCAGGAGGTATGGGTTCCTCCTTTGGCCCTTCATATTGCACAACTAATTCATCATTATAAGCATTAATTCTTTTGGCAGAACTTCGTGAGCCTATACTCAAGAGAGTATCCCAGATCATTGTTCCAAAGAGAAAAATCATTATTAAGTTCAGAAATCCTATCAACTAGGACATCGGTAGGAACCTTTTTCTAAGGTTTTCATTGAAAGCAACATAGTCCCAAGATTGAAAACGCCTAATTTCCTCTTGATCAAAGAGGATCGCCTCTATGGGAGGACGACCGACATCCACCCTATAGTGCGCAAAGATTTCTTTCGCCTCTCTTATTATAAATCTAAACTCATGAGCCAAAAAGATAGTAACGGCGCGCTTAACAGAAGAATGCTCAATATTAGAAAATTCCAGGAAAATTCTTTGTATGCAAGGATGCATATGCATAAATTGTCTTTCAAGCTCAACTACAAGCATAGCGATAGCATCCGTGAGACTACTAGTTCTATGAAGAATAGAACCACCCATAGAGGGTAAAGCACCGACACAAGTAAAGAAATCTTGAATAACCCCTTTTCCAATAATATTACCACTACCGATTCAAAACTTTTTAGTATGCAAAATAGGGGGTTCTTCAGCAGGAGCATCAGAATTTTTCATGTTATCATTATTGTCCATATCGACGATAATCTCCCCAATTTCAGACATAACGGCAAACAAAAGCGAGGAGGCAAGAGAGGACACGCGGAAAAGAGAGGAGATTTGGAAAGAAAGGGCGAATAAAATGACAAGGGTGATGTGGGGGAGAGGAAAACGAGAGGCAAATGGCAAAAAATGTAAATGCGAGAGAGATGAGTTTGTGATGGGTACTTGGTATGTCTTGACTTGAGCGAAGACCTCCCCGGCAACGGCGCCATAAATCCTTCTTGCTATGTCTTGAGCTTGCGTTGGTTTTCCTTGAAGAGGAAAGGATGATGCAGCAATAGTAGCGTAAGTATTTCCCTCAGTTTGAGAACCAAGGTATTAATACAGTAGGAGGCTCCTCAAAAGTCCCACGCACCTACACAAACAAACAAAGAACTCGCAACCAATGCAATAAAGGAGTTGTCAATCCCTTCACGGCCACTTGCGGAAGTGAGATCTGATAGAGATAATATAATAAGATAAATATGTTTTTGGTATTTATAGTATAGATAGGAAAAGTAAAGATGCAAATAAAAGTAGATTGAAAGCTTATATGATAAAAGATAGACCAGGGGGCCATAGGTTTCACTAGTGGCTTCTCTCAAGATAGTATAAGTATTACGGTGGATGAACAAATTACTGTCGAGCAATTGATAGAAAATCGAATAATTATGAGATTATCTAGGCATGATCATGTATATAGGCATCACGTCCGTGACAAGTAGACCGACTCCTGCATGCATCTACTACTATTACTCCACACATCGACCGCTATCCATCATGCATCTAGAGTATTAAGTTCATAAAGAATAGAGTAACGCATTAAGAAAGATGACATGATGTAGAGGGATAAACTCATGCAATATGATATAAACCCCATCTTTTTATCCTCGATGGCAACAATACAATACATGCATTGCTGCCCCTGCTATCACTAGGAAAGGACACCGCAATATTGAACCCAAAGATAAGCACTTCTTCCATTCCAAGAAAGATCAATCTAGTAGGCCAAACCAAACTGATAATTCGAAGTGACTTGCAAAGATAACTTAATCACACATAAAAGAATTCAGAGGAGAATCAAATATTTCTCATAGATAAACTTGATCATAAACCCACAATTCATCGGATCTCGACAAACACACCGCAAAAAGAGTTACATCGAATAGTTCTCCAAGAAGATCGAGGAGAACATGGTATTGAGATCCAAAAAGAGAGAAGAAGCCATCTAGCTAATAACTATGGACCCGAAGGTCTGTGGTAAACTACTCACAACTCATCGGAGGGTCTATGGTGTTGATGTAGAAGCCCTCCGTGGTCGATTCCCCCTCCGGCGGAGCGCCGATGAAGGCTCCAAGATGGGATCTCACGGATACAGAAGGTTACGGTGGTGGAAATAGTTTTTCGTGGCTTATTCTGATGTTCTCGGGGTACGTGGGTATATATAGGAGGAAGAAGTAGGTCGGTGGCCGCCCGAGGGGCCCACGAGATAAGGGGGGTGCCCAGTAGGGGGGCGCCCTCCACCCTCATGGCCGCCTTGACTGCTTCTTGACTTGCACTCCAAGTCCTCTGGATCATGTTCGTTCCAAAAATCACGCTCCCGAAGGTTTCATTCCGTTTGGACTCCGTTTGATATTCCTTTTCTTCTAAACACTGGAATAGGCAAAAAACAGCAATACATGATGGGCCTCCGGTTATTAGGTTAGTCCCAAAAATGATATAAATGTATAAAGTAAAGCCCATAAACATCCAAAACGGGTAATATAATAGCATGGAACAATCAAAAATTATAGATATGTTGGAGACGTATCACTCGCTAAATTTCCCCTTTAAACAATAGAGAGGCATCCCTCCCATCATCTCCAACATTAAGTTGGTGTTTGTGCCTTTGCACCAAAACCGAGTCATGCTCGCCAAGTCACACACAATTACTCATGTGTTCTCTCTTGCATTATTGACCTCAAAAACACATGTGTAGTTTCATAGTTATTACTGATGCATACCACTATGATTATTAATTTCACCGTTGTTGTAGAACAGTTCTCTTTGTCTTGAACTTTCCTAGGGACTTGGCCACATTGCAACTTTCATTTGAAATATCAGAGATCGAAATTAGCAGATTTGGTACCTTACCACACATGTTTGGGTACCGGACCATCAAGCTTTAGATCTATAGTGCCATATCAATAGATGATGACATGGTTATACATATTTAAATTGCATTCATGTTTTGTCATTTAACACCACATCGAGCCTATCATTGACACCAAATGGTTTCTTTCTGCTAGAACATTACTTCATCTCTACACTAAATTGATGGTGTAATCACGGTTCTAGTTTTTTGTATATGAATACATTCACCAGTTAAGGAAGCTATCTAATTTCCTCAATATATTTCATTTTTTATTCTGAAGTTTATTTTTGAGGTAAAAATATCTTCCATTTATTAACACGAATTTAGCTCATTGTTACCTATTTGAATTCATTTTGACTACATTGGCAATTTCTCCTCCATGGATGTCAGTCAATGTATTGGCCTCTACGTGTTGATCATGGCATAGATATAAAAATGACAAGGTATCCCCTTATTAACACAAATATGTTTTGTTTTCCTCTAAGAAAAAACTTAGCGGTTCCAACACTATTTTTGTATTTGCATTTGTGAACAATGTTAGAATCTCCTATTTCTTATGCTTTGTTATTTTGCATACTACTTCTTTAAATCATGTTTTTAAAAATTAGTCATCAATGCCTATTTCAATGTTGTTTCTTAGTGGTTTGTGTAGGTCATTCATAATCAATTGCAATGTTTGATCATGTTTGTTACGTCTTTGTCTCCATGTAATTAGCAATTTGACTTCCCCAAGTGATCATGCATATATTATTTGATAATTGGCACTTTTTAATCTATAGTATACTAAGGAGATTTAAGTTGCTGCCCTATAAGTACTAATTCAATGTTGGGCTACCTTCAGAATTGCAGAGTTCTCTTTTAAAGGTATGGCATTCCGAATCATTTTCTGATTTTAAATTAACAATTCTTTGTTCATTCCTCATTGTTATGACCTGCATGCCATTCATTAGCACCAAAATCTAGAAAAATAAAGGATTCAACATATCAATACACTAACCTTTGTTGCTATATTCATATGTTAATTTCTATCAAATGTAGTTTTTTTGTCGTGTATTAACTATTCAACTTTCTTTTTCTTATGGGAACAACCATGTATTTTCCCAAGATGTAGTGAGGTGAGTGCTCTAACCTTCCTCTTTCCTTTGTTTTAGAATATCTTACATCTCTAAGTAATGTTCCCTTTTGGTGAGATCTCTAAGAATGCGAAAGTATCTTTCTAATCTCGAGCTCAAATGCTTCTCCCATGAACAGTAAAATAAAATCTAATTTTTGTGGCAAACTTTAAGAAATGTTTGAAATGTATGCAATTTTTCATCACGAAATCACATTGGAGCAAGTTGTGGCAAAAACAACAAAATCAGAGCTCCAAAATGCATTTGAAGTAACATTTTCAGAGGATCTATTTTGTTTTATTACCACGCCTTGCACCGATGTGTTTTTGTGATGAATTTTTGTGCGCACATTCTTTAAAGTTTGCCACAAAAAAATCATTTTCTTTATTTTCCCTATTTTTTTCTAATTACTGTTCATGCAGGAGCATTTGAGCTAAAAAAAACTCCACATCCCTAAGAATGTCCCTTTTTTTTACTGTAGGTTACGTGGGGCAAATCTTAATGAAATACTGTAGAGAACCATGACACAGAGGTCGTTCTCCTTCGCCAAGTAGACGCCATTGCCAATACATGTGCCATCAACTCTGTGACCATGTTTGCTCTTGATAATTTTGTGTTCTTTCATACTGTGGTCTGCAAGGGATTATTTATGTACTGTGTCATGGCGGTACTTTTTTTGTAATTGTATAATTCGTCTATGCTGAGAACAAATGTAAAAAATAAAAGTGGGCTGCGTTCTTACCCTGCTTTGCTATATCAGGCACCTGTCTTATTTTTTTCTCATTGTAGGGAATAGTAACCTCTATTGCTAAATGATATAACTATGAGCTTTCTCATTCTTAATAAGGAGCTTTGTCCCAAAACATCCACCATTACTAAGCTGGCAGGCCTCCTGGTTCCATTGCGTGCCTTAGTCTTTGGTGGGCATACAAAAGGTTGAAGGCTCTCCTGGTCAAAGAAGTGGAAAGAATATGAGTGCGGAGTTTCTGCTCCCGGGCTCATCTGCATCCCGTTCTTAAAAAAAAATCAAAACAAATACTAGAAAAATTCAAAAAAATCCAATTTTTTTGTGTGGTAGATAATTTGATGCGCCAGGTTCGCTTCAAATTTCAACTCATTTGGACATCTAAGAAGCTCTCGGCAAAAAAGACAAATTCAGTGTATGTAAAAAAGTTTACTGTTCATGCACTGTTCTGATCAGATTTGTCTTTTTTGCCGAGAGCTGCTCAAATGTCCAAATGAGTTGAAATTTGGGGCGGATCTCACGCATCAAATTATCTACCACACAAAAAAAATGGATTTTTTGAATTTTTCTAGTATTTATTTTGAATTGTTTTCTGAGAGGGAGCAGATGAGCCTGGGCACCAAATTGGATTTCCGAAAGAATACATGCTCTTTTCACACACAGCTGATGGACACCTACCTCTCAAGCTCCTCCCCCCCATTTCAATTTGCTTTGGAAATCGTCTGCCTACTCAGGTGCTTAGTCCCAAGTTGTTTTTGGAGCCTCCTTCACGACAAAGTTAACACTCAAATTCCGCTTCATTGTAAAAATGTATTCCTCCTAGATTCCATTTGTGCCGCATGTCATGCTCGTGTCTAGGAATACAATGCACGGGGAATCATCTAATTCATGCAACGGTACACGCCGGCCCTGTTTCATGCTGATATTCAGATCATGGGATAACTAGCTAGCTAGGGTGTGCGGTACTCCACCGTGTACCCAAGCTGCCGGCCATCTCTTCAAAACGTAGCAGGATCCAAAGCGTTTAAACTAAACAATAACTTGTTGAAAGTACCACTTCTATAGTACTCCACAAGGCTCCAAGCCACATGCGAGTGCACCATGCATGTTTCCCCGATGAACCTCGTATATCCATTACGACTTGACCCATAAAGTAAACAACAACTTGATCCAATGATCTCCGCTAATTAATCCAACATGCGAGTAAACAGCAACCAAGAAACCATTCTTAATCAACTACTAGTTTCATGCAGATGCTCAGCTAGGGCCCGACGAGCATCTCTAACCGATCCCCTAAAATGCTTTATAGGAGTAAAACTTCAGTTTTCCTTCACTAAATTGCACTTAATTGATCCCCTAAAAGCTTTAGAGCAGTAAAATATCCTCCTCGTCCGCCCGACTTTTATTTTTACTCGGCCGCTCACCCATGGAGTAAAAAAGATTCCCCTCCCTCCTCAGCCGCACGAACCCCTCCCTACGCTGCATCCACTCCAGCACCGCCCTACTTGCCTTTGCCGGCCACCACACGCCACCGCCGACCCTCGTAGCACCCACCGTTGTCCTTCCCACATCGATTTGGTTGGTTCTCGTTGCTAGTGGGGCCTATATCGACAGATCTACCGTGTCACTACCGTTGTCGGATTCGACGGACTCACATGTATGTCCTCCTCCTCTCGGCGCCCATTAGCTCGTCAGTTCGCCGCTGCTGGTTATCAAGTGTGACAATTGTCATGGCTAATTCGGTGCCTAGTTTCGAGCACGCCGAAACATCCCGAATGGGTGTTCTACAAGTGTGAAAAGGAAGGAGTGAGCCATTTTCTACGGTTATTCTTCGCATTCATTACCAATTGGAAAGTTATTTGCTCAAAATTGTATGTAGGATGGATGCAAGTTTTGGTATTGAAAACAAAAGTACATTGATCTATTGATAGCGAGAAATTTGCTAGATGTTCGTGCACTACTTGCTAGAGATGAGACTAGAGACACTAGTGCAGAACCGGCATTTAGTGCCGGTTCGTAACGGCCTTTAGTGCCGGTTCTACAACCGGCACTAAAGAGCGGGGACTAAAGCCCCCCCCCCCCTTTAATACCGGTTCGTCACGAACCGGCGCTAAAGTGCGAACACGTGGCACGAGCCGGGCCCCGGTGCGCGTAGGGCTTTAGTACCGGTTGGTAACACCAACCGGTACTAAATGTTGGGGTGTTTTCTTTTATTTTCCATTACATTTTTTTTGTTTGCCGGTATTTCACGATACTACAAATTGTACACGTTATGCATATATATAAATAGATTTTCTTGTACGTATAGAACCTCATATATATATACATATATATATATATATATACATATATATATATACATATATATATATATACATATATATATATATATATATATATATATATCATTGAATGTCTCACAACCAACACCATTATTCACACATACACATGTATATATACATATACAATTTCTCCTACATATGTTGGTGCCTCCGGAGCATGATGACAAGTGGTTCATGGGGGCAGTAGCGGGTAATAGTATTCTCCTTTGGGATTTATGACCTGGTCCAGCAAAAATCCGGCTATTTCCTCTTGAAGTGCTAGTATGCGGTCCGATGGTAGGAGCTTATCCCGCACCTCTCTGAACTGTTAAGAAGGAGATCAATATGCATGTGTGTTAGTTGTGTGACTATATCGATAATGGTGTGAATAGTGTTCTGACAAACATACCCAGTCCTGTCTATCAGATCTGCTCCTTTCAGACGTCATCATGCGAATGTTCTCACAAATGTAGAATGCACACAGATTATTCCCTGACGCCTGCTTCAGGGCCTTTACGAGAATGGAATTGAATCAGATAATGATTAATCAAGCATGATAATTAATTAATGATATTGAAACAAGAATTAAAAAGATGGTAGCTAGCTAGTACTACTTAATTACTTACCTTTGGTCGATGCCAAAACAACTTTTATTTCCATTCGCCTGGAGTCACCGCGATGAACTTTGCCCATGCCCTGCCCGCCGGCAAAGAAAATTAATAAAGGAGTTATTAAATAGTTCATATCAGGAAATGACAAACTAATAATAGGCCGAGATATATATAGTTAATAATGATTGAAATTACCTGTTGACTATCCCCTTCACTATGGTGAAGTCACTTTCTTCTTTAGTTAGCGAGTCCAGTAATTCAATTTTTCCTCCTCAACTTTAATGTCTATCAAGACCCAGTGCCAACTGCATGCGCACACGTTTGCATGTCTTAAATAAGCGTGCATTTGCATAAAATTAATCAACTACCGTAAACCGTATCAACTTACTTATTAACATCTAGCTAGCTAGTAAGCAAAAACAGAATTTGTAGTACAAAACAGTGTGACTCACAGGAAGTTGTAAGGAAGTAGTATATCTTCATTGCTATTGAGGCGCTTAAAGAACTCTACCATGCTTTCCTCTATACCTGCTTGATAAAATGGATACTTCCATATGTCCTCATTAATGGTATTTGGGTCAATGAACCTAATGCCATAGCGTCCAGATTTTTTCATTTCATACATCTTCATCCTGCATATAATACCACAGAAAAGAATATAGTGAGGATAATTACATGTAATGATTGATCAAAATTATCACTACATAATTAGCTTGAGACTTAAATTACAGAAAGAAATCACTTACAGACAATAGCAACTGACGATAGACTTGTCGAGTGAGTCTTGATTGTATAACTGAAAAAGTTCTGTATACTCAATGGATAGAGCTTTCTCATGGTAATAATGCTCCTTCTTGACATTCACCGTGAGGGACACTCAATTGGAAATCTTGGTCATGTTTATGTACCATTGATGCAATTGATACATTCTCGTTGGGAGGTCCTTGACCTTGTCTGGATGGACGAAAGGTTGGCCCCAGGCATATTTCCATTTTATTTCCGATTCTTTAAGCGGAGACATGGGCTCGATTTTGAGGAGTTGTCCAACAGAGATCTTGAGCATTTCAGCCTGCATGATATGCTCCTCCGTTATTACCACATCGCCCTGTTGGGGAACGCTAACGGTTTGCCCACAATAATATTTGGCGCGCGTACTCCTCTCATGTGTTGTTGGCACAACAAGCGGGGGGATCGCTTGCGCCGCCCGTTCTCCCAGCTGGGGAACGGTTTTCCCGCATTTTTTGCCAGCTGCTTGTTGGCTCGAGCTCGAGTTCGCTTCCTTTTGTAGTGGTGCTCGATGTAGCTTCCTGATTTGACGCTTATAGTCTGAGTCAACAGGCTTGGGAGCTGGTGCTCTAGCCATATGAATGAAGTGGTCAATCATTTTCTCAGGCACTTTCTCCTTTGGGGGCGGTGCCGGTTTCGGTCCAAAATGGGCGTCCACATGGGCCTGCACAATGGCTGTGTTTTGCTCCTCGGTCATGTCGTAAGGCCTCCGAGGAAGAGGAGCGAGGCTTGGACCATATTTATATCGCTTGTCTCCGCCTGTACTTCCTGAACTACCTCGACTCGTACCGCTACGCACCAAAGCTGCGGCATGTCTCTTCTGTGATTGCTGAGACGGCGGAGACGGCTGACGTGGAGTTGGACCAGGAGAAGTGGCCTGACGATGTGCCGGACTTGAAGCAGGAGGTGGCGCCTGACACGGTGCCGGACTTGAAACCGGCAGAGGAGGTGGCGGACTTCAAGGAGGAGTCGTCGCACGCGTTCGTGGACTTGGAGGAGCGGGAGTCTGCTGACTCGGTGGCGGACTTCGAGGAGTCGACAGACGGCACGGTGTCGGTGGAATTCGAAAGATGATGCAATCCTTTCTCCATAGGATGATACGATGTATGGCCTCTCCCAGTGTGCGCTCGTCTTCACCTCCAGGAATGTCAAGCGTTAGCCCCGAATATGGGTCCACCACTTCATCAACCATGACACGAGCATAGCCCTCTGTAATTGGGATGCAATGGTAGGTTGCTTCGGGGGTCACTGGAAAAGCAACGCCGTCCTCCACCTTCATGGATATGTTCTTCATTTTGGAGTGCAGCTCACAGTTAGTGTTCTCTATGATGTCATCCACAGGGTATGTATCCAGCAGTGTGTCGCCCGGGGCAGAACCAACGCTGCTTCTCGGCATGGATGGGACGGTGCTATCCAATGCTGGACGATCATCCGCTTGTTGCTGCCGCTGCTGAGACCCCCTTTCATGGCTAAGTGAGTTGATCTGCTGCTGCTGCTACTGCTGGAATTTGAGTGCCAGGTCCGCGTGCCTTGCTTCTAGGCCTTGAAGGCGTTCTGCGTCCTGCTTCCTCTGCTCCTCCTCCAGCTTCCTCTTCTTCTCCTCCTCCATCTTCTTTCTTGCACGGGACCTATAGTCGTCATTCCAGTCCGAAAAGCCCTCATACCAGGGAATAACACCCATGCCTCGTGTTCTTCCCGGGTGTTCAGGATTTCCCAGGGCGCGCGTAAGCTCGTCGTTCTCTCTGTTGGGCATGAACACCCCCGCTCGAGCTTCTTCTATTGCGTCAAGTATCTTTTGTTCGGCTCCTTTTAGACTTGCCTTCTTCGAAACCAGGCCTGTCTTCGGGTCCAACGCCCCCCCCATGCGCATAGAACCAAGTTCTGCACATGGGGGGCCAGCTCCAAGTAATCAGAGTGACCCCTGCACCCTCCATCTCTTGCTCAGACTTATCCCACTTAGGCAATCCCACCGTGTAGCCACCTGGACCCAGCCTATGGAACTACGTCTTTCTTGCGGCATTTGCCTTGTTTTTCATCGACCGTTCCTTAGATAATTATGAATCCTTGAAGGTCACGAAACCGTCCCAGTGTTCTCTTTGCTTCTCTAGTGTTCCCTTGAAATCTGGAGTCTTCCTTTCATTAGCGAGGTAGTTGGCCCATACAGTTTTCTTGTGGGTGTTGAATGCAATTGCCATCTTCTTAAGAGCAGCGGCCTTGACTTTCTCCACATCTGCTTTAGTGAAATGATCTGGTAGGGTGAAATGCTCCATCAGAGATTTCACCAGGTCTTTTTTGGCTCTGTCATCGACCCAAGTAACACCTGGACATTTAGTCTTTGGCTCTTTCCATTCTTCAATGGAGATCGGGAGTTTGTCCTTCACAAGAACTCCGCACTGACGAGTCCACTTGTCTGCAACGTTCTTAGGCGTGAGGGGTTCGCCACTAAGTTTGATGGATTCGATGTGGTACTTTACACCATCCTTCAACAATCTGCCTGGGTCTCGCTTTGTCTTGCTGTCTGTAGAAGCAGATTTGCTCGATCCGGAGGGCTGAAAGAAGAAAGATCGATTCGTTAATATATCTTCAATAAAAAAACATGTGATGATCACCAGGATGCGTGCTTATATAAATATATACCTCGCCGGAAGTCTTTGTTATTTGAAGATCAACATTGTCTGTGTCATCACTAACATTGTCTGTGTCATCATAATCATAGTTCATGACTTCATTAGCTCGGTCGTCGAGATCGAATATCTTTTCATCACCCTCTCCGGTGTTGTTCAGATATTGGGAGCCGTCATCTTCATTCAGATCATCTAGCCTATGAGGGCTGCGTATGATGTCGAACAATTCCTCTTCTCTCTCTCTGCTGGTATTGTCCGCCATAGATTTTACTTTACTAATTAATACAGAAGAAATATAAAACAATTTAGTATTCAAATTACAATGCATGGATTCAATTAATCAATAAGGAAAAACTGAATCTCGAATACATCGTCTCGAATATATAATCTCGAATACATCATCGTCTTAATATATATAATCTCGAATACATCGTCTCGAATATTATATATCGAATACATCACTGGCTAGGTACCTAATAAAGATCGAGTCCTACAGAAGAATCTAGGGCGCCACTCACGGTTCCTGGGGCGCGGGCGGTGCACACCCAAAGAGAAGGAACCATCACAGGATCATATCTCCGCTCATCTGCCCAAAGAACCCGCCAAGTAGCGGAGAACCTTACATCGTCCATAGCAGCCATGTAGCGATGGACGTGCTCATCTTCCTCCCTGACATGGCGACGCACCACCTCCGGCGGGGCCGGCTGCCTCTGCACCGAATGTGGCCCACACGAACGCCACCAAAGAAGATCAGGGTCGACGACGGGACCCGAGGTCGGGTTCCTCACCAAGCTGCGCGCCCCTCCAGGTAGCACCTCCTAGTGCCAGCCCGGCGGAGCCCAGTCCCGGACATGGGTCCTCTGAAGCAGGACGTCGTCGCGAACGGGTCAACGGCGAGGATGCGGGCCGGGCAAATCATCGAGAACAAATACTATATGCCCGCAAAAAGTAACATCTTTTTAATGATTGGATTGTGATAACTAAAATTCTATATATATGCAAATTCTAACAATTTGACATTAATCTAATTCATCTAACTAAAACTAATTCTAAAATTTCCTGATTATATAACTAACATTTCTATAACAATTCTAATATTTATATAACTAAAAAACAGAAAAATTGCTAACATTTCTATAAATATTTGTAAAACTAAAAAACAGAAAACATTTATAACATTTCTATATAACTAACATTTCTAATATTTATATAACTAAAAAACAGAATAATTTCTTACATTTCTATAACTAAAAAACAGAAAAAATTATAACAAACAAACTAATAATGTGTGTGTGTGTAGTG
>NC_041381.1:617933718-617948445 GCF_002162155.2 Triticum dicoccoides
GGCGGGGACGGCCAGGGTCGGCGACGAGGGGTGGGGGCGGCGACGTCGACGGGGACGACGTCGATCGCTGCAGGACGGCACGACGGAGGGACGAAACAGTGTTGTATATATAGGATGGACCTTTAGTACCGGTTGGAGCCACCAACTGGTACTAAAGGTTTGTTTTGGCCAGGCCAAGCGGCGGGAAGCGCACCCCCTTTAGTACCGGGTGGTGGCTCCAACCGGTACTAAAGGGGGGGTCTTTAGTACCGGTTGGTGCCACGACCCGGTACTAAAGGGGGTGCGCTGGTTCCAGGCGGTGCGCAACTTTAGTCCCACCTCGCTACTCGAAGGGCTACCGCACTGGTTTATAAGCCCCAGTGCGGTAGCTCTATCGAGCTCCTCTCCTAAGCAGGCCTACTGGGCCTACCTGTTCTCTTTTGCCCTGTGGGCCTACTGGGCCTTTGCAGGCCTGCATCCTGGCCCAACTAAAGGTTGTGTTCCTAGTCGTATGCAGGCTGCTTTGGCCCACTAGGCGGGCATTTTTATTTTCTTAATTTTTTTTGCTTTATTTATTTTTGTTTTATTTATTTTTGAGTTGTGTTTTGCTGTATTTAGAGTTTCTTTGTGAATATTTTTGCTTTAGGTACAAAAATTTACAAACTTTCTGTTAGTGCCGGTAGTTTTCAAATTTGAATTGTTTAAATTTTGAATTATTTGAAATTTGTGTGAATCACTAGTTTGTGAATAACTTAACTTTGAAAAAAGTTTTTTCAGTGATTCTTTTTCTTATATTTAATATTAGTGTGTTTTATCATTATATTCAATTTTGTAGTGCTTAGGTTATTTAAAAAATGAAATGCCTTTGTAACAGTTCAGTTTTCGTAGGAAACCCTGATACTTCGAAAGAGATTGTCCATTTTGTACATGAAGTGTATCCAGTTTTTGCCGTAACCCTCTCTACTTTTTTGCACATGCTATTTGTATGAAATTATGATACCATGCCAACTTTCAACCTTTTCTGAGTTCATTTGAAATGCTTTTCAATTTCAGGGTCATTTAGCTGGAAAAAATTAGTAAATGCATGAAAAGAATTTGTTTGCACATAAAATTTCTTCGCGTTTCAAATGCCAAAACACATAATTAACTACCCTAACTATTACAGACATTCCCTCCTGGGTGTGAAACACGGAAGAAAGTGATGATAGTGAAGCCGATCACATCCCAGATCTTTGGGTGTGATACTTTTTCTTCGCGTGTGTCCCTTTGCGCCGTAGCCATGGAAAATCTTCATCATTTAATTGGATGCTCGGGTCAATATTCACTGTGAATGGAGCAATTTCATCAAACTTTTCATAATCTTCTGACATGTCTGTCTTGTCATCCACTCCCACGATGTTTATTTTTCCTGAAAGAACTATGTGGTGCTTTGGCTCGTCGTATGATCCATTCGCTTCCTTATCTTTTCTTTTTCTCGGCCTGGTAGACATGTCTTTCACATAAAAAACCTGCGCCACATCATTGGCTAGGACGAATGGTTCGTCTGCATACGCAAGATTGTTGAGATCCACTGTTGTCATTCCATACTGCAGGTCTTCCGTTACCCCGCCTCGTGTCATATTGACCCATTTGCACCGAAACAAAGGGACCTTCAAATCACCTGATGCATAGTTAAGTTCCCATATGTCCTCTATGTAACCATAATATGTTTCCTTTCCCGTGTTGGTTGTTGCATCAAAGCGGACACCACTGTTTTGGTTGGTGCTCTTCTTATCTTGGGAGATCGTGTAAAACGTATTCCCATTTATCTAGTACCCTTTGAAAGTCATTATATTTGAAGATGGTAACTGGGACAGCGAGTACAGGTCATTTTGAATATCGCCATCATTCAGGGCACGTTTCTGAGACCAACCGGCGAAAGTCCTCGTTTGTTCGTGTGTAATCCAGTCGTCAGACTTCTCCGGGTGTTTGGACTGTAGAAAATTCTTGTGTTCCTCCATATACGGAGCCACCAAGGCGGAATTTTGTAGAACTGTGTAGTGTGCTTCAGTGAGAGAATGCCCGTCCATACATATTATTTGATGCCCTCCTAGCGTGCCTTTTCCTTCCAGTCTGCCCTTATGCCGCGATTCAGGAACACCAATTGGCTTAAGGTCAGGAATAAAGTCAATACAAAACTCAATGATCTCCTCATTTTCATGGTCCTTTGAGATGCTTCCTTCTGGCCTAGCACGGTTATGAACATATTTCTTCAAGACTCCCATGAACCTTTCAAAGGGGAACATATTGTGTAGAAATACAGGACCCAAAACGTTAATATCTTCGCAAAGGAAAATTAGGACGTGCGTCATGATGTTGAAGAAGGATGGTGGGAACACCAACTCGAAACTGACAAGACATTGCACCAAATCATTCTGTAACCTTGGTATGATTTCTGGATCGATTACCTTCTGAGAGATTGCATTGAGGAATGTACATAGCTTCACAATGGCTAATCGAACGTTTTCCAATAGAAGCCCCCTCAATGCAACCGGAAGCAGTTGCGTCATAATCACGTGGAAGTCATGAGACTTTAGGTTCTGGAACTTTTTCTCTGCCATATTTATTATTCCCTTTATATTCGACGAGAAGCCAGACGGTACCTTCATGCTGAGCAGGCATTCGAAGAAGATTTCCTTCTCTTCTTTGGCAAGAGCGTAGCTGGCCTGACCCTGATGTATGCCGTCTTTTCCGTGCATACGTTGCTGGTCCTCCCGTGCCTCTGGTGTATCTTTTGTCTTCCCATACACGCCCAAAAAGCCAAGCAGGGTCACGCAAAGATTCTTCGTCACGTGCATCACGTCGATTGTGGAGCGGACCTCTAGGTCTTTCCAATATGGCAGGTCCCAAAATATAGATCTCTTCTTCCACATGGGTGCGCGTCCGTCAGCGTCCTTCGTAACAGGTTGTCCGCCAGGACCCTTTCCAAATATTACCTTCAAATCCTTGACCATATCATGTACATCAGCACCAGTATGGTGGCGAGGCTTCGTCTGGTGATCCGCCTCACCTTTGAAATGCTTGCCTTTCTTTCTTACGGGATGCCTTGTTGGCAGAAATCGACGATGTCCCAGGTACACATTCTTCCTACCACTATCCAAATATATACTGTCGGTATCATCCAAACAGTGCGTGCATCCGCGGTATCCCTTGTTTGTCTGTCCTGAAAGGTTACTGGGAGCAGGCCAATCATTGATGGTCACGAACAGCAATGCCTTTAGGTCAAATTCTTCCTGTCCGTGCTCATCCCACGCACATACACCTATTCCATTCCACAGCTGTAATAGTTCAGCAACTAATGGCCTTAGGTACACATCAATGTCGGTGCCAGGTTGCTTAGGGCCTTGGATGAGCACTGGCATCATAATGAACTTCCGCTTCATGCACAACCCAGGAGGAAGGTTATACAAACATAGAGTCACAAGCCATGTGCTATGGTTGCTGCTCTGCTCCCCAAAAGGATTAACGCCATCTGCACTTAGACCAAACCATACGTTCCTTGGGTCACCTGCAAACTCCTCCCAGTACTTTCTCTCGATTTTTCTACACCGCGAACCATCAGCGGGTACTCTCAACTTTCCTTCTTTCTTACGGTCTTATGCGTGCCACCGCATCGCCTTCGCATGCTCTTTGTTTTGGAACAAACGTTTCAATCGTGGTATTATAGGAGCATACCACATCACCTTGGCAGGAATCTTCTTCCTGGGGCGCTCACCCTCGACATCACCAGGGTCATCGCGACTGATCTTATAACGCAATGCACCACATACCGGGCAAGCGCTCAAATCCTCGTACGCACCGCGATAGAGGATGCAGTCATTAGGGCATGCATGTATCTTCTGCACCTCTAACCCTAGAGGGCAGATATCCTTCTTTGCTTCGTACGTACTCTCGGGCAATTCGTTGTCCTTTGGAAGCATATTCTTTATCATTACCAGCAACTTTCCAAATCCCTTGTCAGATACACCATTCTCTGCCTTCCATTGCAGCAATTCCAGTGTGGTGCCCAACTTTTTTTTGTCAGCTTCGCAATTCGGGTACAACAAATTCTTGTGATCCTCTAACATGCGCTGCAACTTATTCCTCTACAAATCACTTGCGTAGTTTCTCTATGCATCGGCAATGGTCCGACCTAGATCATCAGCGGGCTCATCTGATGCCTCTTCTTCAGCTTGTTCCCGCATTGCCGGCTTAGCTTCTTCCTCCATTGTTGTATCATCGTATTCAGGGAACCCATGGCCAGGATAGATGTCGTCATCCTCTTCTTCTTCATTGTCTTCCATCATAACCCCTCTTTCTCCGTGCTTGGTCCAAACATTATAGTGGGGCATGAAACCGGACTCAAATAGGTGGACGTGAATGGTTCTTGATGTAGAGTAATTGTGACCATTCTTACAGCCAGCACATGGACAAGGCATAAAACCATCCGCCCGCTTGTTTGCCTCAACGGCAAGCAGAAAAGTATGCACGCCATTAATGAACCCGGGAGAGCATCGGTCATCATACAACCATTGTCGGCTCATATCTTCATTATACACAACACCAAATAGACCAAATTAATACAGGTTCATACATAAAGTTCATATACAACACTTAATTAAATGCAACATACAAATAACTCTCTAGCTAAAGAATTTAAATGCAACAACAAATGCGATCAAGATCGCAACAAAGGTAACAATTGATCCAACGACATAATGATACCAAGCCACACTATCAATGACATATTTTCTAATCTTTCTAATCTTCAACCTCATTTTCTCCATCTTGATCTTGTGATCATCGACGACATCGGCAACATGCAACTCCAATTCCATCTTCACCCCCTCAATTCTTTTCAATTTTTCTTTCAAATACCCATTTTCTCTTTCAACTAAATTTAACCTCTCGACAATAGGGTCGGTTGGAATTTCCGGTTCACATACCTCCTAGATAAAAATATCTATGTCAACTTGATGGGCATAATTTGTCATAAACACGAAATGCAACAACTAGTTTTAAAAGAGAATATACCACATCCGAATCATAACAAGGACGAGGGCCGACGGGGACGGATATCAAAACCATGGCACTATGTATAACAAACAACGTACGGGTAAGATAATTATACGAGTAACTATCACTACAAGAAACCTGCTTATCTGTGATAGATATAAACCGTCACAGCAGTGCACAAAACCGTCAGGCCTTGTCCTCCGTGACGTATTCAGAATCTGTCATGTATCGCGCGTCACAATTTGCCACCAGCACACTCCGTGACACAAATGCTTAGCCGTCACAGATTCATGACGGTATTTGACCGTCACTGATCAGGCCCCCGGCCCCGCTCGGCCCACCCCAGGCCCGGGTTTCGGTAACGGACAAATCCGTCACCGACCTGCATGCCATGATGTGTTGCGTGGCATCCACGTGGATCTGATGTGGCTTCATCTGGGCCTCTACCCTTTGGGCCTATAATTTCGGCCCAGTTAATTTGTCGAGCCAGGTCGAATATCCAGAAAAAAATAAGGCATACCGGACTGTTTGGCCCGTTAATTTTTGTCGGGCCCATATTTAAAAAAAACTTCTATCTGTTAGCCTGTTTCTGATGGTCCAGTATGCTGTTTCTCAGCCCGTTTACACTCTACCAAATCTAGCCCATTAATGCTCACAAACCAATTTTGGTCCACCACAATGAAGAACTTTCTTTTGGTACAACAACAATGTAACATAGACAAAAGAGATGCACATCATCACAAAGAGAAATTAAACTCCAACATTACAATAAGATAAGTACTGATCCAACATAAATAAACTTCCATGTCCAAATCCGCTAGCCATCAAACATAACACATCCAACACAACTTCCATCTACCAGCAAAATACTTAGTTTGCATCCAGCAACATCATAAGCAGTTTGCACTACAAAATAACATATAGCAGAAGGCAGGTTCCAGCACATTCACAGCTTCCAGCTGAATTTTGCTTGGACGAACAACTTACTCATGAGCTTATCTTGGATGAATCTGATTTAGTAAAAAGTCTAATTTAGCTTCCATCTCAGCTTGCTTTTTCCTGTTCTCCTCTTCTTGCTTGGTCCTTTCTTCTTCTTGCCTTATCCTTGCTTCTTCTGATTCCTGTAACTTATTGTTCAAGGTTTCAACAAGGGCCCGAAGCTCAGCATTTACCCTCTTCTGCGCTTCCTGTTCTGCCTCACGGTCGCTACGACTGGATCTCTCATGCACGTGCTGGACCCCCACATGCTTAAGAAACATTGGCTTCTTAGTGTGCTTAGTAAGAACTTCAGCCACAGCCTTGGTTGCAGAGTTGGATTGTTCGCCATCTTCTGTAGGTTGAGTGGCTTTATCTTCCATTTCATCCTAGCCATGCAAGCAAATGAACATGGTGAGCAAAACAGGAGACAAATAGGTTTTTCCTATATGTATGCCACATTTCCATGTACAGATGTAGACATATAATTATACTCTAGTCACTACATGTATGCTGCAAGTACTGTAGGCCAAGGACAACAAGTATTTTAGAACAAGGACAAAAAGAGCAAGTACTTTACAAAAGGACAAAAGGTGGCAAGTATTATAGCACAATGACAGAACACAACTAGTATTTTAGCACAAGGACAAAAAATAACAAGTATATTTTGCAATTACTTATTATCCTACTACTGGATCTATGGCAAAAGGTTAACATTTTGATGGTTGGTGATCTTCGAAAGCAGACTTACAATTGCAGCTTGCACAACATCGGTGTAGCCTTTCTTTTTGCTGCTGTAGTGGCACTCTTTGAATAAATCCAATGCAGTGGGTTCTTTCTCCTTGTATTTGTCTCCCTGAAAACAACATATAAGCATCAAGCTAACATTTGTGAAGAAACAACATGTATAGTACCAATATTGAACTGTACTTTATTCATTTATTCACGATGAGATACCATTAAGTGCAAAAGACATGTATTGGCTGTAGGCAAGGCAGCAGTTATATTCATTACTGCTAGCAAACTATGAAACTATCTTACTTAATGTACCTAACAATAGCAGGAGAAGCAGAGGTCAGATATAGTTCGAGCCCAAAACACCGAACCTTAACTTGCTAGCATCAAAAATTTAATATAGAGAAGAACAATATAGCTGCAATGGTAAGGTTTACATGAACTTATGGTCAATAACATTTATGAAGACCAGGCAGAAAAATCTTATGAAAACAATTGCCGGTTACTGTCACATAAACTGTTTGCACATCCCCAGACACATGTTTGACTTACCAGGTTATCACAGTGCACAGGGTAGCTGCGCGAACCAGTAGTGTGGTGAAACTTGACTTGAGCACGGTTATTTTTGTTAATTCCACATATCTTCTACATGGATCGGTGATTCGGAAGATTCTTTGCCCGAGGCCTAATTCCTTTAGAAGATTCTTTGCTTCGTCATAAGATTTTGGGAGTGTATTGGGTTGAGGGAATGCTTCAGCCAGTAGCTTCAAAATGTCAGTAAATGCACTATTTGTGATCCTATGGCATGACTTCAAATGAATAAGATTCACCACAAATGAGAACCTTGAAAACTTGGTACAACCATGATAAAGGTGCCGCTTTGCCTCTTTCCTCACGTTCTTCAAAAAGGACTCATTCTCAGAAGGATTTGCATCATTGTTACCGTCTTCATTTTCAGTTTCCTTCTGATCTTGTTCTACTGTTGTGCGTAGGTCGCCAAACATCTCTTCAAATCGGTCAGCACCATTGTTACCATCCTCGGAGTCATGCACATCAACAGGATGATCAATAACAACTGCATTGAAGTCTTCTCCATGATATATCCAGTGAGTATATGTACTTTCCATGCCATGTGTCAATATGTGCTTGTTCACAACAGCTTGATGCCAGAATTTGCGATTAAGGCATTCTCTACATGGGCATAGTATTTCTTCATTCTCGCTGAATTTTGCTTGAATTAAGTTCATAAACTCTTTGACACCATTGACGTACTCTCGAGAACAGTGTGCCACGAAAACAAGATCAATCCATCTGCATTATAGAAAAAAGACCAACTTAATCAAAGGTAAATAATCAATGACGAAACATGTTTACTAGTAGTTCCCAGGAAACATGCTCTGCAAAACTTCAATTCACAGTAAGATTGTAATGCCCCGGATACAACTTTCCATATTCATAACTCCGACTCTTGCCATTTCCGGCTATGTGATTTATTATTTCCTTCGTGGTTGGGTTTTGTCTGTTGTTTTGCATTTTGTTCTTTTTATGCATCTCATCTCATAACATCATGCGCATTGCATCGGCATCGTTTTCATAAAACTTGCATCCGTTCGGGTTCCGCGGGTTCTCTCTGTTGTCCGTTCGGAGTCCAGACACACTCGCACGCGCCCGCGGCACCTCTGAAATATTATTTTATTAGTGGCATAAAAATGTTCTCGGAATGGGTTGCAACTTGTCATGCGGTCTTATTATAGTGTAGACAGGCCTCCTGCCAAGTTTCATCGCATTCGGAGTTCGTTTGACTGCCCAACCGTTAAATATATAACCGCGATATAGTCGGTAGATACGTCGGACGTTTTTGCTATCCGGAAACCGTGCCGGGCCGCACTTCATCCCTCTCTTCTCAGCCCAAGGCATTCTACACAGCCCCCTAGGTCCAACATACCCCCCCCTCGCGTCTGGAGCCGCCAGATTGAGATCCGAGGGTCCGAAACCCCTCCAAAACCCCCCTAACCCTAGCCTTACCCCTATATAAACACCCCCCCTTCCATATTGGGCAACCCTAGCCCCTAGCCTCCCCTAACCTCCCGCAGCCGCCTCCTCCCACCTCGGGCCCCGCGCCGCCGCTTTCCCCCTCCAAATCCGGCGCCCCCTAGCCTCCTCTCACCACTTGGCAAGCCCCCAGTGGCTAGCCGCCGTCCGCAGCCTCTCCCCATTCGCCACCTGGCCTCCCCGCGTCCCGCAGCCCTCCAGATTCGACCCGTTATGTTCTTTTCTATTCTGTGAATTTCCTATTTTCCAAGGAATTGGCAGAATTGCAGAAAACCCCTCCATATTCATGCATTTAATTACTCACAAACCGTGCATCGGGTTAAAATGGTTTAAACATGTAAAATGCTTAGAATTTTGTGTAGATTAATAATATGCTGCTTTCATCCATGTTTAAAATGTTTAACTTGCTGTTTGTTTAAATTTGCATAAATGCCATGTTAAAATGATTTATTTCATAACTAGATAACCGTAGCTCGGATTTAAATGTTCTTTATATGTAAATGGGGTGGAAAACTGACTAGTTCAACATGGTGCACTTTATTTTCCTGTTTAACAACAATAAAATATGTTTTAGGGCAGAACAGTACCGAAACTAAAATATGGACATGAGGAATTTTCCGGAATTGTTGTTTGTTACTTCCGGCCTCATTTAAACTTGCCTAGATAGGTAGTTTCATTATGTTTCACCTCTTGCCATGTTTAACAACATTTAATATTGTTGTGTACCTAACCGAGAGAGAACAAAATAATTGCTCGTGGTGTTTTGTCAATATGCAACTCGTTGCATATTGAGCTCCACTTAACTTGTAGTATTGTTTGTTGCATTTTGCCATGCCATGCCTCATTAAACTGAACATGCATCATATTTGTTTGTGCATCATCCCATGATTATGCTTGTGCGTTTACCATGTTGTTCGCTTCTTTTCGGGTTGCCTACGGTTTCGTTCCGGAGTTGTGAGGATTCGTTCGACTACGTTCGTCTGTCTTCTTCATGGACTCGTTCTTCTTCCTTGCGGGATTTTAGGCAAGATGACCGCTACCCTGGATCTCACTACTATCATTGCTATGCTAGTTGCTTCGTTCTATCGCTATGCTGCGTTACCTATCTTTTGCTCATCAAGCCTCCGAAATTGCCATGAACCTCTGACCGTTGACACCATCCCTAGCAAACCGTTGTTTGGCTATGTTACCGCTTTGCTCAGCCCTCTTATAGCATTGCTAGTTGCAGGTGAAGTTGAAGATTTCTCCATGGTGGACAGGATTTTGGTTGGGACATCACAATATCTCTTATATTATTAATGCATCTATATACTTGGTAAAGGGTGGAAGGCTCGGCTTTATGCCTGGTGTTTTGTTCCACTCTTGCCGCCATAGTTTCCATCATACCGGTGTTATGTTCCCAGATTTTGCGTTCCTTACGCGGTCGGGTGATTTATGGGACCCCCTTGATAGTTCACTTTGAATAAAACTCCTCCAGCAAGGCCCAACATTGGTTTTACCATTTGCCTCACCACCACCTACTTTTCCCTTGGGAGTCGCTCTCTCGAGGGTCATCTTTATTACAGCCCCCCCGGGCCAGTGCTTGTCTAAGTGTTGGTCCGAACCAGAGCCACTTGCAGCGCAACCTCGAGGAAACTCGAGGTCTGGTTTTAGTTGTACGTAGTGTTCATCTGGTGTTGCCCTGAGAACGAGATATGTGCAGCTCCTATCGAGATTGTCGGCGCATCGGGCGGCTTTGCTGGTCTTGTTTTACCATTGTCGAAATGTCTTGTCGGCGCATCGGGATTCCGAGTCTGATCGGGTCTTCCTGGGAGAAGGTCTATTCCTTCGTTGATCGCGAGAGCTTGTCATGGGCTAAGTTGGGACACCCCTGCAGGGTATAATCTTTTGAAAGCCGTGCCTACTATTATAGGCAGATGGGAATTTGTTAATGTCCGGTTGTAGATAACTTGACACTAGATCCGAATTAAAACGCATCAACCGTGTGTGTAGCCATGATGGTCTCTTCTCGGTGGAGTCCGGGAAGTGAACACGGTTTTGGGTTATGTTTGACGTAAGTAGGAGTTCAGGATCACTTCTTGATCATTGCTAGCTTCACGACCGTTCCATTTGCTCTCTTCTCGCTCTTATTTGCGTATGTTAGCCACCATATATGCTTAGTCGCTGCTGCAGCCTCACCACTTTACCCCTTCCTTTCCCTTTAAGCTTTGCTAGTCTTGATAACCATGGTAATGGGATTGCTGAGTCCTCGTGGCTCACAGATTACTACAACAACAGTTGCAGTTACAGGTTATGCGATGATCTTGACGCGAGAGTGATGCTTGCTTGCGTTGAGTTCTTCTTCTGCTTCTTCGATCAGGGGATAGGTTCCAGGTCGGCGGCCTGGGCTAGCAGGGTGGATGTCGTTTGAGTTTCTGTTTATGATTCATCCGTAGTCGGATGTTGCCCTTATGTATTGTGATGTTGTATTCGTGTGGCACTGTATGCCTTATGTATGTATCCCCATCTATTATGTAATGTTGATGTAATGATATCCACCTTGCAAAAGCGTTTCAATATGCGGGTCTATCCTTGGTGGGACCTTCGAGTTCCTTTTGGATAGGGTCGCATATTGGGCGTGACAAGTTGGTATCAGAGCCTCGACCGACCATATTGGCCACTGTGGAGGGAGATGCAATTGGAGCAACATAAGAATCTAGCTTCTGCATGAGCAGGGGCCTAAGGAGCTAGTTACCAAAATTCTAGCGCTACCTGACGAAAAGAAAATTAAGTGCATCACGATGCTTTGGGTGTGGTGTGACACGAGAAATAAAAGGAACGCAAGCGAGCCGCTGAGAAATACCACAACTGTATTCAAGCGAGTCAAGAGTGTAGTATAGGATGGTATGTTGGTTGAGGAAAAGTAGGATACCACTACACTGCTACAAACAGATGGATTCCTCCAGGATATGATGTACTGAAGGTTAATATTGATTTGACAACAAATGGGATCCTCTTCAAGGAGATTAAATATTTTTCTTGTTTAAAATTTAATTTATTTCGCATTTCATATTGCCCGAGGGTATGTAATAAAGTCGCAGATGCTCTTGCGATGTATGGTGCAGTGTCAGGTTAATGGAATGAATATGGCTAAAAGAAAGAACAAACCGTAGGTGTATTTCTAAAGCATACTCCAGTAGGTGTATTTCTGAAACTTCACAATCTCTCCATCTTACATGTAGATTATTTGGGAACGATCCAAGGAACATCGTGCTGGGCGCGAGCACCGATGGAGTCAATCCGTTTGGCAGCCAGAGAATCACACATAGCACCTGGCGTGTGTTTGTGTGGATGTACAACCTTCCCCCCTGGTTGTGCATGAAGAGGAAGTACATTCACATGAGTATGCTAATTGAAGGACCAAAACAACCAGGGAACGACATCAATCTGTATCTGGGGCTGCTGAAAGAGGAGCTTGACACGCTGTGGAAAACGCCAGCCAATAGGTGGGACGCCGCAAAGAAAGAATATTTCCCTATGAGAGCCGCACTGCTCACGACGGTGCACGACTATCTCGGTTACGGATATCTCGCGGGGCAGGTAGTCCACGGATTTTCTGGATGCGTAAGGTGCATGGATGACACAATGTATTGCCAGCTAGATAGAGATCCCGGGTCTTCGAAAACCATGTTCATGGGACATCAAAGGTGGCTTCGCGACGATGACCCATGGAGGAAACGCAAGGATCTGTTCGATGGTGAAACCGAACCCCGAAAACGCCCGTGTACGAGGAGCGGCGAGGAAATAGACAAGCTGTTGAAAAATTGGAAAGACTGCCCACTGCCGGGAAAGAAGCAAAAGGCGCCAGAGCCGGGAAAGAAGCGAAAGGCGCCAGAGCCGCTGCTGAAGGTATGGAAAACGAGGTCTATTTTCTGGGACTTGCTGTACTGGAAGATCCACCGTGTACCTCACAGCCTTGATGTCATGCATATCACGAAGAACGTGTGCGAGAGTCTGCTTGGTACCCTGCTCAACATGCCAGAGAGGACCAAAGATGGGCCGAAAGCAAGGGCAGACTTGAAATCAATGGGCATCAGGCAAGAGCTTCACGCTTATGATGATGATGATGATGATGATGATGAGGCGAAGCAGGACACAGAAAGTCGTCGCAAAGGCAAAAAGGCCAAGAAGACCGGAAATGACTACCCTCCCGCGTGCTTCACTCTAAGTCACGAGGACATCGAGCAGTTTTTCACCTGCCTCCTAGGAGTAAAACTTCCTTACGGTTACGCGGGGAAGATAAGCAGATACCTAGACCCAGCGAAGCAGAAGTTCAGCGGGATGAAGTCTCACGACTGTCACGTGCTGATGACGCAGATACTTCCAGTTGCAATCCGTGGGATCATGGATGCGCACGTCCGTGAAATGCTATTTGGCCTATGCAACTTTTTTGACGTCATCTCTCGGAAGTCGATTGGCATGAGGCAACTCAAAAGGCTGCAGGAAGAGATCGTGGTGATACTATGCGATCTTGAGATGTACTTCCCGCCCGTATTCTTCGACGTTATGGTGCATCTGCTGGTCCATATCGTGGAGGATACCATCCAACTCGGGCCGACGTTCCTGCACAGCATGATGCCGTTCGAAAGGATGAATGGTGTCATCAAAGGATACGTTCGGAACATGTCACGTCCAGAGGGAAGTATAGCCAGGGGCTTTCTGACCAAAGAGTGCATCTCCTACTGCACGAATTATCTAGGCATCGAGAACCCCATTGGTCTGCCCGTCAACAGGCACCTCGGCAGGCTCGCTGGATGGGGTCACCATGAGGGCCGCTGCGAAATGCATGTCGACTTCGAGGGTCGACTCGCCGACTTTGAAAGAGCAAACCTATTCGCGCTACAACACATAGACGTGGTCGATCGTTGGGTGGTAGAGCACAAAACCTTTATTGAGAAGACGTACAATGACCGAGGCCAACAGAGGATGAACGGAGATATAATCAAAGAGCACAACTCATGTTTCACACGTTGGTTCAAGCAGAAGCTTCTGTCGTACCCTTTACATGAGGATTCTTCCGCGGAAGAACAACTCATATTCGCCTTGTCACAGGGCGCCGAGCACAACCTGATGACCTATGAGGCGTACGATATCAATGGCTACACATTCTACACCGAGAACAAGGACATGAAGAGCGATGGTTATCAGAACTCCAGGGTAACGATGGAATCCTACACCGGTAACGACAAGGACAGATACTACGGAAGGATCGAGGAGATCTGGGAGCTGAGCTACGCTGGAGAGAAGGTCCCGATGTTCTGTGTTAGATGGGCCAAGAGCGTCCTAAAAGAAGACCGGTATTTCACCACCATGGTTATACCCGAAGCCAAATCCAAGACCGCGGGCGCAAACGTCACCGCGAAAAATGAGCCATGGGTACTGGCTTCCCAAGTGGACCAATGCTTCTTCATTACCGACCTGCCAAAGCCCAGTCGTGTTGTCGTGAGGAGAGGCAAAAGGAAGATCATCGGAATGGATGGTATAGCCAATGAGCAAGACTTTGACAAGTACGGCGACCCGAGGATCAAACATGATGACGATGATGAAGTAGCAGCATACACCACAAGAGGAAGCAGGACCACCCTACCTAAAGGACGTTCATTCCACAGAAGAACTCCATTTGCGAAAAAGAAGGGAAAGAAGATTGTGAACAGATAGCTAGCTAAGATCGATTGTATTTAAATCGTAGCCTTCATTTCTCGATTGTATTTCATGGGCACTTTTTGAACTATCATGAATATTTTTAAATTTCATGGACACTCGATCTCGGTCCCCCTCCATCTCGATCGCTATCCCACCTCGTCAGATCCGGTCCCCCTCGCTGCCGAGCACCCCCCGGTCCACCGGCCGCCGCCGCCGACCCCCCGCACCCTCAATTCCCCTACTCAACCACCGCCGCCGACCCCCCGCACC
>NC_041381.1:617949146-617949839 GCF_002162155.2 Triticum dicoccoides
ATTACTGTTTGATGATATTTTTTAAAAAATTATTACTGTCTTATAAAAAAATATTACTGTTATGATTTAAACAAGTTTGAACATATTTAAACACAAATAAGTATCAAACAGCATTTTAAATGCATAAAAAAATTATGGAGCCTGGGAATCGAACCCAGGACCTCTTGGTGTGAGAACTGGCTGCTGACTAGTCGAACTAGTAGAGGGAAATTGATGTGGATCAGGTCAGGTGGAAGATAACCTGTTGGCTCGAGCAAAAATCAAAAAAAATACTAATGGCGCACCAGGGCGAGGTGCGCCATTAGTATGGATGTACTTATGGCGCACCGAGGGGTGGTGCGCCATTAGTATTGTGCCGCCCTCATCCATATTTCCTCCCCGGCCCAAACCTATCCCCTCTCTCTCCCTCGCCCTCGCCCTCGATCCCCTTCCCCTCTCCACTCCCGACGCTGCTGCCCCGCCGCCTCGACGCCGCCCCGACGCCGCCTCGACGCCGCCCCATCATCCTCGTCTCCGCCCCGACGCCCCGACGCCGCGACGCCGCCCTCTCCTCTCCCGAAACTGCCGCCCCGCTGCCCCGTCGTCCTCGTCTCCTTGGGGCCGCTCTCCCCGTCGCCCCACCTCGTTGGACGCCATCGCCCCGCCGCCCTCGTCGCCGGTGGCCCGGACGCCACCCCGTCAACACCACCGTCA
>NC_041381.1:617950047-618005486 GCF_002162155.2 Triticum dicoccoides
CCACCACCTGGACCTCGTCGCCTCCCGGACCTCGTCGCACCACCACCACCCGGACCTCGTCGCCCCACCTCGTCGCCCCGTCCACACCACCGCCCCCGTGAGCTTCCCTCCTCCTCTCCCCCTCTCCCCCTCGCTGTTCAGATCTGTTCAAATGGCATAATTTACTTGCTGATAGATATTATAAATCTGTTCATCATGACGAAATGTGTGACAGTTTCACTAACTTAATTTCATTCTGAAGAAATTTGCGCCTAGAATTTCTTTTTGTTACAATGCTGCTTGCTGAATGGAGTGATGGCATCAAATTGAAACATGGATAGAAAAAAATTGGCAACGCCGTATGCAGAAATGTAAATTGTTGCTTCTGTTCTGTGTATTAATATTATGCTAGAATAACTGATTCGTGGTGCCAGTGCTGCCTGCTGTATGGAATAATGACATTATACTGAAATATGGATAGTATAATTTGGCAGTGCCATATGCATTTTCATATTATCATGCGAGAATAACTGGTTTGAGGCTATTTTGTTTGTGTGATTGCATTGTGGTGCCTGGCATATTTGCCACAACACTTTGTAGCCGGAAAATATGCCTGTCATATATATGCCTTTCATTCAGCTATTAGTTGGTGATCCTATTTCTCTTGCTGTACTTACCATATGGTCTTCATTTGTCTTTGAACCTACTTTGCATCTGTATCATGCACTAAGTTTCTGATTTTAGTGTTTTCAGTCTATTTTTCTATTTCTGCTTTAACATAACGGAATAACTAATGGTGGCTGCCTAATGATGACAGACTAAGTTTCTGATTTCTTTTCTTATAGAAGTGTAGATTCATTGGTAGCAATTGTTTTCAGTGTCTCATGCTGCTTGTAGTGGTTTGTCCAAAATGTTGAATGATACTGCTTGGAGATGGAGGCCTTTTTCACCTCTTCACATGCCAATGTATTTTCCATGTTGTGATGGAGGCCTTTTTTGCCTTGTCCACCTGAGAGGCCCTTGAGTTTGCTGGAATGTCGATTAACTTCCGTTCCAGCAAATTCGGGTACTCCATATGTCCTATTTTTAGCAAAGGTCATGCTGAAATTTTCCGTGAATTTTAGCATGACTTTGCTAAAAATAGGACATATGGGGTACTTGTGACTAATGCATGGGCCGGGGTACTTGTGACTAATGATGAAAGCTTAGGCTTTTAGGGTGCCTCGGCGTCGAAAAACCCTCAATGATAAAATCTTAGCTTTTAGGATGCCTCGGTGTCGACAAACCCTAAATGATGAGACCATGATCTTGTTCCTTGACAATAACCAACTTTGTTCCTATTTAGAGAGAAACATGGCCAACAACGATGAGGCTGGGGGTTTGGGCGGCAAGGCATTCTGGAAGCTGTCCCAGGAGATGGAGGAACAACCTCACTTGTATGAGGACGCCGCCTTCCCCACCGATCCTGAGACCACTGATGGTACCACCGAGGATGACCCCACTGATGCCACCACTGATGGTGCCACCGAGGATGCCACCACTGATGATGGCGGCGCACACACAGAAGGCAGCCAACCGAGGAGGCAACGGAAGGACCGGCGCCCGACCGTGCTCCGCACCCTCAAGGAGGAAGTTACTGAAGTGGACTCCGACAGGAATCCAGCGGCGCCCGAACGAATAGTCAAGGGGTACTCGCTTTAGCTCAGGTGCATTCTCCGGAGCACCGTCTCGATCAACACCGAGAACCTGAGGCATCCTGACCGAGGGAATTTGCGCAACCTACTCTTCACGAAGCTGCACGAACGATACAAGTTCCCCGCTGAATTTGAAAACACAAGCCTCAAAGGGAATAAAGTGAACAATGCTGCCCTCACGAAGATGAGCAAGGCCCTGTCTACTTGGAAAAGCAATGTGAAGAGAATGATCGAGAAAGCTGAGAGTTATGATAAGATCAAGGAGAAAAATCCTTCGATCACCGAAGATGACTACAACGACTTCAAGATCAATTTCTCGAGCACCGCAAACTCCGAATCAAGTCAGTGGGGAAAAGAAATGCGGGAGTTGAGCTTAGGGGAACACAAACTCGGTCCCGGCGGTTACAGAGTGGCGGAGCCTATATGGGACAAGGAGGACGCGTAGCGTGCCGAGCAAGACCTACCGCCCCGCTTCGAGAAATTCAGCAGTAACAAGCAGACCAGGAACTATGTCAGGGCCCGGTACAAGGAGGACCCGATAACAAAGGAGCTTACCACGGATCTGAAGACCAGGGCGCTTGAGCTTGTTCTGGTAAGGAATGCACTCCCGCGTAATTAGCTCCATATGGTTCCATTCTAATTAATGAAGCCAAATTTCTAAATGGTTCACATTCCTTCCGCAGGCGACTGAAAGCAGTAGCGCGGGGTCGACTAAGAGAAACCCTTGGGACACCACTCTAAATAGGGAGTTGAATGTAATGAAGAACAAGGATAAGCTCAGTAAGCCGACGTCAGCTGGTCGTGTGGCCGGCAAAGGCTTGTCCACAAAATGGGGGTCATACTATACCGCTGGTGCGCGGAAGGAGAAAAAGACCAGCTCGGAAAGCCAGGCGCACGAGGTTCAAGAACTCAAGGAACAGGTGGCGCGTATTTCGGAGATTGTCCAAGAGAAAGTGCAACAACAACTCGGAGCGATGATCTCCGCCATTGTGCCTACCTTGATCGAGGGGTTGAGTGCGTGGATTGCGGGCGGCCAACAGGGGCCGCCCCCGATTCCTAGCTTCATGGCCAGCAACTCGCAGAATGCGATCGCGGGGCCATTGGTGTCTCCGGCGGAGGCGGCATTGGTGTCTCCGACGCCGGCACGGGATCTTAATGCACCTGGGTGTACGCCGGCCGGCACTTCTGCAACAAGCGGCCCCTCCGTCAACTACACGCCCGCCGTTGGCAGTGCCTCGACATTAGCCGAGCTCGACGCCATCATCACGGTAACTAATTAAGCCTCTCTCGGCCGAGGACTTCATCTCCTTGCCTTTGACTGGGCATCCCTGACGCCCTACATGTTTTCGCAGGGCGCCGCCGACGTTCCGTGCACTCTCCTGCACTTCGTGAACAACGAGTTGGTCGATGTCGCCAAGGGCAAAATCGTTCAACCGGGCAACCCCTTGTTCCACGGTACCCATATGCCACCCAACTTGTTTATGGTTGAACTGGTTCGGGTGCTGCCAGGCTGCGACGAGTTGTTACCTCCGATTCGACCCATCGGGGCCGACGATGATGACATGATGACCCTCAGCGCCTGCCTGAGCTGGCCCCTGCTTTGGTCGAAGAGCCAGATTCGTTTGGGGGCGGGGGACACCACCCCAAACACAACACCGCCAGTCGTGCCTGCGCCAAGTCGGCCCCATGGCAAGACCGCCGCAACGGTGCCGGACATCCCTATGCCACCGGATCCAAACATGCATATGGCACAGGATCAGAAGGACGACGACGATGATACATTTGGCAACGTCGATCAGTACTTTGCCGAACATGGGTACGATGGCGACTTCATGGGGCCTCCTTCTCAAGAACCCAACCCAACAAAAGACGTGCATGATCTAGCTGGTACCGCGGAGAAGCCAAGTTGCAACAGGCGTCATCTGTCGTTCATCTCTCAGGAGACGCCTCCAGCTGCTGACTTCACCAAGCCTCAGATAGGCGAGGTGCGAAATATTTTCAGCCCCAACACACTCAAGAAGGCGGTCTGTGAGCAGAACTCGGTCCCATTACAGGAGAAGAAGAAGGCACACAAAAGAAAGACTAACAAGGGTGCGAGCCAGCCAGCACCGAGTACGATCCGTGCTCAGGACGGGCCACCTTCACCTAAGGATATCTCGAGGATGGTGCATGTGGTGGGTAGGGCGATGCTACTGACAAATATGCTCAATGCTGCAACCGGTGCTATGCGGAGTCTGCATGACAGTCTTCTTTCTTTGGAGAAGCGGCGTCTCAGAGAGAAGGATGTGGCATACCCGGTTTTCATGGCCAAGGTGCCAGAGGGCAAGGGCTTTGTGGATAACTCCATCGGGCGTACAATCGTCCTGCGGTTTGATGACATCCACACTATGTTGAACCTTCATCCGCTACACTACACCTTCGTTCGGCTATTTTCGCCGAGTATGGAGATGCGGATCATTCGCGACAAGACCCCGGACATCGTGATAGTCGACCCCTTCTACATGCGTGCCAAGATCTTGGGCAGCGCTGGGGACCGGCAAGTCATGAGTTCTTACCTCGAAGGCGTCATTCTGGCAAACCAAGATAAGGATAACTTCCTCATGCCTTACTTTCCCGAGTAAGTCCTCCCCTCAACCGGCCCGTAACATATGAATTCTTAGATTTCGATCATTTTTCTTTTAACATTCCGTGTTTTCTGCAGTGACACACATTGCACGCTCATCCTCCTAAGCCCCAAATATTCCATGGCCACGTATTTCGACCCGCACCGTCAGTCGAACGTAGACTACACAAATGTCAAGAAGGTTCTTGATGATGTTCTCCCCGGCTACGCCAAATCTGGAGGCACCTTCACCAGGCCTATTTGTAAGTACGGCAAGCACGTGTTCTCCCACAATACGACGTTCTGCTGCGTCAAGCATCCGCCTGGCGGTCAGAAGGGTGCCTACTACGCCATCCATCACATGTGGGCGATCGTACGGGACCATCATCAACTTCTGCTACCGAGTAAACTCAAAGATTGGGCCGCGAGCGCTTCGGCAATCCAGGACGCGGACATCAGACAAGAATTCTTTCGCATCCAGTCGGAGTTTGCGGAAATCATCCATCAAGATATCCTTCGTACCTCGGGGCAGTTCTACCTTAGAAATCAACCGTCGAACAGTGACATCGACACAATGCTACAAATGCAGGCTGACAACGCCCGTTCTTTCATGACTCCCACGATAGACGACGGCTTCATCCACGCTCCGGTCCCTTGAGTCGAGTCGAAAGCAGTGATGTTGTGTCTAGTTCTGAAACATCGATTGGCTCATGTTGTAATTAAACTTTAATGAACTTGTAGTATGTCTCTTTGGTTTCAAGAGTCGTTCAACTTAGATGTAATTGATGCTATTAATGTCTTGCTTTTCTCTTCCGATCGTTCTGTTGCATACTTATATATTGCTTATGTATTGTCTGTGAATTGGTACTAACGTTTCGTTTGGCTAGTGCATAGCGACGCCGTCGTATGTCGTGTACAAGGGTAAGGTACCCGGAGTCTACGACGACTGGGAGGAGTGTCGGAGACAGGTTCACTGATTCAGCAGTAACAGTTACAAAGGGTACACCACTAGGGCCGAGGCCGAATCTAGATACGCCCACTATCTAGCGGGAGAGGGGAGGGAGCGTTGGAGGAACCGGATGAAGACGAGTTTCATCGTGATGATGCTCATCGTGATGACCGCAGCTCTCTTCTATGTGATGGTAGTTTAGATGATCGATATCAGCTTGTAATGTGAAGACAAACTCGCTACTCGCGGTCTCGAGACTTGTAATATAATGTTCTATCTTTGTTCGGTCTCTTCAATTCGGAGACTAATATGATGAATTGTATTCAGAGACTAATATGATGAATTGTATTCAGAGACTAATCTTTTATTATATTCGATGAATCTGTTGTTGATCTGTGCTGTCTATATTTTGTCCAATTATACATTTTGTAACCTGTGCAAAAAACAGAAAATAAAAAAATAAAAAAACCTAATATTCATACTAATGGCGCATCACATCATAGTGTGCCATTAGTATGCCAAAGGATACTAATGGCGCATCATTAAACAGTGCGCCATTAGTATGCCGAAGTTACTAATGGCGCATCTTGTTGTTGTGCACCATTAGTATGCCAAAGCACCTCAGTATACATGGCCCCCTGGGAGGCATACTAATGGCGCATTGTTGTATATACTAATGGCGCATCTGTGGTGCGCCATTTGTATACCAGATACTAATGGCGCACCAGTGGTGCGCCATTAGTAAAATATAGTAATGGCGTGGCACTAATGGCGCACCACTAATGCGCCATTAATGGCCAAATTAGGTGTGCCATTAGTAGGCCTTTTCCTAGTAGTGGGTGGCTGTCGTTTGAGTTTCTGTTTATGATTCATCCGTAGTCGGATGTTGCCCTTATGTATTGTGATGTTGTATTCGTGTGGCATTGTATGCCTTATGTATGTATCCCCATCTATTATGTAATGTTGATGTAATGATATCCACCTTGCAAAAGTGTTTCAATATGCGGGTCTATCCTTGGTGGGATGTTTGAGTTCCTTTTGGATAGGGTCGCATATTGGGCGTGACAAGTTGGTATCAGAGTCTCAACCGACCATAGGAGCCCCCATGATTGTTGGCCGTTGTTGAGTCTAGAAAAATAAACTATTTTGAGTCTTACGATTATATATATCGGAGAGTAGGATTCTTTTTACTCCTCAGTCCCCTTCGTCGCTCTGGTGAGTTCTCCTGATGTAGATGTTTTGTCTTTTCCTCTCCTCAAATTTCACTTAATTTTTTTTAGGATCACGCGGGTATCTTGGAATCATTCCGATGGTTTTGTGACGAGAACATTGTTCTTGGTGCCTCCTGTCTATTATGTGGCATTGACCCAGGGAGTTGAGCTCCGAGGTGTTGTCGTCATAATTTTATCGTTGCAGTTCTGGAATACCTGAGTTTTGCCGACATCGAAAATCTCTTTTATGCAGTTGTTGGTGAGATAACCTCGATGTCACCCAGTACTGGGGAGTTCGGGAGTATTGCCATAGCTCGTATAACGGATGCTTTTCGAAGGTTGAGGTACACGATTTCCGGAGTTTTCTTGGTTATGTGTTGACGGATGGATACAGCTGGATGTAGGGATTGTTAGTTTGGGTGAGATATATTGCTTCCCCTGTATCCCCAACACCACATTGCATAACCAGAAAGTTTCGGGAGTTTTATAGGCGGGAATTCAAGTAGCTCTAGTTTTATCTTTCCAACAGACACATGATACGATATGAGATCTATCATATGTTTGTTTCCGGCTTATTCTGCAAGCCAAATCCTTTGTTTTGTTTTATTTGTGGTATTCAAGTTGCTTCGATGTCAAGTGTTGATTCCATACCTATCGAGCAGTGTTCTCATATTTCTATGGGAGTGCTAATCCTTCTTGATCATTAAGGTTGTCATGTCAACTCTTTTCCAACCGGTGTGTTTCTCTTCATGTGGATCCGATCATTTAAAAATTCGCAAGATCATCTCTCAGTTTTCCCAACGTTGTTCGTTTCATCCGTCCCCAAGTTGCCTTTGTTTTCCGGTCCTCCCACCCTTTTTCTTCAAGGACTCAGATTTCTTAATCCTGTGTCCTTTTATCTATGAGAAGTCTCTTCATTCGTTTCTTTCAATGTTCTTATCCGGTGATTTCCCATGAAGACGCTCAATAGTTTCAAGTTCATCGTCCTTCATTGTTGTTTCTTCTCCGGTGGATTAATTCCAAGCTTTCAGTGTTGATCATATTCTTTTCCTCGTGTCAAATGCTTTTTCATACTGGTGCACCTCTTAGTCTTTCATTTCTCGCTATTCATTTGTCCTGGAGTGCTGAAGATATTTCACAAGACTTGTGTTTCCATTCTCAATCCGTTCAAGATACTTCGAGGTTGTTATCTCATTCAAGTCATTTAATTCAACCGGTGCAATTTCCCTTTCAAGTAATTTTTCGAAGGTGTATCTTTTGAGTGGGCCCTAACCCACAGGTCTTTTCCCAGGATCTTACCTGACTCTTCTAATTTCCTGGAGCTATTCTCAAATCCTTTTCGAAGTTTGACGTAAGAATGAATTTTCATTAGTCATATTCTTTCTTCAAGATCGCTTTCAAAATATTTTCATCGTTGGTTCAACCTTTCTAATTTTCTCCCGGAGTATCTCAACAATTCATGGTGGTGTTTCCCATCGTCATTCTCAACATTTGAAGACCAAAGAAGAGTTTTCCTCCAAATCTTATCCGTTCTCTCAAAGATTCGTCATTCTAGCTTGATGCCATCCTCTCGTAATTGTTTTCAATTGTGACAGTTCTTTTCATCCATCCGGAGTTTTCAGGAGTTGATTTCTGTTTCTTTCCATCGGAGGCCATCATTCCAGTTATCATTCTTTATTTATCCCGGTGCTTAGGTCAAGTGTTCTTTAATCAGCTCATGATCTCTTTGTTCTTTTGCAAAGTAATCCCCTCTAGCTTATTTGTTCTTCTAATTCTTCCCGGCGATTCATTCTCTTTCATCAGTCATTTTCGAATTCTTACGATGGTTCGCTCAAGATTCTTTTTCTTTGATTATCACATTAATTCATTCGTTCTTTCCAATCCTACCGGTGGCTCGTTGAAGACCTTCCCAAGTTTGCGCCATATCTCTCTTAATCCTTTCTACGGGAATAAGTAGTATGCTAAATCCAATGTTTGTCATCAATTTAAATTGGTGAAGGATAGGCATAACGTAATTCTTATTATTGTTTCATCCAATGATCTAGTTTCTTCTTTCCAGAGTTGTTCATCATGTCACATTTCTCGGTTCGAGATGTTTCATTTTTCTTTTCCGGAGTTCCAAGTTTTCTGCATTATCGTCGCGAAGCTCCATCTAAATCATTGCAAGGCTTCACCTTGTGTTTTCAACTTCTCTTCCTTTCTATCATCCTTTTATTACCAGAGTTCTTCATGGAGGCTCTACATGGTGGTTCATCAAGGATTCTCTTCATTCTTCAATTGTTCTTCAAGATTCCTCTCGAAGTTATGACCCGCCAAGCTATACTCAAAATTAAACATGGTGCTCAACACATGTTTTGTTTTGAGGAGTTCAAGAATTCTTCATCTTGTATTTCGAAGTGCAACTCCTTCTATATTATCTTTTGAGGTGGTGTTATGTCATTCTTGATAATTTCCCTTCAAGTTTTTATGATTCACAAGTTGTCAAGAATGAGATATTGTGAAACCATCATTTTCTCTTCGATCATGAATTGTTTCAACCCATATTAATCTCTTCGTTGGAGTTATCTTGTGTCATATTTCACCTAAAGCCTTCCATTGGGAATGTTGCTATTTGTGGTGCTTATCATTGATCCAAGCTTTCTCCATATCCTTCTCGGTGAAAGAGGTTTTTCATCTCTTCGTTGATCTCAAACAAGCAATTGTTTTTCGTTAGTGGCAGAATGTCATCTCATAGTCTTGAGATGTTTCCATAAGCCCACTACAAGCTTATTCTTTTCGTTGTTGGTTTTCCAACAACCCCGTTGTAACCATCTTGGAAGGGTGCCTTCCAAGCTCATTTGTGGCACAAGTTGGCATTTTCTTATCCATTCTGTTATTCCAATGATCTGTCTTCTATTCCTTCTTTCGGAAGCCATGTGATGTTGCTCTCTTCGCTCATCATCTTGAATTGTGAGGACCGTGTTCTTTTCATGCTTATCCATTTAACCGGAGTGTTGTGTTCTCATTCAAGTTCTTTCATCTTATCAAGTTTTGCCTCCTTCCTCAACCGGAGAGCTGTCTGAAATTTTTCTTACCCCTTGTGCCATTCTTTCAATAGTTCCGGAAGTAGTGTCTTGTTGATCTCACCAAGTATCCTCTCATCTTGTCAAGTTAAAATTATATTCCTTCCATGTTCAACCGGAGTGCTGCCCGAATTCTTCCTCTCTCATCTTGTTTTAACCGGAGTGGTTTCGAATTCTATCTTGTCCATTAAACTCTTGATTCCTGTCTTTGCAACCTTCAAGTTCTCGTAATGTTCCTTGTTCCTCTTTTCTAACGGACTGTTTGTAATCTTGGTCATCTCTGTTGTTTTGTTTCTTTCAATTTGTTCAACCTCTCAAGGTTCGTGGTTTCACTCGTTTGCCGAAGAGGCAACTTAGTTTACTGCTTATCTTCCTCTTCCTTTTCCCTCTGGTGCCATCCTAGATCTCGGGACGAGATCCTCTCGTAGTGGTGGAGTGTTGTAACACCCCGGATACAACTTTCCATATTCATAACTACGACTCTTTCCATTTCCGGCTATGTGATTTATTATTTCCTCCGTGGTTGGGTTTTGTCTGTTGTTTTGCATTTTGTTCTTGTTATGCATCTCATGTCATAACATCATGCACATTGCATCGGCATCGTTTTCATAAAACTTGCATCCATTCGGGTTCCGCGGGTTCTCTCTGTTGTCCGTTCAGAGTCCAGACACACTCGCACGCGCCCGCGGCACCTCTGAAATATTGTTTTATTAGTGGCATAAAAATGTTCTCGGAATGGGTTGCAACATGTCATGCGGTCTTATTATAGTGTAGACAGGCCGCCTACCAAGTTTCATCGCATTCGGAGTTCGTTTGACTGCCCAACCGTTAAATATATAACCGCGATATAGTCGGTAGATACGTCGGACGTTTTCGGTATCCAGAAACCGTGCCGGGCCGCACTTCATCCTTCTCTTCTCAGCCCAAGGCATTCTACATAGCCCCCTAGGTCCAACATACCCCCCCTGGTGTCTGGAGCCGCCAGATCGAGATCCGAGGGTCCGAAACCCCTCCAAAACACCCCTAACCCTAGCCTTACCCCTATATAAACACCCCTCCTTCCATATTGGGAAACCCTAGCCCCTAGCCTCCCCTAATCTGCCGCAGCCGCCTCCTCCCACCTCGGGGGCCGCGCCGCCGCTTTCCCCCTCCAAATCCGGCGCCCCCCAGCCTCCTCTCGCCACTTGGCAAGCCCCTAGTGGCTAGCCGCCGACCGCAGCCTCTCCCCGTTCGCCACCTGGCCTCCCCGCATCCCCCAGCCCTCCAGATTCGGCCCGTTATGTTTTTTTCCTATTCTGTGAATTTCCTATTTTCCAAGGAATTGGCAGAATTGCAGAAAACCCCTCCATATTCATGCATTTAATTACTCACAAACCGTGCATCGGATTAAAATGGTTTAAACATGTAAAATGCTTAGAATTTTGTGTAGATTAATAATATGCTGCTTTCATCCATGTTTAAAATGTTTAACTTGTTGTTTGTTTAAATTTGCATAAATGCCATGTTAAAATGATTTATTTCATAACTAAATAACCGTAGCTCGGAATTAAATGTTCTTTATATGTAAATGGGGTGGAAAAATGAGTAGTTCAACATGGTGCACTTTATTTTCCTGTTTAACAACAATAAAATATGTTTTAGGGCAGAACAGTACCGAAACTAAAATATGGACATGAGGAATTTTCCGGAATTGTTGTTTGTTACTTCCGGCCTCATTTGAACTTGCCTAGATAGGTAGTTTCATTATGTTTCACCTCTTGCCATGTTTAACAACATTTAATATTGTTGTGTACCTAACCGAGAGAGAACTAAATAATTGCTTGTGGTGTTTTGTCAATATGCACCTCGTTGCATATTGAGCTCCACTTAACTTGTAGTATTGTTTGTTGCATTTTGCCATGCCATGCCTCATTAAACCGGACATGCATCATACTTGTTTGTGCATCATGCCATGATTATTCTTGTGTGTTTACCATGTTGTTTGCTTCTTTCCGGGTTTTCTTCGGTTTCGTTCCGGAGTTGTGAGGATTCGTTCGACTATGTTCGTCTATCTTCTTCATGGACTTGTTCTTCTTCCTTGCGGGATTTCAGGCAAGATGACCGCTACCCTGGATCTCACTACTATCATTGCTATGCTAGTTTCTTCGTTCTATCGCTATGTTGTGTTACCTATCGTTTGCTCATCAAGCCTCCCAATTGCCATGAACCTCTAACCGTTGACACCGTCCGTAGCAAACCGTTGTTTGGCTATGTTACCGCTTTGCTCAGCCCTCTTATAGTGTTACTAGTTGCAGGTGAAGTTGAAGATTTCTCCATGGTGGACAGGATTTTGGTTGGGATATCACAATATCTCTTATATTATAAATGCATCTATATACTTGGTAAAGGGTGGAAGGCTCGGCCTTATGCCTGGTGTTTTGTTCCACTCTTGCCGCCCTAGTTTCCGTCATACCGGTGTTATGTTCCCGGATTTTGCGTTCCTTACGCGGTCGGGTGATTTATGGGACCCCCTTGACAGTTTGCTTTGAATAAAACTCCTCCAGCAAGGCCCAACATTGGTTTTACCATTTGCCTCACCACCACCTACTTTTCCCTTGGGAGTCGCTCTCTCGAGGGTCATCTTTATTACAGCCCCCCCGGGCCAGTGCTTGTCTAAGTGTTGGTCCGAACCAGAGCCACTTGCAGCGCCACCTCGGGGAAACTCGAGGTATGGTTTTAGTTGTACGTAGTGTTCCTCCGGTGTTGCCCTGAGAACGAGATATGTGCAGCTCCTATCGGGATTGTCGGCGCATCGGGCGGCTTTGCTGGTCTTGTTTTACCATTGTCGAAATGTCTTGCAAACCGGGATTCCGAGTCTGATCGGGTCTTCCTGGGAGAAGGTCTATTCCTTCGTTGATCGCGAGAGCTTATCATGGGCTAAGTTGGGACACCCCTGCAGGGTATAATCTTTTGAAAGCCATGCCTGCGGTTATAGGCAGGTGGGAATTTGTTTTTGTCCGGTTGTAGATAACTTGACACCAGATCCGAATTAAAACGCATCAACCGTGTGTGTAGCCGTGATGGTCTCTTCTCGGCGGAGTCCGGGAAGTGAACACGGTTTTGGGTTATGTTTGACGTAAGTAGGAGTTCAGGATCACTTCTTGATCATTGCTAGCTTCACGACCGTTCCATTTTCTCTCTTCTCGCTCTTATTTGCGTATGTTAGCCACCATATATGCTTAGTCGCTGCTGCAGCCTCACCACTTTACCCCTTCCTTTCCCTTTAAGCTTTGCTAGTCTTGATACCCATGGTAATGGGATTGCTGAGTCCTCGTGGCTCACAGATTACTACAGCAACAATTGCAGGTACATGTTATGCGATGATCTTGACGCGAGAGCGATGCTTGCTTGCGTTGAGTTCTTCTTCTGCTTCTTCGATCAGGGGATAGGTTCCAGGTCGGCAGCCTGAGCTAGCAGGGTGGATGTCGTTTGAGTTTCTGTTTATGATTCATCCATAGTCGGATGTTGCCCTTATGTATTGTGATGTTGTATTCGTGTGGCATTGTATGCCTTATGTATGTATCCCCATCTATTATGTAATGTTGATGTAATGATATCCACCTTGCAAAAGCGTTTCAATATGCGGGTCCATCCTTGGTGGGACCTTCGAGTTCCTTTTGGATAGGGTCGCATATTGGGCGTGACAAGTTGGTATGAGAGCCTCGACCGACCATATTGGCCACTATGGAGGGAGATGCAATTGGAGCAAAATAAGAATTCAGCTTCTGCATGAGCAGGGGCCTAAGGAGCTAGTTACCAAAATTGTAGCGCTACCTGACAAAAAGAAAATTAAGTGCATCACGATGCTTTGGGTGTGGTGTGACACGAGAAGTAAAAGGAACGCAGGCGAGCCGCTGAGAAATACCACAACTGTAATCAAGCGAGTCAAGAGTGTAGTATAGGATATTATGTTGGTTGAGGAAATGTAGGATACTACTACACTGCTACAGGTAGATGGATTCCTCCAGGATATGATGTACTGAAGGTTAATATTGATTTGACAATAAATGGGATCCTCTTCAAGGAGATTAAATATTTTTCTTGTTTAAAATTTAATTTATTTCACATTTCATATTGCCCGAGGGTATGTAATAAAGTCGCAGATGCTCTTGTGATGTATGGTGCAGTGTCAGGTTAATGGAATGAATATGGCTAAAAGAAAGAACAAACTGTAGGTGTATTTCTAAAGCATACTCCAGTAGGTGTATTTCTGAAACTTCACAATCTCTCCATCTTACATGTAGATACGACTAACTGACTGATAGTATTATTATAAGCTACGACACAATCGCTCCATCTTACATGTAGATTATTTCAAACCGATAAACTTTAATACAAATTGGCTAGTCTGTACTAACACACAATATTGGTGATCTGTGACAAACTGAGAACATGGTGACTGCAAAGTACTTTTCCTATTCTACAGTCTATCAACACCACTGGAATCAGCAAGAGGAATTTGTTTTTGAACGACACCACTCGAATTTGCAGTACCCAAAAAGACATTCGGCTCAATAAATCAACTAGTACAATGGAATAACAGTACCATGGAGAAAACAATCTTATTTCTCTCTGGACGCTCAAGAGTTCACAAATAGATCAAATTCAGATTTTAATCTAAGACGTACCTAACTGGGCCGATGTTGAGGCGGGGCAACGAGGAGTGACTGTTGCAGAAATGGCGGCCGGTGGCTGACTTCTACGCACGACACAATGGTGGGCGGCGGTTGGCGATTGGCTCATCAGCGCTGTCGGCGACTTGGACAGGATCTGGAAGATGGCGCCCACACTCCCAACTCGCCGGATCTAAGAACCCTTGGCAGGGCAGGCGGCGGCGGCGCCGGCGGCAACGACAACCGAGGGGGTGCCGGCGGCGGCGCTAGCGGCACCGAGGGCCGAGGGGATTGAGCGGTGGTTTCCTTTTCGTTCTTCCGATCCCAGGCTAATTGAGGAATATACAGGAACTGCTTTTTTAATCCTCTTGTATTATCCAACTGACATGTGGGCGACACAAGGCGATGCACGCCACTTCAGCGTAAGTGGTAATCCATGATGGTCTGACTTATATATATAAAATAAAAACTAAGCCTGATCAGGCCCAATTGTTCAATCCCTGACGATTTGCGTGACAGTTTCGGTCGGGCCGTCATTACGGGGATGCCCAACGCAGGCCCATCCACGGCTCACTGATCGGTGACAGTTTCCGTGACGGCAAATTGAGGATCGTCACAGACTGTGACGGATTACAGGACTGTCACCCTAAAACCGTCACAGATAAGCAGGTTTCTTGTAGTGTATATATCCAAATCACACAAACATCAATTTGATAATGTAAAACATTTATGAACAAGAGCCTCACCACAAGGTGGTGCTGGCGACGGGACGGTGCGGGCGATCGACGGTGGTTACGACGGAGATTTAGAAGGCACTAAGTAAACCACACCTACATATGCAAACTAAGTGTCATTTTTTACCTCAAATTGCATATAAATCAAATACTAGCAAATATAATTCCTCACAAATTAATCACTATACAAAGCATTGCGAAAGCTAATCTAGCAATGAGAGTTAAAAGGACAAAGTTGCTAACCTTTGTGACCATTTGAATGGATGGGGGCCTTCAAATCTTGACAAATTTTGGGCAAAATTTGTGAGGAGCTCGAGGAAGAGAGGGGAAAAACAGAGGAAGTGAGGGGAAAGGGGAAGAACAGAGTGGCTCCGGTGGGCGAAGGGTTTATGTAGGTCGACCTTTAGTACCGGTTCGTGGCACGAACCAGTACTAAAGATGCTGGAGGGGCCCCAGACTGACAACACCATGCCACCACTCTCTTCAGTACCGGTTCGTGGCACGAACCGGTGCTAAAGGTTCGCCACGAACCGGTACTAATGAGAACGGCCGGCTAGCCGTTGGAACCGGCACTATTGGACAAATTAGTGCCGGCTCAACATCAAACCGGCACTAATGTGTCTCATATTAGGTCCTTTTTCTACTAGTGAGAGGATGCAAAGTCCAAGTATGAGGAAACGGAGAAGAAAGAAGTGTGCAAGCTCGAGAAGTCAATAGAGAAAGCAACAATGTAGGCAATAAAGACATAGCGAACTCATTGATTGGCTTTGTGGGAGCTTTTAGGGAAGTTGTTTTTCTATTTGAAGTGTGTAATTTTCTTTTTGTTTTCTTTTGGATAGGTTCTCTTAGCGAATAATTCGTGAAGTAGATGTCGTTTAATAAAACAATGGTACTTTTTCCGATCCAAATTAATTGGCGTCAATTAATTGGATCGTGGGGAGTAGTTAAGTTTAAGTCGACGGTCCACAAATAAATGAAAATTGACAAAACAATTACTCCTTTAAGTTTAAGGGGTCGATTAGAAACGACTTCTTTAGAGGAGAAAATATGACCCTCTAAAGATACGGCTTCTAAATGTTAGGAGATCGATTAGAGGATGTCTAAGATAGGACCTCACACTGTCGTTATACAAGTAGTTCTATAAATTTGCAACCTCTAGCTTCTTGTCATCGCAACGTATCATTCCTAGCTAGCTACGTTTGTATGCCTAGTAGCCTTTTCTAGGTAGCTAGCTAGCTAGCAGGGAAAAGAACACCAGCCACCATGGCTGTGCTAGTGCTACCCAAGTGCCTTCTTCTGTTCTCCCTCCGGAGTGCTCCTCTCTCTGCCCGGCACCGGCGCCTCCGCCGTGAACTTCACCATCGGCGTGCAGGGCATGGTCTGGTGCAAGACCTGGAGGTACATCGGCTACAACGCCGACATGGACGCCTCCCCGCTCCAAGGTTAACTCTTATCTCTGTGTTTTTTTAACTACGTCCTCATCCCATGAATGCTCCTTCATAGCATATATGATTTGTGTTTATACTTTATACACGCAGCCGTGGAGGTGTACCTGCAGTGCCGGCACGGCCCGCGGTGGCTGAAGAAGTTGCCAGGGGCATCGGGGCAGGGCGTCTACTTCACCATCCAGTCGGTGCACATGGCGTCCTTCACCAACGACGAGTGCAAGGTGTACGTGGAGAGCTCGTCGTCAACCGCGTGCGACCTCGCTGACGAACCTGCTGCCGGCGAGGGGCTGCCGCTCAAGTTCAAGACCTTCGTCCAGCGCGGCGACGGGCTGCAGGCGCTCTACTCCTTCGGCAACTTCTTCTTTCGCACCAGCGACCCCAACAACTTCTACTGATCCGTCCGCCCGTTATGTGCTCGTAGGACTTGAATAAATGAAATTTGGATTAAACAGCTGTTGGAGATGCTTTACTAATTAGCTGGGGATGTGCTGTGCTGTAAGGTTTACTTAAATTTCTTCTCTTATTGCAGTGGTTTCCTAAACTTCTTTTAGACTAGCCACAATGGTGAGTAACATACACTAGTAACATACACATATCCCTAGACTTTGTTACTGCCTTCATAGTGGGTAGTAACATAAGTGTGGTAACATGCAAAGCTTCATTTATTAGGTTATAGACTCATATTGCATTGGGGCATGTGATGTTACAGTAACTAGCTAAGTTACTATAACTACATCTCTCCTCATTAACTCATTGCCACATAAGCAAATTTGCTGAGTTGGACTTGATGTTACTGCTGAAATTACTCCCACTGTGGCTAGTCTTAATTACCAACAACTGCATGCTTGGAACACTATAGGAAAAAGGTTTTTTCCGAAAACGAGGATGACCCCCGGCCTCTGCATCTTGGAGATACATACGGCCATTTTATTGATTATTCTTGAGAACCTTACAAAGAATAACAACACTATGCCTGAATCCGACATCTTGGCAGCATCTGCTGCTATTCCTATCCAAATGATGAAGGGATGCAAGCTGGGCCACATATCCATACTCTCACCTAAGCCTAACATCTAAAGCCGGAGGCCCCGACCGAGCCATCTGCCGGGTCCGGGACTCAAACCGGTCTAACGCACTCACATGTGCCGTCGCCGCCATCTTTCACTGGTCCATCTTCAGAGAAGATTGGTGACAACCTTGACAGGTCCTCTGCCATCGACGCCACCACGATGCCAAACGACGACCTCCACCTACCCGAGCCTAGGCAGGTCCTCCGCCATTAACGCCACCACGACGCCAGCCGACGACCTCCACCTACGTGACTCCATCTCCAAGCAACGGACATAAATCCATGTTAGGAAAGGGTCGCACCACTATTGTCTCCCACCACCCACAAGCACCACCCAACTCAAGGTTCCCAAAGCGGCGCCTTCAAGAAGGGAACGGCGCCGTGAGCGCCGCCGCCGCCCAACAGAGTTAGGGCGTTCGCTCGGGAAACCTAGGGAAAGGTGAAGTGAGGAGATCATTCCATACCGACGCCTCAAAGGAGGGAAAGGGTGCCCTCAGGTGTTGCCATCGGCACGGCCGGTCATGGCCGGCCAGGATTTCGCCCAAACTAGATCTCCGCCACCAGAAGCACCTCCTGTACAAAACCGGCGATCAAGAGAAAGCGCAGCCTGACCAGGCTGGCCCGCACGCGGAACAGGGGAGGCAGGGACGCGCCAGATCACGCACACCGACCGCCGTTGGCCGCCAACGACCACCGCATCCTGCCGCCCCTGCGGCCAGGACACCGGATCCATCACCCGCACGGCTGTTAGGCGGCCGTACCTTGCCTATGGAGCCACCGCTCCAGATCCGGGGTTCCCCACACAGGAGCAGGGCGACTGAGGCCCCACCGCCACCATCCTTGGCGCCCCAGGCTTGCCCGACGGTGGCCTCAGGCGGCGGCGAGGGAGGGAGGAGGGGAGAGGGTGAGGAGGAGGCGACCACTACAGGAAAAACGTATGTTAACTATTTTGATGATCATTCAAAGTTTTTGTTTTTCATAATAGATGATCATTCAAGTAGGTTTACTATTTTCCGAAAAACTTTTCCCCAAGATGTGGAGATGCATGAGGACAAGTATAAGTGGGCATGTTTGAATAAGAAACTGGGTCCTGCTTTTATATTTGCTGAGATCGGGCATTTGTATGCTTTTTGACCCAAAAGCCTGCAAATCTTTTTAACGTAGTGCAGATGCAGCCGGAAATCCAATTTGGCTCCCGAACTAGGTAAGTGAGACAGACTGAGAGAGGAAGAAAGAGCTTTTAGTTTTAGTTTTTCACTGCGTAGGTCCCACACTCAAGTGACATTGGAGAGAGGGGTAAAAATATCCACGAAACGTCTTGTAGACGGTCAAAGCCCTTTGATTGGAAGGAAACGGCACATAAGGGCATTTTTGTAAGGTCACCTAACGACAGAGGGGCGAATTTGAGCACTCTTTAAAATTAGGGGTAAATCAGAGTAGTGGGTTCGAGTTAATGGCTGAAATGTAAATGTCACACATTTTTATGAGGCAAAGGCAAAGCTCTTGAATTACACATTGGGTGGAGAAAAATTGCTCTTCATAACATCAAGTACAAGATGTATCACATGACCCAGTTGCAAATCATCATACAATTTTGAAGTGCTACCATAACTTGCTGGAGAGTGAGGTACTTTTACATTCTCTGCTAGCAAAGGTAACGGTTAGGCTTCAAAATGTTATTCAGGTGCTCCACTAATTCTTCCAAAGTTAGGCATAATACATATCCTTTTGTTTTGCCATTGTCTACCGCTTGTTTCGGCTACACAGAGTATGTTTCAAAACTGGCGACTTTTGTTCCTTTTATTGTTGCTAGTTCTCCACCATGAACGTCAACCATGACGAATTAGCAACAATCTCCATTTTCCCCAGTTTGTGAACTATCACTTCTCCTCTATGGTTGCGGATGGAAGTTCCCCAATCTCCAATCATTGATCCAGAGTGAAATGTGCCATCTATGTTGACTTTTAGTTCATTTACCTTTCGGAGCATGACATCTACTTTGTCCCGTCTGCTCTAGTTTCTTCTCCATCAAAAAGTCTTGGCAATACTTTCTAGATTGCTTAACAATTATATTATATAGGGCTTCAATATCTCTATGCTTGCCCTCTTCCCTGGCGTATTTCTTTCGGTCCACCATTGCCAGAGCAACACCACCACCATGATTATTCTTTTCACTCTCCATGTCCAGTATTTTATTTATGTATTCAATAGCTGACTACTTGTCCATGAATCATCCTCAAACCTTCCATGTTCAACATTTTCCAAATAGTTTCGCACTTCAGAAATAGCATCATCCTCAACTTGTCTCTTGCAGACCGGGCATTTCTCGTCACTTCCACACCTTTTCATCTCAGATTTGTACATGTTGGTCAGATACTGTGGGCTACTCTCCAAAAGAATTGTTTCAAGTGATTTGAGCATATTTATTTCCACAACTTCTCCCATTTAACTGTTGGAAATATGCCCTAGAGGCAATAATAAAATGGTTATTATTATATTTCCATGTTCATGATAATTGTCTATTGTTCATGATATAATTGTATTAACCGAAAACCGTAATACATGTGTGAATACATAGACCATAACATGTCCCTAGTGAGCCTCTAGTTGACTAGCTCGTTGATCAATAGATGGTTATGGTTTCCTGACCATGGACATTGGATGTCGTTGATTACGGGATCACATCATTAGGAGAATGATGTGATGGACAAGACCCAATCCTAAGCATAGCACTAGATCGTGTAGTTCGTTTGCTAAGAGCTTTTCTAATGTCAAGTATCATTACCTTAGGCCATGTGATTGTGCAACTCCCGGATACCGTAGGAATGCTTTGGGTGTACCAAACATCACACCATAACTAGGTGGCTATAAAGGTACACTACAGGTATCTCCGAAAGTATTTGTTCGGTTGGCACGAATCAAGACTGGGATTTGTCACTCCGTATGACGGAGAAGGTACCTCTGGGGCCACTCGGTAATGCATCATCATAATGATCTCAATGTGACTAAGTAGTTAGTCACGGGATCATGCATTATGGAACGAGTATAGAGACTTGCCGGTAACGAGATTGAACAAGGTATTGGGATACCGACGATCGAATCTCGGGAAAGTTTGTTATTGCCTGTCTCGGTCATGTCTGCATGACTCCCGAACTCGTAGGGTCTACACACTTAAGGTTTGGTGAAGCTAGAGTTGTTATGGGAATTAGTATGCGGTTACCGAATGTTGTTCAGAGTCCCGGATGAGATCCTGGACATCACGAGGAGTTCTGGAATGGTCCGGAGATAAAGATTTATATATGGGAAGTCCTTATTCGGTCACCGGAAATGTTCGGGGGTATATCGGTATTGTACCGGGACAACCAAAAGGGTTCCGGGCGTACACCGGGAGGGTTCACCTGCCCCAGAGGGTCCTATGGGCTGAATATGGAGGGGAACCAGCTCCTATGTGGGCTGGGCGCCAACCCCCCTAGGTCCCATGCGCCTAGGGTTGGGGGGGGGGAACCCTAAAGGGGGCACCCCCCTTGGCTTGGGGGGCAAGCCTCCCCCTTGGCCGCCCCTCCCCCTCTAGATCCATATGGAGAGGCCTGGCCCCCCTCTACCTTGCCCCTATATATATAGGGGAGGTGGGAGGGCTGCCGCACCCTTCCCTTGGCGCAGCCCTCTCCCTCCCCAAAACCTCCTCCGTAGTAGTAGTGCTTGGCGAAGACCTGCTGGAGAACTGCAAGCTCCACCACCACGCTGTCGTGCTGCCGGAGCTCTCCCTCAACTTCTCCTCTCCCCTTGATGGATCAAGAAGGAGGAGACGCCCCCGGGCTGTACGTGTGTTGAACGTGGAGGCACCGTCCGTTCGGCGTAAGATCGGATCTTCCGCGATTTGAATCGCCGCGAGTACGACTCCATCATCCGCGTTCTAGTAACGCTTCCGCTTAGCGATCTTCAAAGGTATGAAGATGCACATCCTCTCTCTCTCTTGTTGCTCGAATCTCCTAGATTGATTTTGGTGATACGTAGGAAATTTTTTAATTATTTCTACGTTCCCCAACAGTGGCATCATGAGCTAGGTCTATGCATAGATTCTATGCACGAGTAGAACAGAAGTAGTTGTGGGCATTGGTTTGTTAAATTTGCTTACCGTTACTAGTCCTATCTTGTTTCGGCGGTATTGTGGGATGAAGCGGCCCAGACCGACCTTACACGTACGCTTACGTGAGACAGGTTCCACCGACTGACATGCACTTGTTGCATAAGGTGGCTAGCGGGTGTCTGTCTCTCCCACTTTAGTCAGATCGGATTCGAGGAAAAGGGTCCTTATGAAGGGTAAGTAGCAACTGGCATATCACCGTTGTGGCTTTTGCGTAGGTAAGAAACTTTCTTGCTAGAAACCCATAGCATCCACATAAAACATGCAACAACAATTAGAGGACGTCTAACTTGTTTTTGCAGGGTGTGCTATGTGTTGTGATATGGCCAAAAGAATGTGATGAATGATATATGTGATGTATGTGATTGATCATGTTCTTGTAATAGGAATCACGACTTGCATGTTGATGAGTATGACAACCGGCAGGAGCCATAGGAGTTGTCTTAATTTATTGTATGACCTGTGTGTCATTGAAAAAGACATGTAATTACTTTACTTTATTGCTAACCATTAGCCATAGTAGTAGAAGTAATAGTTGGCGAGACAACTTCATGAAGACACGATGATGGAGATCATGGTGTCATGCCGATGATGAAAGTGATCATGCCACGCCTCAAAGATGAAGATCAAAGGCGCAATATGATATTGGCCATATCATGCCACTTTATGATTTGCATGTGATGTTTGTCATGTTTACATGCTATTTGCTTAGAACGACGTTAGCATAAATAAGATGATCCCTCATTAAAAATGTCAAGAAAGTGTTCCCCCTAACTGTGCACCGTTGCGAAAGTTTGTTGTTTCGAAGCACCACGTGATGATCGGGTGTGATAGATTCTAACGTTCGCATATAACGGGTGTAAGCCAGATTTACACATGCAAAACATTTAGGTTGACTTGACGAGCCTAGCATGTACAGACATGGCCTCGGAACACAAGAGACCGAAAGGTCAAACATGAGTCGTATAGTAGATACGATCAACATGAAGATGTTCACCAATGATGACTAGTCCGTCTCATGTGATGATCGTACACGGCCTAGTTGACTCGGATCATGTATCACTTAGATGACTAGAGGGATGTCTATCTGAGTGGGAGTTCATTAAATAATTTGATTAGATGACCTTAATTATCATGAACATAGTCTAAAAATCTTTGCAATGTGTCTTGTAGATCAAATGGCCCACGCTAATGTTGCCCTCAACTTCAACGCGTTCCTAGAGAAAACCAAGCTGAAAGACGATGGTAGCAACTATATGGACTGGGTCCAGAACTTGAGGATCATCCTCATAGCTACCAAGAAAGCATATGTCCTTGAAGCACCGTTAGGTGACGCACCAATTTTCCCAGCAACTCAAGATGTTACGAACGCCTGGCAGTCGCGTAGTGATGATTACTCCCTGGTTCAGTGCGGCGTGCTTTATAGCTTAGAACTGGGGCTCCAAAAGCGTTTTGAGCAGCACGGAGGATATGAGATGTTCCAAGAGCTGAAAATGGTTTTCCAAGCTCATTCCCGGGCCGAGAGATATGAAGACTCCGACAAGTTCTATAGTTGTAAGATGGAGGAAAACAGTTCTGTCGGTGAGCATATACTCACTATGTCCAGGTTACACAACCGTTTGTCTAAGTTGGGAGTTAATCTTCCAGATGACTCGGTCATTGACAGGATCCTCCAATCGCTCCCACCTAGCTACAAGAGCTTTGTGATGAACCAGAATATGCAGGGGATGAAGAAGTCCATTCCTGAGTTATATATATTCAATGCTGAAATCAGTGGAGGTGGGAATCAAAAGGGAATATCAAGTGTATACATGATAATTATTATATTTCCATGTTCATGATAATTGTCTATTGTTCATGCTATAATTGTATTACCGGAAATCGTAATACATGTGTGAATACATAGACCACAACATGTCCCTAGTGATCCTCTAGTAGACTAGCTCGTTGATCAATAGATGGTTATGGTTTGCTGACCATGGACATTGGATGCCGTTGATTACGGGATCACATCATTAGGAGAATGATGTGATGGACAAGACCCAATCCTAAGCATAGCACTAGATCGTGTAGTTCGTTTGCTAAGAGATTTTCTAATGTCAAGTATCATTACCTTAGACCATGTGATTGTGCAACTCCCGGATACCGTAGGAATGCTTTGGGTGTACCAAACATCACACCATAACTAGGTGGCTATAAAGGTACACTACAGGTATCTCCGAAAGTATCTGTTCGGTTGGCACGAATCAAGACTGGGATTTTTCACTCTGTATGACGGAGAAGGTACCTCTGGGGCCACTCGGTAATGCATCATCATAATGATCTCAATGTGACTAAGTAGTTAGTCACGGGATCATGCATTATGGAACAAGTATAGAGACTTGCCGGTAACGAGATTGAACAAGGTATTAGGATACCGACGATCGAATCCCGGGAAAGTAACATACCGGTGGACAAAGGGAATTGTATACGGGATTGGTTGAATCCCCGACATCGTGGTTCATCAGATGTCCAGATCCCGCAGACATGACCGCTGTTGGTTATTGGCCGGAGAGATGTCGCGGTCATGTCTGCATGATTCCCGAACCCGTAGGGTCTACACTTAAGCTTTGGTGACGCTAGAGTTGTTATGGGAATTAGTATGCGGTTAACGAATGTTGTTCGCAGTCCCGAAGGAGATTCCGGACGTCACGAAGAGTTCTGGAATGGTCCAGAGATAAAGATTTATATACTGGAAGTCCTTATTCGGTCACCGGAAATGTTCGGGGGTATATCGGTATTGTATTGGGACCAACGAAAGGGTTCCGGGAGTCCACCGGGAGGGTCTACCTGCCCCGGAGGGTCCTATGGGCTGAATATGGAGGGGAACCAGCCCCTAGGTGGCTTGGGCACCAACCCCCTAGGGCAGATGCGCCTAGGGTTGGGCGGAAACCCTAAAGGGGGCGCCCTCCTTGGCTTGGGGGCAAGCCTCCCCCCTTGCCCCCCCTTTAGATCCATCTGGAGGGGCCCGCCCCCCATATCCCTTGCCCCTATATATATAGGGGAGGTGGGATGGCTGCCGCAACCTTCCCCTGGCACAGCCCTCTCCCTCCCCAACACCTCCTCCTCTGTAGTAGTGCTTGGCGAAGCCCTGCCGGAGAACTGCAAGCTCCTCCACCACGTCTTCGTGCTGCCGAGGCTCTCCCTCAACTTCTTCTCTCCCCTTGCTGGATCAAGAAGGAGGAGACGTCCCCGGTCTGTAAGTGTGTTGAACGCGGAGGTGTTGTCCGTTCGGCGTTAAATCGGATCATCCGCGATTTGAATCGCCACGAGTACGACTCCATCATCTGCGTTCTAGTAACGCTTCCGCTTAGCGATCTTCAAATGTATGAAGATGCACATCCTCTCTCTCTCTCTATTGTTGCTAGAATCTCCTAGATTGATCTCAATGATACATAGGAAAATTTTGAATTATTTCTACATTCCTCAACATTAACTTATTAATCTATCCTTGTGCGTAGGAACTGGCTAACCCCACAACATAGACGTAGTATGATGTCTTAATTTAAACAATCCCTTGGGATCAAAATTCCAACTCAGCTGTCTTAGTAATCAGTATTTATAGGGATGCTTAGCATTTTTTCCGTGTAAGTATCCTACACCAAATACTTATCACATCCCCTAGTTCTTACATTAACCGGTTTTGATACCGTGTCCGGGTCATAGTCTCATTTTGGGTCTGGCCAGATTCTTAATTCTTTCCGCTTCCTATTCTCCATATTAGCCATTTCCTTTCTAGGTGAATAATTTTTGGTACGCTACTCCAAGTGTATGGCATTCCTTGCTCTGTTTTTGCATTTAGGACAAAGCCATTTGTGGAGCATTTTTTTAACACTTGGCTACATAGGAATTTGGAATGTTTAGAAGTCCCCAACCTTTGCTAGCATGTCTATGTTAAAGGGATAAAAATATCTAAAGCCAAGTCCTCCATCCCTCTTGGACTTAGTCATTTTCGCCTCGTTGATCGAGTGGGTCTTGTTCTTTTGCACTTGATCAATCCACTAATATCTTTCGTTAGAGAGGTAATTTTCTAGACCTTGTTATTGCAAAGCAATTCATTAAGGATAGATTGGATAAATAACTCTTGAACTTGCTTATTTATCTTTTGCATTTAAGCTTCTTACACTATCACTATCTCTTTTTTCATTTATGATGAAAACAATCCAACAACCACGGTAGTGGGTTTGCTTGCGCTTCATGACTTGTCATCGTTAGAGCTTTCTGGCTAACTACAAGAAATGTAGATTTGAACATTAGGCCAAAATCTTTTGCAAAATGAATATACTTATAGGATGTGTACCATAGTTTTCTCATCAAATGCTAAGACGATGGTGGAACATGAGCTAATGATGTTGCCGTAATAGATGTTTTCGTGACCGCCATCTTTTGCTCACAAGTCTTCTTATTGTGCCCGTATTCTTTACATGCAGAGAATTTTATCCTTGTACCTGTCTGATTTAGGGTTCCGGCAAAACCCTTGAGGTTCGAACACTGGGGTGCGCACGAAGATTTCCCCCTACCGAATCTTGCCCTCAGCCTCGCCGCGATCTCTAAGCTTAGCTCGATGAACTCACAACACAAGAGACACAAGATTTATACTGGTTCGGGGCACCGTTGTGGTGTAATACCCTACTCCAGTGTGGTGGTGGTGGATTTCCTTTTGGGCTGATGATGAACAGTACAAGGGAAGAACTGCCTCCTGAGGAGAGGTGTTCTTGTGCTTGGTGGGTGCGAGGCTGAACTGAGTTTGTTCCCCTCTCGTCCGTCCCAGTCCAGTTCCCTTTCTACAGTGGTGGCTAGTCCTATTTATAGAGGCCCTGTCCTCTTCCCAAATATTGTGCGGGAAGGGATCCAACAACGGCCAATTTGAAAGGGGATAACTAGTACGAGCTATCCTGACTAAATGTGGTCTTCGCCTGTCAAAGGCACTGGTGGTGACGCTGTCTTGGGCTCCACGATAACCTCCGTCCTGCCATCCTGCTGGTCTTGGTCCTGTTGCACTGATATGGAAACATTTGCATGATGCCTTGGTACTCCGCGCCTGCGCTTGCCCCCTTAGCACCAAAGGGGAAATGAGGACACTGCGGGCGCTGCTACCCGCCTAGCGCCTGCTTGGCCTTGGTCGTCATGGCTTGCATCACGGGAACCCCAGGAGGTACCCCTTGCCTTGATCTCTCTGCCCCCTCATGAGCCTGCCTGGTGAGGCCGCTCCTGAGGAGGCGTTGGGTCATCCGCCTCACGAGACTTGGCCCCTCGCGAGGGTCTTGAGTGTTGGTTGACGAAGACGGGCCGTACTGGGCCACTGGTGGCGCCACGCCACGGGCCGCAGGCAGGCAAGTCTGGGGACCCTCGTTCCCAGAACACCGACAGTAGCCCCGGGCCCAAGGCGCGCTCGGACTTGGCTTAGCGGCGAAGCCAAAGGGAAAGTGCAGAGTGCCGCGGGCCCCAACAGCCTGCGGCTTTGCTCGATGCGTGGCGACTGATTGGACGTGGGCGTCTCCGCTTCCCCACGCTGTCTCGGCAACTGCCCGACTTGATGAGTCCCTGTGAGGAATTGGGAAACGACCTGCGCGGGCGTGTAAAGGGTGTGCGATGCATTTCGTTGATGTTATCCTTATTATGAAATCGTGCGAGTGCTTGTCCTATCCCGGCTTGGTTCCCCCTTTCTAACCTCGCGATGACTTCACGCTCTACATTGACAGGTCCCGGTCCCCAGGCAGGCTGCAACAGTCGTTGGTATGCCAGGTCATGATGCCGTGGTCAAGGCCACGAGGTGAGCGACCCGAGGTCCAGCAAGAGCCCTGACGCGTGATGCTCAGGAGGTCCCCTTTAGCATGCAAGCAGCCGCCAAGAGGTAAGAAAGGAAGGCAACATTGCCGCCACAGGGCCGCATCAAGTGAGAATTTTGCGTCGTAACGATTAGTTGTCCAACCGCGATACTTATCTTGGTAATGTGAAGTCGTTCCTTTGCGTTGTCCTAGACTTGTGCGTTGGCAGCTGCTACATCTTGAGCTTGCGTTGGTTTTCCTTGAAGAGGAAAGGGTGATGCAGCAATAGTAGCGTAAGTATTTCCCTTAGTTTTTGAGAACCAAGGTATCAATCCAGTAGGCGGCTCCTCAAAAGTCCCACGCACCTACACAAACAAACAAAGAACTCGCAACCAATGCAATAAAGGGGTTCTCAATCCCTTCACGGCCACTTGCGAAAGTGAGATCTGATAGAGATAGTATGATAAGATAAATATATTTTTGGTATTTTATAATATAGATAGGAAAAGTAAAGATGCAAATAAAAGTAGATTGAAATATTATATGATAAAAGATAGAACCGAGGGGCATAGGTTTCACTAGTGGCTTCTCTCAAGATAGCATAAGTATTACGGTGGGTGAACAATTTACTGTCGAGCAATTGATAGAAAAGCAAATAATTATGAGATTATCTAGGCATGATCATGTATATAGGCATCATGTCCGTGACAAGTAGACCGACTTCTGCCTGCATCTACTACTATTACTCCACACATCGACCGCTATCCAGCATGCATCTAGAGTATTAAGTTCATAAATAACAGAGTAACGCATTAAGAAAGATGACATGATGTAGAGGGATAAACTCACGCAATATGATATAAACCTCATCTTTTTATCCTCGATGGAAACAATACAATACGTGCCTTGCTACCCCTGCTGTCACTGGGAAAGGACACCGCAAGATTGAACCCAAAGCTAAGCACTTCTCCCATTGCAAGAAAGATCAATCTAGTAGGCCAAACCAAACTGATAATTCGAAGAGACTTTCAAAGATAACTTAATCACACATAAAAGAATTCAGAGGAGATTCAAATATTTCTCATAGGTACACTTGATCATAAACCCACAATTCATCCGATCTCGACAAACACATTGCAAAAAGAGTTACATCGAATAGATCTCCAAGAAGATCAAGGAGAACATGGTATTGAGATCCAAAAAGAGAGAAGAAGCCATCTAGCTAATAACTATGGACTCGAAGGTCTGTGGTAAACTACTCACAACTCATCGGAGAGGCTATGGTGTTGATGTAGAAGCCCTCCGTGGTCAATTCCCCCTTTGGCGGAGCGCCGGCGAAGGCTCCAAGATGGTATCTCGCGGATACAGAAGGTTACGGTGGTGGAAATAGTTTTTCATTGGCTCCCCTGATGTTCTCGGGTTACGTGGGTATATGAAAGAACATGCGGTGCCCCCATGTTTGGTTTTGGTAATTGATGAAAATCTCTATGGACTAATGGTTGCCTTGACTTATATTTGAAGATTTTGTCCACAGGCTTTTCTTGAAGTCCATGTGTTGGTTTCAAGGAGTTTATGAGTTGACCAAGGTGCTATTAAGGAATTATCCAAAGATTGGTCATGTGAGTGTTGAGCTTATTGCAAGCATATTTTGAAAAAGAAGATTGTGTGATCATTCATGTTTACCTTCAAGACATCACCCAAATGAAGAGAGTTCGAAGGATTCAAGGTTGATCAAGACTAAGTCAAGAGTGAATCAAGTTGATCAACTCACAAAGCGTAGAAGATGTACTAAGAGGGATCAAGTGATCCCATGGTATGGTAAGCATTGTCAATTACGCTGTGTGTACTAACGCATGGTCTTCGTGAGAGTTCTTTGTGGGGTTAGGATGCGGTGTGCAAGTTCAAGTGATGCATCAAGAAGAGATCAAGTGCTTGAAGCTTGCCGCCCATTGTGGTGACAATGGACTTGTGAAGATGAGCCAAAGAGTGGCTCACCCATAGTGAACTATGGGGGAGCAATCATCTAGTCTTCATCGAGCCAACGCAATCAAGAAAGGTGGTCCAACTTGAGGGAGTCAAATTCGTCCACATCTAGCTCAAGTGGACCATGTGCAAGGCAAAGGTTTTCCCTTGATAGATTTTCTATTTTACCGGTCTCATGGTGGTAGTTGGGAGACCAGGTTATAGGATCGTTTATCGTACTATCAAGGGGGGCTCTCAAGTTGGTAGCTTGATCGTATCATTAGTAGAGAGCTCAAACCATTGCATCCTTGCATCTTGTTTCTTGGTTCTTGTTTGGTTCTCTTTGTGAGTCTTAGAGCTTATGGTCATCTTGATGACAAGCCTGAGTTCATCGAAAACGGAGTTCGCATGCGTCTTCTATGATGTTTTCGGTGTTGGAGGTTTTACCGTTCTTATCCAAGGAAGGGTTCTCACCATTTTCTTATGGGCCTTCTCTAATTTGCTTCTTATTTATATTTCTATCGATATTGTGTTAGCCCATGTCGTTAGCTTTCCAACAAACTTGGTTTCGTTGAATTTGGAGTCCGTTTGCAAAAGTTGTGGCTGTTTTGGTAAAGGCTGCAGTGGTACTACCGCTCCAGAGAGGTACTACCGCGGCTCCTGAGCGGTAGTACCGCTCCAGAGCTGTACTACCGTGGCTCCTAAGAGGTACTACCGCTCCGGACCAAAAATCTCATGTTTTTCTCAGCGGAGGTAGGCTCGGAAGTATTTGTTTTAGTACAACTCCTTGGAGCGGTAGTACCGCTCTGCGGGCTATGAGCATAACGGTTGGTTTTTTTCCCCACCTATAAAAGGGGGTCTTCTTCCCCATTGAACCTTATCCTTTGAGCTCGTGTTCTTCCCCCATTGTTTACCTTCTTCGAGCTTGCTAACTCTCAACCCCTCCATGGATTCTTGCTAGTTTTTTAGGGCAAAGAGAGAGGAGATCTAGATCCACATTTCCACCAATCACTTTATCCTCTATGTGAGGGGAACCCATTGGATCTAGATCTTGGAGTTCTTAGTGTTCTCCTTCTTGTTCTTCCTCTCATCTTCCTCCCTAGCATTATTTTCTTCGGTGGGACTTGAGATAGATGGACTTGGGCACTCCGTGTGCCCTTGCCATTGCATTTGGTGCATCGTTTTGAGTTCTCCACATGATACGTGGAAGTTACAAGTTGAGAAGATTATTACTTTTGGGTGCTTGGTACCCTTGAGCTTGTTACTCTTGGGTGTTTGTACACCCTAGAGCTTGTTCCTCTTGGGTGCCTTGGCGCCCTAGACGGTTGGTGTTGTTCGGAGCTCAATCATTGTGGTGTAAAGCTCCGGGCAAGCGTCGGGGTCTCCAATTAGGTTGTGGAGATCGCCCCGAGCAATTTGACGGGTACCGGTGACCGCCCCAAGGGTTGCCAAAGTGTACGGGTTCGGTGACCGCCCCCCAAGTGTCTCCATTTGTACGGGTTCGGTGACCGCCCTCAAGGGTCCTTGAGTGGAATCATGGCATCTTGCATTGTGCGAGGGCGTGAGGAGATTACGGTGGCCCTAGTGGCTTCTTGGGGAGCATTGTGCCTCCACACCGCTCCAAACGGAGATTAGCATCCGCAAGGGTGTGAACTTAATGATACATCATCGTCTCCGCGTGCCTCGGTTATCTCTTACCCGAGCCCTTTACTTATGCACTTTACTTTGTGATAGCCATATTGTTCTTTGTCATATATCTTGCTATCACATAGTTGCTTATCTTGGTTAGCATAAGTTGTTGGTGCACATAGGTGAGCCTAGTTGTTTTAGGTTTTGTGCTTGACAAATTAACCGCTAGGTTTATTCTTCATTTGTTCAAGCCTACCGTAATTATTTTAAATCGCCTATTCACCCCCCCTCTAGGCGACATCCTCGATCTTTCAATTGGTATCAGAGCCTCGTCTCTCTTTGTTAGGCTTAACCGCCTAGAGAGTAAATATGTTGACTAGGGGATTAGGATTCTCTGACACTCTTAGTTTCGATGGCACAAATTTTGATGTTTGGGTAATTCACTTGCTTAACCTCTTTAGGGTCATGGACCCAAATTTAGAGCAAATTATAGATATGGGTTTTTCTCCTCCATAGGATCCCCAAAGATTATCTTTAGAGGATGAGAAAAACTCTTATCTCAATGCTCAAGCTTCTAATGTGCTTTTCGATGCTTTGAGCAATGTAGTTATATTTCAACTCATGCCATTCCGGGATGCTCATGAGTTATGGACAAAGCTTCAAGATAAATATGGTGTGTCCAAGATTTGTGGGGATGATTGTTCTCCCTCCTCCTCCTGCCGTGTTGCCTTCTCAACTTCTTCTACTTCACCCACATGTGGATTGCCACAAGGTAATGCTAGGGTGAGTAGTGGTGGTCATTGCAATGATGGTAGTGTGCTTGTTCTTGGTGATTCTTCATCACTATCTTATTACAATGGTCCTTCTTTGGACTTTAACACTTCGAGCACCTTACATGTTTCACATGCTCGTGTTGGTAGTCCGTGAATATCATGTAGAAATTGCTTGCTCAAATCTCATGATGATATGCTTGCTATGTCTTGTTGCCATGATAAAAAATGTATCTATTTCCTCGAGTTGTTGTGCTAACAATGTAGAGGAAACTCAACACTCCATGGAACAAGATGTGGTCTTGAATGGTGCTTCGAGGGATCCTACATCATCATCTATTGCATTTTGCCTTATGGCCAAGGCCTCAAAGGTATCTCCCACTTTGAATCCCAATATATCTTGTGATGATATTGATGATGGCAAGAATGATGATGATGTTGATTATGATGAAGGGAATGATAATGTTGCCTCCTTAAAAATTAAGGGGGAAATGGTTTTAAAGCTCTTCATAAAAATAAAATTGCTCGTTCCAACTTCATGGAAATTATGTCCATTGCCATTGAGGGCAATAAATATATTGAGAGTTGGAATCTCATCTCGAGGAGCATGAGGTCACCATTGAGAAAATGGAAGGTTATGAGCATGATTACGCTAATGAGATTGCCGACCTCTCTCAAGCTCTTGAACTTGAACAAACCACCAAGGAATCTCTTGAGGAGACTTTTGCTCTAGAATTATCTAGAGTAAGGGAATCTCATGATAGAGATCTTGAGGGGGCCAATGATTTTGAAACTAAAAATGAGGAGCTTGAAGTTGCGCATGCTAAACTCCTTGAGGACTTTGAGCACCTCGAAAATGGCTCAAGGGTCATTAAGAGTGAGCTCATCAAACTCACCGAGTCTCATGCTCAACTTAAAGTTTCATATTCAAAATAGCTTGCCAAGTTGTCTTCTCCTCTTGTTGCTAATGATGATGCTTGTGCTACTAACTCTATCTCTTGTGAAGCATCCATATTGAAGGAGAATGTTGAGCTACGGGCTCAACTTGAGTAGTTATCTAGCAAATATGGGAAATTGGAAGAAAGTCATGAAAAGCTCTCAAACTCTCATGATGATCTTCTAGTATCCCATAATGTGCTAAAGATAGCTCATGAGGCCATGCTTGCTAAGGTAACATCTCATGAGCCTCATGTGGATACTAGCACTACATCTAGTCAAAGCGTTATATTGCCATGTGCTAGTCCTTGTACATCTACTCACAATGTTGGTACATCTTGTGATGAATTGCTTTTCTTGCCTTGTTGCTCAAACGATGAAGCTTATACTTTCTCTAGTACTTGTGTTGAGACTAACCATGTAGAGGAAATCAAAGAGTTCAAGGCCCAAGTCACTTCTTTGAAGAAAGACTTGGAAAAGTGTCATGAAGGGAAGGCCACACTCAACAATATCTTGAGTGTGAAAAAATCCTCCAATGACAAATGTGGACTTGGATTCAACTCCAATAAAAAGAAGAAGTCCAAGAGCAACAAGAAGAAGGGCCAAAAACAGTTCAAGAATTCGGCCAAGATCATTTGCTTCAGGTGCAAAATTGAAGGGCATCATGTTAGATCTTACCCTTTGAAGAAGAAGGCCATTAGTGACAAGCAACAAGGGAAGCGGCCACAAGTTCACTCTCATTCTCAATCTCAAGTTGATAAATCAAGTGAGAAGAAAGTAAAGAGTAGACATTGCTACCTATGTCGTGAAAAAGGTCACGTCGCTTCTTCATGCACAAATGGTACCTCATCCAACCCAATTATCATTGATGATGTCTATTATCTTGGGAAGGATAAAGTTGGCAATGTGTTTGCCAAGTTTGTTGGTACTCAAAGTGGTTTGAAGCCAAGAACCATTTGGGTAGCCAAGCCTATTGTGACTAACCTCTTAGGACCCAACTTGGTTGGGGACCAACTAGCTCAAACTTGATCAATAGGTGTTGTTGGAGGGCATTGGACACTTGGCTACATTATGAAGAATTAAGGGGACTTCATCACTCTTATTGCCTCAAGCCAAGTCAATTGAATCATTAAGCTTATATCTTATATCCAATGTTCCTCCTTGCGGTAACTTGTACTTAAATTGTTTACATTGAAAGTTACTTGCCCACTTGCATGTTTTGGTTTTGTTCCTTGCATGTGTTTGTATATGTTGTGCTTCCAACTTGATTATCTTGAGCAATCAAGTATGCGTGTGTTGGTTTGCACATCATGTATGTGTGTGTCATGCATTGAGCCTTTTGCATCTTGTTTATTTCTTAGTTGGCTCTTGTGAGAGATTAATGGAATATCCCATTATGGGGGAGTGATGTGCTTTGTGCACCTCACGATCCTATAAATGTGTGTACATGAGTAATACAATCTAGTATTGATATTTCAAGATTATCTAGTTGCTACATGGTATGTCTTCTCATGAGAAATTCAAATTCTAAATTGTCCATTAATTATCTCTTGTTGGATCCTCTTATTGCCTCTTGTTAACTTTTCTTCATTGGTATCACATTATGGGGGAGTAATATGCTATGTATATTACTAGCCTAGAAAATGTGTACATTTGAGATTTTGTCACCTAGTGGTGATATTGTAGATTATCTTGTTCCTAGGTGGCATGTTAGCTCTACAAGTTGCAATTTGCTTATGTTTGGTGTGAAGATGATGTTGGATATCCTTGCTATCTACCAACTGGAATTATTTCCAAATACTTTTTGTCTTATGACAATTGGTACTCACTTATGTGTGGTACAAATTATTGATCATCTTTACATTGGCCTTTGCTTTTATTTGCCTTATCTCGTGCCTAGGATTGTGTGAACTCCCATTGTTTGCCATGCCACTTGTGGATCTTGTTATTTTCTTGATCTTGTTTACTGTTTTCTATATATAGTGAAAGTGGTGATCCCACCTTGTGCATTTTGTATTCAAATGCAAATTCTCTATAATGCACTAGTCTTGGGGGAGCTATCCTATTTACTATAAATCACTCATCTTGTGATCCATATTAAGTGTGTGTTGGTGGATGGCAGGTTGTTTCTTTTGGTACTTTGTGCCAACATGAAACTTTGTAGAGAGCTTGGTTTGTTTGGAACCATCCTCTCCTTTGAGAGTTTGACATCTTTTTTGTGTGTTCCAATGGATATCTCATTCCTTGATGTATCTTTTAATGATATCTTCCAAGTGATGATTTCTCCATTTGGTATCCTTTTCACTTGGTTTTCCTTTTATTGTGGTATCGGTTCTTGAAAGTCTTGAGCATGCATTTTAACTTCATGTAGTTCCTTTGGCATGTTTTCTTTCTTTGACCCAATATATAGGGGAAACTCCACCAAGTCTCAAATTGGATGAGATGTTCATGAGATTCATTTTCATATCTATATGCACACATCTATGTGGAGTTTGTCCTATGTATTGTTGGTTCTCTAACTCTTTGGTCCCAATGAGTTTGGGTACCATTTTGTTTCTGTTGTTGTTCTAGGAACAATTGGAGATGTATTGGATACTCGGCTCATTCAAAAGGAAGGTGTTGTCACCATGTGCTTATTGGAGTCAAGCTAGGATGATCAATGAACTACATTCTACCTTCAACTGGTATCTACTACATCCTTCCAATTCTATCTCGGCAACAAGTATCATCATCTACTACATGCACACATTATTGCATCAATTGTGTGTAGATTGTATCATGGCATGTTATTCTTTCTTTCTTGTGATACTTGTTTCCTTTCTCAAAGAATCCCAACAATGATCTCTTGTTGCTAGTTGTGATGTCTTTGATGGTTGTGTGGTAGGAATTCATTTATATACAATAAGACCATATATAGCCTTGGGCTATGCTTCCAAGCACATATCTTATTGGTATATGTATGACTTCCTTTTGGATATCTTGTTCCTTCGTGTTGTTACTATTTCAGGTGTACATCCTTCTTTGTAGATATATATCGGCATGATTTCGTCTACCTAGACCCTTATACACTTGAGAGAAATTACATCACTAGATGATATCCTTTCTTTCACGTCCACCTTGTCTTTGTTATGTTTTTTCTTTGGTGGCTCTGTGAAAGCTTTTGCCTTGAGTGCGTGTCTTATCTTGTTGCATCTTGATGCACTCTTGTGTGGTGAAGATTATTTTCCTCATGCTTGTCTTGACGAGGCTTTCGCCATCTTAATTGGTATCCCCTATCTTGATGATGCTTATGCTTTCTATCTTCACCTTGGGTCGTCACAAGTGTTGGTTATTCATTTTGCATATTTAGTGTTCTTGTGAACCCATTTGCTTAATTGTGTGTGAGAATGAAAGGATTTGCACCATGTATCTCATTCATTCGAGACTATGTTGATGCTTATGCTCATCCGTATATTATTCTTCTCATGTGCTTTGCCATGAATCACACACATCATTTTGGTTGAGCCTATTCTTAAGTTACCTCTTTTACATGTTTCTCAACCATGTTTTTGTTGCAAGTGCTAGGCTTAGTTTCCTTTATGCTCACTTGCACTTGTTGTTTGTTTTTATTGATTTTGGGGAGCTATGATCCTATTTTGTGCACTTTGTATCCAAATACAAAATTATTATGTGTGCACAAATCATGGGGAGCTTCTCTAGCTTATTTAGAATACTCCTTTGCTCATATCATAATATCCATCATTCATGTGGCTCATATGATCTTTGGTCTAGTTGGTTCAATTGATATCCTTTGATTGCTTGCTTCATTTGGTATCTTTTGATTGCTCGATTTCTTATTTCCCTCTTTGTTATGTCTTTGTGGCATATCATTCTTTTGCAATCTTTGGGCCTCAATATAGTTTGTCTTCCTCCAAGTATTTACCATTGGATATGTGCATTGCATTCCACTCTCTTTTTGAGAGATACACAATTTATGGAGGAACACTCTTTATATTGGCCTTCTAAGCTTTTCACCCATTTTGGCAATCAATGCCAATGGGGGAGGAGTTTCAGAGTGTTTTGTGGAGAAGTCTTCAGAGTTTTCTCCTTGCTTTGGTTTTGGTTCCTAACCATTTGCATCCCATTCTCATGCATCGTTGGTTGTTGCATTGCATGATGATGCATAACTCCTTGTATAAACTCTCTTGAAAGTGATTGTCATCAATTACTAAAATGGGGGAGATTGAAAGAACATGCGGTGCCCCCATGTTTGGTTTTGGTAATTGATGACAATCTCTATGGACTAATGGTTGCCTTGAGTTATATTTGAAGATTTTTTCTATAGGCTTTTCTTGAAGTCCATGTGTTGGTTTCAAGGAGTTTATGAGTTGACCAAGGTGCTATTAAGGAATTATCCAAAGATTGGTCATGTGAGTGTTGAGCTTATTGCAAGCATGTTTTGAAGAAGAAGATTGTGTGATCATTCATGTTTACCTTCAAGACATCACCCAAATGAAGAGAGTTGGAAAGATTCAAGGTTGATCAACACTAAGTCAAGAGTGAATCAAGTTGATCAACTCACAAAGCGTAGAAGATGTACTGAGAGGGATCAAGTGATCCCATGGTATGGTAAGCATTGTCAATTAAGCTCTGTGTACTAACCCATGGTCTTTGTGAGAGTTCTTTGTGGGGTTAGGATGCGGTGTGCAAGTTCAAGTGATGCATCAAGAAGAGATCAAGTGCTTGAAGCTTGCCGCCCATTGTGGTGACAATGGACTTTTGAAGATGAGCCGAAGAGTGGCTCACCCATAGTGAACTATGGGGGAGCAATCATCTAGTCTTCATCGAGCCAACGCAATCAAGAAAGGTGGTCCAACTTGAGGGAGTCAAGATCGTCATTATCTAGCTCAAGTGGACCATGTGCAAGGCAAAGGTTTTCCCTTGATAGGTTTTCTATTTTACCAGTCTCATGGTGGTAGTTGGGAGACCGGGTTATAGGATCATTTGTCGTACTATCAAGGGGGGCTCTCAAGTTGGTAGCTTGATCGTACCGTTAGTAGAGAGCTCAAACCATTGCATCCTTGCATCTTGTTTCTTGGTTCTTGTTTGGTTCTCTTTGTGAGTCTTAGAGCTTATGGTCATCTTGATGACAAGCTTGAGTTCATCGAAAACGGAGTTCGCATGCGTTTTCAATGATGTTTTCGGTGTTGGAGGTTTTACCATTCTTATACGAGGAAGAGTTCTCACCATTTTCTTATGGGCCTTCTCTCATTTGCTTCTTATTGATATTTCTATCAATATTGTGTTAGCCCATGTCGTTAGCTTTCCAACAAACTTGGTTTCGTTGAATTCTGAGTCTGTTTGCAAAAGTTGTGGCTGTTTTGGTAAAGGCTGCAGCGGTACTACCGCTCCAGAGCGGTACTACTGCAGCTCCTGAGCGGTAGTACCGCTCCAGAGCTGTACTACCGTGGCTCCTGAGCGGTTGTACCGCTCCGGACCAAAAATCTCATGTTTTTCTCAGCGGAGGTAGGCTCGGAAGTATTTTTTAGTACCGCTCCTTGGAGTGGTAGTACCGCTCTGTGCGGGTTGTGAGCATAACGGTTGGTTTTTTCCCCACCTATAAAAGGGGGTCTTCTTCCCCATTGAACCTTATCCTTTGAGCTCGTGTTCTTCCCACATTGTTGACCTTCTTCGAGCTTGCTAACTCTCAACCCCTCCATGGATTCTTGCTAGTTTTTGAGGGAAAAGAGAGAGGAGATCTAGATCCACATTTCCACCAATCACTTTCTCCTTTATGTGAGGGGAATCCATTGGATCTAGATCTTGGAGTTCTTAGTGTTCTCCTTCTTGTTCTTCCTCTCATCTTCCTCCCTAGCATTAGTTTCTTTGGTGGGATTTGAGAGAGAAGGACTTGGGCACTCCGTGTGCCCTTGCCATTGCATTTGGTGCATCGGTTTGAGTTCTCCACATGATACGTGGAAGTTACAAGTTGAGAAGATTATTACTTTTGGGTGCTTTGTACCCTTGAGCTTGTTACTCTTGGGTGTTTGTACACCCTAGAGCTTGTTCCTCTTGGGTGCCTTGGCTCCCTAGACGGTTGGTGTTGTTCGGAGCTCAATCATTGCGGTGTAAAGCTCCGGGCAAGCGTCGGGGTCTCGAATTAGGTTGTGGAGATCGCCCCGAGCAATTTGACGGGTACCGGTGACCGCCCCAAGGGTTGCCAAAGTGTACGGGTTCGGTGAATGCCCCCCAAGTGTCGCCATTTGTACGGGTTCGGCGACCGCCCTCAAGGGTCCCTTAGTGGAATCACGACATCTTGCATTGTGCGAGGGCGTGAGGAGATTACGGTGGCCCTAGTGGCTTCTTGGGGAGCATTGTGCCTCCACACCGCTCCAAACGGAGATTAGCATCCGCAAGGGTGTGAACTTCGGGATACATCGTCGTCTCCGCGTGCCTCGGTTATCTCTTACCCGAGCCCTTTACTTATGCACTTTACTTTGTGATAGCCATATTGTTCTTTGTAATATATCTTGCTATCACATAGTTTCTTATCTTGCTTAGCATAAGTTGTTGGTGCACATAGGTGAGCCTAGTTGTTTTAGGTTTTGTGCTTGACAAATTAACCACTAGGTTTATTCCACATTTGTTCAAGCCTACCGTAATTATTTTAAATCGCCTATTCACCCCCCCCCCCCTCTAGGCGACATCCTCGATCTTTCAGTATATATAGGAGGAAGAAGTAGGTTGGTGGACGCCCGAGGAGCCCACGAGATAGGGGGCGCGCCCAGTAGGGTGGGCGCCCTCCACCCTCGTGGCCGCCTCGATTGCTTCTTGACTTGCACTCCAAGTTCTCTGGATCACGTTCGTTCCAAAAATCACGCTCCCGAAGGTTTCATTCTGTTTGGACTCCGTTTGATATTCCTTTTCTTCAAAACACTGAAATAGGTAAAAAAACAGCAATACGGGATGGGCCTCCGGTTAGTAGGTTAGTCCCAAAAATGATATAAATGTGTAAAGTAAAGCCCATAAACATCCAAAACGGGTAATACAATAGCATGGAACAATCAAAAATTATAGATATGTTGGAAACGTATCAAGCATCCCCAAGCTTAATTCATGCTCGCCCTCAAGTAGGTAAATGATAAAAACAGAATTTTTGATGTGGAATGCTACCTAGCATAATTCTCAATGTAATTTTATTTATTGTGGCATGAATGTTCAGATCCAAATGATTCAAAATAAATGTTCATATTGACATAAGAAATAGTAATACTTCAAGCATACTAATCAAAGCAATCATGTCTTCTCAAAATAACATGGCTAAAGAAAGTCTCACATCTTATAGTTAGGCTATGCTTCATTTTCGTCACACAAAAATGCTCCCATCTTATACACCCCCGATGACAAGCCAAGCAATTGTTTCATACTTAAATAATCTCAAACTTTTTCAACTTTTACGCAATACATGAGCATGAGCCATGGATATAGCACTATGGGTGGAATAGAATATGATGGGGATTGTGTGGAGAAGACAAAAAAGGGAGAAAGTCTCACATTGATGAGGATAATCAACGGGCTATAGAGATGCCCATCAATTTATGTCAACATGAGGAGTAGCAGGGATTGCCATGCAACGGATGCACTAGAGCTATAAATGTATGAAAGCTCAACAAAAGAAACTAAGTGGGTGTGCATCCAACTTGCATGCTCACGAAGACCTAGGGCATTTTGAGGAAGCCCATCGTAGGAATATACAAGCCAAGTTCTATAATGAAAAAATTACCACTAGTATATGAAAGTGACAACATATGAGACTGTCTATATGAAGAACATGGTGCTACTTTGAAGCACAAGTGTGGAAAAAGAGATAGTAACATTGCCCCTTTTATTTTTATTTTTATTTTTATTTCTTCTTTATTTTCTTTGGGCCCCTTTTTTGGCCTTTCTTTTTTTTCTTTGGCCTTTTTTTGTCCTTTCTTTTTTTCCTTTTTTTGGGACAATGCTCTAATAATGATCATCATCACACTTTTATTGATTTACAACTCATGAATTACAACTCAAAACTAGAACAAGATATGACTCTATATGAATGCCTCCAGTGGTGTACCGGGATGGGCAATAAATCAAGAGTGACATGTATGAAAAATTATGCTTGGTGGCTTTGCCACAAATACGATGTCAACTACATGATCATGCAAGGCAATATGACAATGATAATGTGTGTCATAAAAAATGGAACGAAACAGTGGAAAGTTGCATGGCAATATATCTCGGAATGGCTATGGAAATTCCATAATAGGTATGGTGGCTGTTTTGAGGAAGATATAAGGAGGTTTATGTGTGATAGAGCGTATGATATCATGGGGTTTGGATGCACCAGCGAAGTTTGCACCAACTCTCAAGGTGAGAAAGGGCAATGCACGGTACCGAAGAGGCTAGCAATGATGGAAAGGTAAAAGTGTGTATAATCCATGGACTCAACATTAGTCAAAAGAACTCATATACTTATTGCAAAAATCTACAAGTCATCAAAAACCAAGCACTACGTGCATGCTCCTAGAGGGATATATTGGTAGGAAAAGACCATCGCTCGTCGCCGACCGCCACTCATATGGATGCACAATCTAAGAACACCTCATGTTTCAAATTGTTACACAACTTTAACCATACGTGCATGCTACGGGACTTTCTAACTTCAACACAGGCATTCTTTAAATTCATAATCACCCAACTAGCATGACCTTAATATCACTACCTCCATATCTCAAAACAATTATCAAGTATCAAATTGATCATAGCATCCAATTCACTTCCTATGATAGTTTTTATTATACCCAACTTGGACGCCCACCATTCTAGGACAAATTTTATAACCATAGCAAATACCATGCTGTTCTAAGAGACTCTCAAAATAATATAAGTGAAGCATGAGATACTAACAATTTCTTCAAAATTAAGACACCGCCGTGCTCTAAAAGATATAAGTGAAGTACTAGAGCAAAAACTATCTAGCTCAAAAGATATAAGTGAAGCACATAGAGTATTCTAATAAATTGCAATCAAGTGGGCATCTCCCAAAAGGTGTGTACAGCAAGGATGATTGTGGAAAACTAAAAAGCAAGTACTAATATCATACAAGACGCTCCAAGCAAAACACATATCATGTGGCGAATAAAAATATAGCTCCAAGTAAAGTTACCGATAAACGAAGACGGAAGAGGGGATGCCTTGCAGGGGCATCCCCAAGCTTAGGATTTTGGCTATTCTTGAATATCTTGGGGTGCCATGGGCATCCCCAAGCTTAGGCTCTTGCTACTCCTTATTCCATAGTCCATCAAATCTTTACCCAAAACTTGAAAACTTCACAACACAAAACTCAACAGGAAATCTCATAAGCTCCGTTAGTGAAAGAAAGCAAAACCACCACATAAGGTACTGTAGTGAACTCATTATTTATTTATATTGGTGTTAAACCTACCGTATTTCAAGTTCTCTATGGTTCATACCACTTAATACTAGCCATAGATGCATCAAAATAAGCAAACAACACAAGAAAAACAGAATTGTCAAAAACAGAACAGTCTGTAGCAATCTGTAACTCCCGAATACTTATGGAACTCTAAAAATCCTACCAAAATAGGAAGTCCTGAGCAATTTGTCTATTGATCTACAGAAAAAATAATCAACGCAAAAGAATGTTTCTGTGAATTAAAAGAATTATTTTCGTGCGTGCAAAGTTTCTGTTTTTCAGCAAAATCAAATTAACTATCACCATAGGTTATCCTATAGGTTCTACTTGGCACAAACACTAATTAAAACGTAAAAACACATCTAAACAGAAGGTAGATGCAAAATTTATTACTAAATATAAACAAAAACAAAAAACACAAGTAAAATTGGGTTGCCTCCCAACTAGCGCTATCGTTTAACGCCCTAGCTAGGCATAAAAGCGAGGATAGATCTAAGTAGTGCCATCTTTGGCACTCAATTCCTCAATAGAGCACTTATAATCTTTAGGGGTTTCTCCCTTTTTAGCAATGATTAAACCCTTAGGCAATAATTCAAGAAATTCATTTGTAGCAAAAGGTTCCTTAATGATAGAGAGACAATTGGGATGAACACTTATTGATTTGAGATCCGCATTCCCCTTACTAGAAGATTCACCCTTATTTTTAGGAACATAGATAAATTTGGCACTTTTGGTAGGAGGATTTGGAGTGTTTTTCATGGAAGAAAATGCCGACCCTAAGTTGGTAATGATATCCTCAAGTTTACCAATTCTCGTAGAATATAGATCTATTCTTTCATTAACTATAGGTTATTTCTCTTTAAAAAAATTCAATGTAACTCAAACCCTAGATCCATATTGGGTAATTTGATTATGAATCTTTTTATCCAAATTTTAAATCAACTCAACAGTGGCAACTTTATTTTCAATAATCTCAAGCCTTTGCATCACATGTTCCAAAGTTAACACAGTTCCATTCACCAAAAGAGGTGGTGGGCCAAACAAATCTAACATAGCATTATAAGCATCAAACGTATGGCTACTCAAGAAATCCTCTCCGATAATGGTATCAAGAATGCATCTATTCCAAGGAGTAATGCCTACATAAAAATGGGAAGAAGAACGGAAGTAGAAAGCTTCCTAGTAGATTTATTTTGAGCATTGCAAATTCTATGCCAAGCATCTTTTAAATTTTATCCCTCCCTTTGCTTAAAATTAAGAATTTCATGTTCAGGAGTAAAAACGAGGATATGAGGACTAGCCATGACAACGAGAAAACAAAAGACAAGCAAAAGAGAGCGAAGATTGAGAACGAGAGGGCGAATAAAACGGCAAGGGTGAAGTGGGGGAGAGGAAAACGAGAGGCAAATGGCAAATAATGTAAATGCGAGGGAGATGAGTTTGTGATGGGTACTTGGTATGTCTTGACTTGAGCGAAGACCTCCCCGCCAACGGCGCCAGAAATCCTTCTTGCTACGTCTTGAGCTTGCGTTGGTTTTCCTTGAAGTAGAAAGGGTGATGCAGCAATAGTAGCGTAAGTATTTCCCTCAGTTTTTGAGAATCAAGGTATCAATCCAGTAGGAGGCTCCTCAAAAGTCCCACGCACCTACACAAACAAACAAAGAACTCGCAACCAACGCAATAAAGGGGTTGTCAATCCCTTCAAGGCCACTTGCGAAAGTGAGATTTGATAGAGATAGTATGATAAGATAAATATATTTTTGGTATTTTATAATATAGATACGAAAAGTCAATATGCAAATAAAAGTAGATTGAAAGCTTATATGATAAAAGATAGACCTGGGGGGCATAGGTTTCACTAGTGGCTTCTCTCAAGATAGCATAAGTATTACGATGGGTGAACAAATTACTGTTGAGCAATTGATAGAAAAGCGAATAATTATGAGATTATCTAGGCATGATCATGTATATAGGCATCACGTCCGTGACAAGTAGACCGACTCCTGTCTGCATCTACTACTATTATTCCACACGTCCACCGCCATCCAGCATGCATCTAGAGTATTAAGTTCATAAATAACAGAGTAACGCATTAAGAAAGATGACATGATGTAGAGGGATAAACTCATGCAATATGATATAAACCCCATCTTTTTATCCTCGATGGCAACAATACAATACATGACTTGCTGCCCCTGCTATCAATGGGAAAGGACACCGCAAGATTGAACCCAAAGCTAAGCACTTCTTCCATTGCAAGAAAGATCAATCTAGTAGGCCAAACCAAACTAATAATTCAAAGAGACTTGCAAAGATAACTTAATCACACATAAAATAATTCAGAGGAGATTCAAATATTTCTCATAGATAAACTTGATCATCAACCCACAATTCATCGGATCTCGACAAACACACCGCAAAAAGAGTTACATCAAATAGATCTCCAAGAAGATCGAGGAGAACATGATATTGAGATCCAAAAAGAGAGAAGAAGCCATCTAGCTAATAACTATGGACCCGAAGGTCTGTGGTAAACTACTCACAACTCATCGGAGAGGCTATGGTGTTGATGTAGAAGCCCTCCATGGTCGATTCCCCCTCCAGCGGAGCGCCAGCGAAGGCTCCAAGATGGGATCTCGCGGATACGGAAGGTTACAATGGTGGAAAATGTTTTTCGTTGGCTCCCCTGATGTTCTCGGGGTACGTGGGTATATATAGGAGGAAGAAGTAGGTCGGTGGATGCCCGAGGGGCCCACGAGATAGGGGGCGCGCCCAGTTGGGGGGGCACGCCCTCCACCCTCGTGGCCGCCTCGATTGATTCTTGACTTGTATTCCATGTCCTCTGGATCATGTTCGTTCCAAAAATCATGCTCCCGAAGGTTTCATTCCGTTTTGACTCCGTTTGATATTCCTTTTTTTCGGAACACTGAAATAGGCAAAAAAACCGCAATACGGGTTGGGCCTCCGGTTAGTAGGTTAGTCCCAAAAATGATATAAATGTGTAAAGTAAAGCCCATAAACATCCAAAATGGGTAATATAATAGCATGGAACAATCAAAAATTATAGAGACGTTGGAGACGTATCAGCAGTCGTGGCTCAGCTAGGTTAGGCCCGTGCAAGCCTTCCCCTTCTTCCCCGCACTCTCCTCCATACTCTACGTCCTCAGGTCCCGGCCCTTGAGCGAGCTCAGCTGCCGCTGGTATGCCAGGTCGCGATGTCGTGGTCAAGGTCAGGGGGTGAGGGCTGGAGAGCCAGTAAGAGCTCCTGAGTTGCGATGCTCAGGAGACCCCCTTTTAATGCGCAAGTGGATCGCATGGGAAAGAGAGGGAGCTCGTGGTGCTGCCCGCTGTAGACCTCACGAGGTTCCTGCAAATCAGCAAGAGAAAGGCACGGGTTTCCATTATGATTGCCGGCAGGCTACTGGTTGCTCCGAGAGAAGGGTGAGGGCACTGAGGGCCTGGTGAGGTGACGCGCGCGGGGCATGCCGCGGGCCAGAGCTCGACCGCTCAGATTTATCGGTGTTGCAGGGACGGGCCCGTGCCGGTGCGAGCGGCTCCCGTGATAGGTGGCAATCGAGCAGGTGATAATCATAGGTAGATTAGGCATGTAAGGCAATCAGCTTAGGTAAATGCAGAATGGATACATGCCACTGGGTCAGACCCAAGCGGCTTGGGAATGATGCAGCCCGAGGGGCTCCCCCAGCAAGGTAAGCTAAAGACATAAAAAGATATACACGCCGTGGGGACAGACCCACGCGGCCTGGGAATGATGCAGCCCTGAGGGCGCTCCCAGCTGAAATGAACTTGGGAGATGTCACCTGGTTCTGTTGAAGAGGGGGTGTTGGGGCAGCTGAAGATGCGCAATGAAGGGGACGACCCTCACAAGCCACCGGGGCCCTGAGCCTCAGGAGGCTCTGGGGGGCCAGGTGGTTCTTTGAGGACAGTCTCCATCTCTGCTAGGATCGCGTGGTGCCTGGCCTCCTGAGATCCGGTTTGATTGAGCCCTGGGACGTCGATGCAGACGCGTAGCCCACCATCCTCACCTGGATGGGGAGCCACACTAGGCGAGTGGCGGTCGCCGCGCACAGCCCTCGCTTCCTGAAGCTCCTGAGTGGTCTTGGCAATGAACTCCTGAATGTTGGGCTTTCCACGCCCTGTGTCTTCCTGAGGGAAACGTGTCGCGAAGCACGCCTCCAAGTGGTGCCCGAGCGCCTCCGTCGTGATGTTGGCGAGGTCTGAGGCCCTCCAAAAGAGAGCCCCCGAGCCCTGCCCGAGGAGGGCGCTGGGCGCACCTTCCTATGCGATGGAAGGAGGCGCCCCAAGCATGGGCGCTGATCCTGACATGGCACCACCCGAGGTTCCGACCTCCTGAGGCCCTGTGCGGAGCGGTTGCTTCTTCTTCTTGGGGATGGCCTCAGGAGGGTTCTCGCTCTTGCTATCTGGGTTCTTGATTGCTGCGGCTTGGAAGCCACTCTCGAGGGAGCAGATCGCATCTCTTTCTTTGAAGGGGACTGTGATGATTCCGCCGCTTCCTGGCGTCTTGAGGACGTTGTAGCCATGGTGGGTCACTGCCATGAACTTGGCAGGGCTGGATACCCAAGCATGGCATTGTATGGAAGGTGGATGTGGGCGACGTCGAAGTCGATGAGCTCGGTGCGGTAGTTGCCGCGCTGTGCGAAGGTGATAGGGAGGCGGACCTGCCCTATCGGGGTGGTGGAACCATCAGTAACTCCTAAGAAGGGCTTGGTGGGCTGAAGCTGATCGCATGACACTTGAAGGTTGTCGAACATCTCAATGGACAGGATGTTAAGCCCTGCGCCGCCATCGATGAGGGTCTTGGTGACTTGCACGTTGCTGATGACTGGTGAACAGAGCATCGGGAGAACGCCAGCAGTAGCCGCGCACTTGAGTTGATCTGCCGAGCTGAAGGTGATGGCGCACTTGGACCACCTGAGCGGGCGCGCGGCCTCGAGCCTGGGGAGGGTTGCGTTCACCTCACGAGCAAACTGCTTGAAGACACGCTGAGAGGCTCGGGCCTGAGCTCCGCCCAAGATGCAAGCTATAGCATGTGGCTCCTAGAAGCCCCTAGCCACCTCGTCCTGATGATGGTCATCATTCCTTCTTAGCGGCTGCGGCAGCGGAGGAAGGCCTCACGAGGCTAGTCCCTCCAGGCGCCCTCGCGAGGCTGGTCCTACCAGCAATCCTCGCGAGGTCGGTCACGCCACTCCTGGCGAGGGCCACGGTCGTCCCATCATCCTCCGCCACGTCCTCCTCCTCGGTCGTATCCCCGATCGCTGCGCTCGGGGCATCGACCGAAGCGTCCTTCTCGAACAGCCCTAAGCTCCTGGCAATCGTTCGTGTTGTGGGTGTGGAGGTTGTGGTAGGCGCAGAATGGTCGGCTGCCCTTGGACGACTCCGGCTGGTCCCTGCTATGCTTCGTGTCTGGTTCTGCCGCGAGCACAGCCACTCCCTTGCGCTTCACGTCCTTGGCCTTGGTCTTCTTTTCTTCCGGGTCGGGAGCTGGGAGCTCGAGGAGGGAGAGATGTCCCTCCTGAGCTCTTGCGCACTTGGTCGCCAGGTTGAACAGCTCCAGGGATGTGCACAACTCCTCGTGGATGGTGAGATCCTTCTTCATCTTGATGTCACGGACGCCATCAGAGAACGCTGAGATGATGGCCTCATCCGTCACCTTGGGGATCTTGAGGAGGACGCTGTTGAAGCGCTGGATGTATTTCTGCAGGGTCTCCCCGGGCTGCTGCCTGAGGCACAGGTCACCCGTTACTAGGGGGTGGTCGCGAGTGCCCTGGAAGTTTGCGATGAAGCGGCTGCACATCTTGTCCCAGGAGGAGATCGAGCCGTGAGGCGGGTTCAGGAGCCATGAGCGGGCACCGTCGTTGAGTGCCATGGGAAACCAATTCGACATGACTTTCTCGTTGCCTTTGGACGCCTTGATGCTCAGCTCGTAGAGCTGCAAGAACTCCGCGGGGTCGAGGGTGCCATCATAGCGTGGAGGCAGGTCTAGCTTGAACTTGCACGGCCAGGCGACGCTACGTAGCTCGGGGTGAAGGCGCGGCAGCCTGCTGTGGTCACCGGGGCCCTTTGCTGACGCAGAACTTGCTCTTGATGGTACCCGCGCACCACTGCCATAGGCAGTACGCAGTCTTGCCGTGCCGGTGCAGGGAGCACGGGGGCGTCTTCTTGAGGCCGAGGGATTTCTTAACAGCTTCCTTCCTCTCGCGCGGGCGCCGTACGTGGTGGGTCACGCCTAGGGGCCGCGCGCCTTGGCGCCAGGGCGCCGTCTTGGGGCTCCATGAGCCACGTCGCCCGTACCTGGCAGAGGGCGAGGCAACAAGAGGGACGGCGTGGGAGAGCCCCCTGCGACACTGACAAGCTCGGTGATGCGAGAGATCCATTCCTCGTAGAGGTCATCGACGGGCGGTAACATAGGAGCTCGTGCGCCATAAGCATCGCGGCCTACGCGTCTGTGCGAGCGCGACAGGCGTGGGACGACGAACCGGCTGGGGTTAGCGACGGAGTGGCAGTGCGGCCATCCCGCCGCACCGAGGGGTGCAGCGAGGATGCTTGCTGCTTGTTTCCCACCGGGCCAGTGGTAGCGCGTTGGCGGCAAGCAACGGAGAACGACAGGGAGGTCCGCCGACAGGAGCCATCTGGGCGACGCGTGCGGCGAGAGCGGCCCGGCGCTCAGCGCGGGCTCGGTGGGCGTCAGACATGGATGCGATGAAGCAATGGGACGCGGATCAGCGCTTGCCCCCTTAGCACCAAAGGGGAAACAAGGACACTGCGCGCGCTGGCGCCCGCCTGGCCTTGGCCGTCATGGCTTGCGTCACGGGAACCTCATGAGGTACCCCTTGCCTTGATCTCTCCGCCCCCTTGCGAGCCTGCCTGGTGAGGCCGCTCCTGAGGAGGCCTTGTGTTGTCCGCCTCGCGAGCCTTGGCCCCTCGCGAGGGTCTTGAGTGTTGGTTGACGAAGACGGGCCGTACTGGGCCACCGGTGGAGCCACGCCGCAGGCCGCAGGCAGGCAAGTCTGGGGACCTCCGTTCCCAGAACGCCGACAGTACCAACCCTTGTGTCTTTGAAGGACATGAAATTTGGGTTTTTCATTGTGTTCTATCCTCCTATCCCCACCAAGCCTCCCAGGCATGACACCATACATTGGTGAAAGTGGCCTTGGCATAGTAGAGATAGGTGAGCTAGGGATGCCTTCAATCGACTCGAAGCGATTATCATAATTTTGTTCTAATCTACTCCACAATGTAGAAGTTGGCAGTGAATGTGTCAAGAACCGCTATAGTATATGCATTATACCGCGTGAGCGCATGGCAGCCCAGGAAGTTGCCAAATGCCAATACCAACAACTACAAGTGTTTTAAGTAAAATTAATAGTGTATTTATGATCGAATTATTTGATCTCATATACATATTTCACGTTCCATGGCATAGCAGTTACCAGAATGTATGATATATCTCTTAATTTTCCTAGAAATATTTTGGCAAACATGTTGTTAACCGTCACCTTTCTTCTAATCACTTCAAACATGCTTATGATTGGTGTATATCTAGTTCCTACTATTCTCCAGTTGTTCATATTGTTATCTACTAGATTGCAATTAGAATTTAACCAAAATAAGCTCTACACCAATGCCTTCGATCAGTTTTCATGATTGTCATAGCACCATCAATTGTCTTTTGAGCTAGCTTTGCTTTATGGTAGTCGAACAAATCCCACATGGTGCCTTTGCAATCCTCTGGAAGTTCACAACTCCTTTTCTATGTATGTCTTCCTCCTATTTCCCTTAATGCCACTGGTGCAGAACCGGCCTTTAGTGCCGGTTCGTAACAGCCTTTAGTGCCGGTTTGCCAACCGGCACTAAAGAGTGGGGACTAAAGCCCCCCCCCCTAGTACCGGTTCGTCACGAACCGGCGCTAAAAAGTGACACCACGTGGCACGAGCCAGTCCCGTGTGCGCGTAGGACATTAGTATCGGTTGGTAACACCAACTGGTACTAAATGTTTGGGGGGGATTTGGCTTTATTTTCCATTCCATTTTTTGTGTTTGCTGGTATTTCACGATACTAAAAATTGTACACGTTATGCATATATATAAATAGATTTTCTCGTACGTAGAACCGCATATATATATATATAGGCCTGGACTATTCTGTTACCGGTAACAGAATATTATTCTGTTACCCCAGTCCTATATAGGGCGCGATGCGTCTTACTCAAGGCCCAACCGTGGAACTAGCGCGTCACCACTCACCACCACCTCCCGTCCCTCCCACGCACCGCCCCTGCCTCCCGCACGCCGCCGCGCCATCCTCCAACCCCAACGCGCCGCCGCGCCGCCCCTCCCACCCCAGCGCGCCACCGCGTTGCCACCCTCATCCGAAGGCACCGCCACGTCCACATCTCCGAAACTCGCGCACTTTTACCGCCGGGCCACGAACTGGGCACCTCCCTCTTCACTGTGCCGGCGGTCGCCTTCCCAATGCGCGCCGGCAGCATGCCTTCCCCGCGTCGGCGGCCTCCCTCCCGACGCGTGCCGACAGCCTTCCTTCCCCGCGCCGTCGGCTTCCCTCCCATCGCGTGCCAACAGCCACCCTTCCCAGCGCCGGCAGCATCCCTCCCAAAGCACGTCGGCACCTTTTTTCCCCGTGCCGGCAGGGGGCAGCTTCCCTCCGAACGCGTGGCGCATTTTCCTCCAATGGATGTGCACAACTCGTGCCGCTACCTCCTGGTCAGCTGGTTCCCGTCGGCCTCCTCGCACCGGACAAATCCTCCAGCGGGACCTCGGACGGCCCGACGCACTCCCTCGAACTGTCGCGCGTCCTCCCTCGAATGGCCGGACTCGTTTACCTCCTCCAATATGCGCAGGTTGCTGCTCTCGTCTGCTTCCTCTTTCTTTTTTGAAATGAGTCTGCTTTCTCTCTCACGAGCGTGATGCTACTGCTCCTCTCAACTCTTAATTCTCATTATTTGCTGTTGCTCCCCTATATGAACTGCTGATGCTACTTCATCTCTACTTGTTGTGAAATAAGGTTTTGATTTCAGAGAAGTCGCAGAACACAAAGGAAAGAAGAGCCATGTTTTCTATTGTTGTTATTTTGTTGCCCTCATGGTGTTTACTGAAATGCCTACAACAACTTAAGGTGTTCTCTTTTGTTAAAATGAAGCGAATGTGTTGTACTACTGTTAAGCGCGGTCCTCCTCCCGAGCTCCTCCATGTGCATCCGCCTCCCAAGCTGTGCCATGAGCGGTTGCGCCTGCTCCGCCGTCCAGGCGACCATCATGCGTGCCTCCTGACCCCCGCTGTGAGGTCGCGGCCTCTTTCGCCGTCAGGTCACATCCTCTTCCGCCGTCAGATCGCAGCCTCTTCCTTCTGCTTGTTGCCACCTCCTGCTGCTACAGGTCGTGCCCCATCCCCCATTCTCACGTGATCGCCAACGAGGTATCCTACTACAATGCTGGTCACCGCCCCAGAACACTCTCTGGTTCATTTTGATCTACTTTTGCACATTTGTTCTTTATCTCACGAATTTTGTTATGTAGGAGGTGACCGATTGTTGATCCTAAAGTTTCATCACATGATTTTTTGTCTCTGAATTTTGCACCAATTCTTGACCCTGAAGCATCAATGCTTGAGCACTGATTTTTGTGTGTTAGGTGAGTGTACAGTGCATTGGGGTGCGTTTTTAGTTTATGTTCTGAGCAAAAAACTGACTACAAAAATTGTGTCATGAAAAGTTCATGTACACCTATTGAGATGGTTCAAAAATTAAAACTTTTAAATTTTAAAAAAAGGAAATCAGTTATTCGGTTGTGGAGGTTCTTTTGTCCTTGAAAGATATAAGAATTCAGCTTTTACTTGTTTTTCAGTTCAAATTTTGCGTCAAGCAGTTCGACAAGGGCGCATCCCTCAGTACTACGATGACGAGGCAGACAGCCGCCCTCTTTGTGACCTGCTGCTATTCCCAATCTTGCACTGGCGGACTAATGATGCGGGAGCTTCCCTATTCGCTACAACCCCACGTGGATCTCTCTCTTTCTCCTCTCTTAAATTCATTGAAAAAGTTGGTTGCTTGTTCTTGTTGTGTCTTGAATACCCTCAAGTTGTTTGATATTATTCCTATGAGAAAACTGATCCATAGCAGTTTTTGTTCCAGAGCTGTTCAAATTTCAGACTTACGTTTTGTGAAGGCAAGGACAAGGAGAAGCCTATGGATAACAGTTCGTGTGGAGCTTGGCCAGTTCCTCTGTTCATGTGTGAGCTTGCTCAGTTTGTCCATTTATCTCTGTTCAGTTCATGTAGAGGATCCCTCGAATTCACCTCCTCTCGTTCTTTATCAACAAATGATTTTCGCTATACGCAGCAAATTACAGTATGAGAGTGGGAGTTTTATATTGTACTCTCTGCCTGCACAATGCATTTTGTAGTGTTGGTAGCTGTAGAGATTTAAAAATGGTTTTATGTATTTTGTAATGTCGGTACTTAAGTAGAACATTAGTCCAAATCTTCAAATTTTATATAGTTCAAGTACATAAGGAACGTAAGGAACTTTAGTTAGTTTCTTGAATTTCGACTCCTTCAGTTTTTGTTCTTAACCAGTTTTTGTTCGAGTATATAAGGACTGACGCCATTAGTTTCAAAAAGGAGCTTCAGTAGATGTGGAGATTGGTAAAATCTAAAGTTCAACTATTCTGATGGGGCACTTCATAAAGCAAAGAAAAAAGAAAGCAGAGCAAAAGTGAAGAAAAATAAAAAGAAAACCAAAGTGGTGCTGAGAAGAAAATGCCTACTGTCCAGTAATACATTCCCTCATTAGTCTATGTTTATTTGTCGTGAGAATAAAAAAACAGTGGTACAATACATATTACGTGAGCTGTTCATATAAAAAAATGCCTCGGTTTGGGTAACATCAGTTCTAACTTCTATAGCTTGATAAATGATTAGAAGTCAATCTGAATTCATTTTGATCCATTCTCTTGTGATTTTAGGCTGAACTCCAATACTTGCATCCGCCACCCCAACACCGGCGTGTTCCCTCAGTCCTCTCTCGACAAATCCAACAGTACAGGTTCTCCGGTGCGCCAAGAATTGCCTGCGGCGATGCCAACATCATGGCCCATTGAGGAGACCTTGTGTATTCCACATAGAAGAAATATTGTCAGTTCATGAATAGAGAATTTATGTACCAGACTTAATATTAGTTCAATGCGTATTCTATCTTCAGTCCATGAAAAATCACAGAATAGTTGGTGTGTGTGCACAAATATAGTCAGTGCAAGTTTCAAAATTATGTAACTTTAGATATATCACCTGAAAAAGTAATGATTTGTAGCGAGTTTCTTCAAAATTCTGTAAAGTTTAGTATTATAGTGTGTGTTTTGAACTAAGAGCTATACTATATGAACTTTCTGTACTTTCTGGACTTGAAGCATTTTTTCTCATATATTAAATCAAGTGCATATATGAAATCTTGAACAAAATGCTCTATGGACTCTTGGACTATATTGTTGGAGAACTGTTGTTCGGTACCTAATGGAATTTGCACATAAAGCATTTTGTTCTCAGTTTTTGGGTGAAACGTTTGCTTCCTATATTGCATAGATGCTGCAGTGACCATAGGAATTTATTAGAATAATTTAATGTTTTTGTAGCTCACCTCTAATTTGTTTCTTTCTACTGCTCTTTCCTCTAACAATTTTGTTTCTCTCTATACTGCAGCATGAGGGAGGTTTGGACGGACGCTGATCACTAGCCCACTATGACGACGCTGATCACTAGCACGAAGGACACCAGCAGGTTGAGGATGAAGTCCATGACGTAGGCAATGAGGATGACCAAAACATGGAATCCGTAGACAAAGCAGCAACTGCAAGTTTAAATTTTCTGTCTATGGTGATTTGGTTGCTACTTCTTAAAGAAAAGTGTAATGACAGTTAGATGTTTGTGCAAGAAAGGACAAATTGTTTGAAATAAAAACATTCGATAGTGCTCTCTCTCCTGACTATTTTGGTTGATGTCCACGAATAGAGAAAAATTGTATGGGAATGTTTAATTATTACTAGCATGTAAGTTCAAAAAAATAAAAAATAGTTGGTTCGTCTATGGACCCGAGGAAAGTATGCTCAAAGAAAAATCACAACACATTTATTCGGGTAAAAAGTTATTTTAGTTCAGCTACACAAACCATGCGGGTTCAATGATGATGGTACCATAAGTTCGGACAAGAAACAAATATGAATTAAAACAGATAACTTTCACTTCTATAAGTTCAAGTGCTCATCCACACTCAAAAATTGAAGTTGGTAAAAGCTCAAAACGGTAAAAGTTCAAGTCGCAAAACAAAAGAAGTCCAGAACACCGTTTAAAAAAATAACTCTAAAAAAAGAAAGTTTTGTTTTATTAAAACATCATTCAGTTCAAATGGTATAAATTATGCAATTTCTGGCATGATGATACCATTGAGAAATTACGAGGAAAATTATATCGAAAATACAGAGTAAAGTCTAGTGTGTGAAACACGCTCAGTACAAAGCCATACAGACATCCATTCAAGTACTTTTTTCCGAACCATTCAAAACTAATGTGAAAAATACCTCAGTACAAACACACAAATAGATCAGTACCAGTACTCTGTTTTTCGACCGGAAAAACAGAACAATGGGTCTCGCCAATTACTCTTCAACGGTTACGAATTTGAGAAAACGTTCAACATGACTAAGTTTCGCATTTTTGATAGCTATCCAACGGTATATTATTTGCCCCATTTCGACAAACTTTTTAAAAAAACCGTGTTCAAAACCAATTTTAACCGTATTTGAATTCGTATTTAAACCATAAGGAATTAGAAAAAACTTTCTATATGCAAAAGTTGCATATTTTCCATAGCTTTCCAAAGCCGTATCATTTGTGTCAATCCGACAAACCATTTGCAAAAAACAGTGAAAAAAACATTTCGCCCAGAATTTCACCGTTTTTCAAATTACTTTTAAATCATATAGAATTTGAAAAAATAGTAGATATATGGAAGATGCGGATTTTCACTCGCTTTCCAATGCAATCTCATTTTCTCAATTCCGACAAACCGTTTGAAAATTAAGTCCAAAATACGATTCGCGTTTTCGGTTTTGAAAAAAATGGTTTTTTCAAAACTTCTCTTAAATCATAATTTTTTTGCAAAAACAAATTATAAGATTGTAATGTGGATGTCAAGATCTTTCCAACGATATATTACACACCCCATTTCGATAAAAAAATTGCAAAAAAAGTTGAACTAAAGAAGACGATTTTTAACAGCAACAGAAAGCATCAGTTCAA
>NC_041381.1:618005931-618011347 GCF_002162155.2 Triticum dicoccoides
TCTCACAACCAACACCATTAATTATTCACACATATACATTTATATACATATACAATTTATCCTACATATGTTGCCTTGGTGCCTATGGAGCACGATGACAAGTGGTTCATGGGGGCGGTAGCGGGTAATAGTATTCTCCTTTGGGATCTATGACCTGGTCGAGCAAAAATCCGGTTATTTTCTCTTGAAGTGCTAGTATGCGGTCCGATTGTAGGAGCTTATCCCGCACCTCTCTGAACTGTTAAGAAGGAGATCAATATGCATGTGTATTAGTTGTGTGACTAGATATCGATAATGGTGTGAATAGTGTTCTGACAAACGTACCCACTCCTGTCTATCACATCTGCTCCTTTCGGACGCCATCATGCGAATGTTCTCGCAAACGTAGAATGCACACAGATTATTCCCCGGCGCCTGCTTCAGGGCCTTTACGAGAATGGAATTGAATCAGATAATGATTAATCAAGCATGATAATTAATTAATGATATTGAAACAAGAATTAAAGAGATGGTAGCTAGCTAGTACTACTTAATTACTTACCTTTGGTCGATGCCAAAACAACTTTTTTGCCCATTTGCCTGGAGTCACCTTGATCAACTGTGCCCATGCCCTGCCCGCCGGCAAAGAAAATTAATAAAGGGGTTATTAAATAGTTCATATCAGAAAATGGTGAACTAATAATAGGCCGAGATATAGTTAATAATGATTGAAATTACCTGTTGACTATCCCCTTCACGATGGTGTAGTCTTTATCTTCTTTAGTTAGTGAGTCCAGTAATTCAACTTTTCCTTCCTCAACTTTAATGTCTTACAAGATCCAGTGCCAACTGCATGCGCACACGTTTGCATGTCTTAATTAAGCCGGCAAAGAAAAACAGAATTTGTAGTACAAGACAGTGTGATTCACGGAAAGTTGTAAGAAAGTAGTATATCTTCATTGGTATTGAGGCGCTTCAATAACTCTAGAATGCTTTCCTCTACACTTGCTTGATAAACTGGAAGCTTCCATATGTACTCATTAATGGTATTTGGGTTAATGAACCCAATGCCATAGCATCCAGATTTTTTCGTTTCATACATCTTCATCCTGCATATAATACCACAGAAAAGAATATAGTGAGGATAATTACATGTAATGATTGATCAAAATTATCACTACATAACTAGCTTGAGACTTAAATTACAGAAAGAAATCACTTACAGATAATAGCAACTGACGATAGACTTGTCGAGTGCGTCTTGATTGTATAACTGAAATAGTTCTGAATACTCAACGGCCATAGCTTTCTCATGGTAGTAATGCTCATGCTTGACATTCACCATGAGGGACTCTCGATTGGAAATATTGGTAATGTTCATGTACCATTGATGCAATTCATACATTCTCATTGGGAGGTCCTTGACCTTGTCTGGATGGACCAGAGGTTGGCCCCGGACATATTTCTGTTTTATTTCCGATTCTCTAAGCGGAGACATGGGCTCGATTTTGAGGAGTTGTCCAACAGAGATCTTGAGCATTCCAGCCTGCATTATATGCTCCTCCGTTATTACCTAATCGCCCTGCTGGGGAACGCTAACGGTTTGCCCACAATATATTTGGCGCGCGTACTCCTCTCATGTGCTGTTGGCACAACAAGCGGGGGGGGGGGGTCGCTTGCGCCGCCTGTTCTCCCAGCTGGGGAACGGTTTTCCCGCATTTTTTGCCAGCTGCTTGTTGGCTCAAGCTCGAGCTCGCTTCCTTCTGTAGTCGTGCTTGATGTAGCTTCCTGATTTGACGCTCATAGTCTGAGTCACCAGGATTGGGAGCTGGTGCTCTAGCCATAAGAATGAAGTGGTCAATCGTTTTCTCAGGCACTTTCTCCTTTGGCGGCGGTGCCGGTTTCGGTCCAAAATGGGCGTCCACTTGGGCCTGCACTATGGTTGTGTTTTGCTCCTTGGTCATGTCGCAAGGCCTCTGAGGAAGAGGAGCGAGGCTTGGACCATATTTATATCGCTTGTCTCTGCCTGTACTTCATGTACTACCTCGACTCATACCGCTACGCACCATAGCTGTGGCGTGTCTCTTCTGCTATTGCTGAGACGGCGGAGATGGCTGACTTGGTTGACGTTGTGCCGGACTTGAAGCAGGAGGAGTGGCCTGACGCTGTGCCGGACATGAAGGAGGAGGAGTCTGCTCAAGCGTTCGGGGAATTGGAGGAGGTGCGGACTTTGAGGAGGAGTCAGCTCACGGGTTCGTGGACTGTGAGGAGCGGGAGTCTGCTGACTCGGTGGCGGACTTCAAGGAGGAGTCGGCTCACGCGTTCGTGGACTTGGAGGAGCGGGAGTCTGCTAACTCTGTGGCGGACTTCGAGGAGGAGTCGGCAGACGACGCGGTGTCAGTGGACTTGGAAAGATGATGCAATCATTTCTCCATAGGATGATACGATGTACGGCCTCTCCTAGTGTGCGCTCGCCGTCACCTCCAGCAATGTCAACTGCTAGCATCGAATATGGCTCCACCACTTCATCAACCATGACACGAGCATAGCCCTCTGGAATCGGGATGCAATGGAAGGTTGCTTCAGGGGTAATTGTGAAAGCAACGCCGTCCGCCACCTTCATGGATATGTTCTTCATTTTGGAGTGTAGCTCACAGTTAGTGTTCTCTATGATGTCATCCACAAGGTGGTATTTATCCAGCAGTGTGTCGCCTGGGGCAGAACTAACGCTGCTTCTCGGCATGGATGGGACGGTGCTATCCAATGATGGACGATCATCCACTTGCTGTTGCCACTGCTGAGACCCCCTTTCCTGGCTAAGTGAGTCGATCTGCTACTACTGCTGCTGGAATTTGAGTGCCAAGTCCGCGTGCCTTGCTTATAGGCCTTGAAGGCATTCTGCGTCCTGCTTCCTCTGCTCCTCCTCCAACTTCCTCTTCTTCTCCTCCTCCATCTTCTTTCTTGCACGGGACCTGTAGTCGTTGTTCCAGTCCGAAAAGCCCTCATACCAGGGAATAACGCCCATGCCTCGTGTTCTTTACGGGTGTTCAGGATTTCCCAGGGCGCGCGTAAGCTCGTCGTTCTCTCTGTTGGGCATGAACACCCCCGCTCGAGCTTCTTCTATTGCATCAAGTATCTTTTGTTCGGCTCCTTTTAGACTTGCCTTCTTCGAAACCAGGCATGTCTTCGGGTCCAACGCCCCCCCCCATGCGCATAGAACCAAGTTCTGCACCTGGGGGGCCAGCTCCTAGTAATCGGAGTGACCCCTGCACCCTCCATCTCTTGCTGAGACTTATCCCACTTAGGCATTCCCACCGCGTAGCCACGTGGACCCAGCCTATGGAACTGCGTCTTTTTTGCGGCATTGGCCTTGTTTTTTATCAACCGTTCCTTAGATATTTCTGAATCCTTGAATTTCATGAAATCGTCCCAAGTGTTCTCTTTGCTTCTCCGGTGTTCCCGTGAATTCTGGAGTCTTCCTTTCTGCAGCGAGGTAGTTGGCCCATACAGTTTTCTTGTGGGTGTTGAATGCAATTGCCATCTTCTTAAGAGCAGCGCCCTTCACTTTGTCCACATCTGCTTTAGTGAAATAATCTGGTAGGGTGAAATGTTCCATCAGAGAATCCCAAAGGTCTTTTTTGGCTCTGTTGTCGACCCAAGTAACACCTGGACGTTTAGTCTTTGGCTCTTTCCATTCTTGAATGGAGATCGGGAGTTTGTCCTTCACAAGAACTTTGCACTGACGAGTCCACTTGTTTGCAATGTTCTTAGGCATCAGGGGTTCGCCACTAGGTTTGACGGATTCGATGTTGTACTTTACACCATCCTTCAACAATCTGCCTGGGCCTCGCTTTGTCCTGCTGTCTGTAGAAGCAGATTTGCTAGATCCGGAGGGCTGAAAGAAGGAAGATCGATTCGTTCATATATCTTAAAATATAAAAAAAACATGTGATGGTCACCAGATGCCTACTTATATAAATATACCTCGCCGATAGTCTTTGTTATTTGAAGATCAGCATTCTCTGTGTCATCATAAACATTGTTTGTGTCATCATAATCAGAATCATAGTTCATGACTTCATCAGCTCGGTCATCGAGATCGAATATCTTTTCATCACCCTCTCCGGTATTGTTCAGATATTGGGAGCCGTCATCTACTTCATTCAGGTCATCTAGCCTGCCAGGGCTGCATATGATGTCGAACAATTCCTCTTCTCTGTCTCTATCGGTATTGTCCTCCATAGCTTTTACTTAACTAATACAGAAGAAATATAGAACATATTCAAATTACAATGCATGGATGCAATCAATAAGGAAAAACTGAATCATATAGTACATAATCTCGAATATACATCATCGTCTCGAATAATATATATAATCTCGAATACATCGTCTCGAATATTATATATCGAATACATTACTCGCTAGATACCTAATAAATATCGACTACTACAGAAGAATCTAGGGCGCCACTCGCGGTTCCTGGGGCGCGGGCGGTGGACACTCAAAGAGAAGGAACCATCACAGGATCATATCTTTGGTCATCTGCCCAAAGAACCTGCCAAGTAGTCGAGAACCTGACATCGTCCATAGTAGCCATGTAGCGATGGACGTGCTCGTCTTCCTCCTTGACACGGCGACGCACCACGTCTGGCGGGGCCGGCTGCCTCTGCACCGAATGTGGCCCAAGCTAACTCCACCAAAGGAGATCAGGGTCGACGATAGGACCCGAGGCCGGGTTCCTCACCAAGCAGCGCCCCTCAAGGTAGCACCTCCCAGTACCAGCCCGGCGGAGCCCAGTCCCGGACATGGGTCCTCTGAAGCATGACGTCGTCACGAACGGGTCGACGGCGAGGATGCGGGCCGGGCATATCGTCGAGAACAAATACTATATGCCCGCAAAAAGTAACATTAATCTAACATTCTATATGCAAATTCTAACAATTTGACATTAATCTAATTCATCTAACTAAAACTAATTCTAAAATTTCTAACATTTCAGATTATATAACTAACATTTCTATAACATTTCTAATATGTCTATAACTAAAAAACATAAAAATTGCTAACATTTCTATAAATATTTCTATAAGTAAAAAACAGAAAAAAAAAATTATAACATTTCTAATATCTCTATAACTAGAAAACAGAAAAAAATTATAACATTTCTATATAACTAACATTCCTAAATATTTCGATAACTACAAAACAAAATAATTTCTAACATTTCTATAACTAAAAAACAGAAAAAATCTATAACTAAAACTCTATAATGTGTGTGTGTGTAGTATGTACATGTGTGTGTGTGTGTGAACATGGCGGCCGGGTGAGCTCACCGGCGAGGCGACGACACGGCGGCGACGACGGGGCGACGGGACGGGGCGGCGATGACGGGGCGACGAGACGGGGCGGCGACGACGGGACGGGCCATCGACGA
>NC_041381.1:618011871-618016830 GCF_002162155.2 Triticum dicoccoides
CGACGATGGGGCGGAGCGCGGCGACGTGGCGGCCGGGGTGTGGCGACGGGGACGACGGGGACGGGGACAGACGGGGCGGCGACGTCGACGGGGGCGGCGACGAGGGGCGGGGACGGCTGGGGTCGGCGATGAGGGGCCGGGACGGCGACGTCGACGGGGACGGCGTCGATCGGCGGAGGGCCACTACTAGGAAAAGGGCTATAGATGGGATAGGCACTAATTGGGCACCTGTCAGGTGGTGGGCCACTACTATATACTAATGGCGCACCGTTTGGTGATGCGCCATTAGTGTGGAAGACACTAATGGTGCACCAGACACACGGTGCGCCACTAGTAATAATTTTTTTCCATTTTTCCATACATACTAATGGCGCATGTGAGCGAAGTGCACCATTACTAGTTCTAACTAGTAATGCGCCAGTAATGTATTCTTTTTTTATTCTTTTTTTGCAAAACTACTAATGGCGCACCGTATCACAGTGCGCCATTACTAGTTTAAACTAGTAATGGCGCACTATGACTCGGTGCGCCATTATTATATATATATTTTTTACTTTTTTGCAAAACTACTAATGGCGCACCACCTGCAGGTGCGCCATCAGTAACCAGGCATACTAATGGAGCATTTGCAGGTGGTGCGCCATTAGTAACCTGGGACCCCAACAAGATATTTTGGACAGCCACACCTACCCACTCACTTTCCCCACTTCATTCCCTCTACCTCCTTCTCCAAGCTTTCGGCTGCCTCCTCCTCCTCACCTCATTTGCACCATAGATTCATCAAAATTAAGTGGTGAAATTACCTTTTTTGATAGGTAAGTAAGGGGAAAACTATCTTCATGTTGTAGATCTACTTTTTTTCTCCCTAGCTCGCTCCAACAACGTGCACATGCACTTTTTGTGGCCTAGCTAGATCTATGTATGTTTGTGATGTTGCATATGTTTGTGGTGTTGCATATATGTTTGTGTTTGCAGGTACCGGTATTTGAAATGCGATAGTTGCCAATATTTTGCCGGAATGTTGATTCATTTCCGTTTCGGCGACAATTTTGGCACTATGCATTCTTTTTGGTCCTATTTTTAGGGAAGGTCATGCCAAAAAAATTCTTGGTTCTAAAATATCGTTTTGCTCTACCCCGCAGGCGACCATGGTCCGCACGATGACCGAAGGCATCATGAATAGGTTTTTGAGCTCTGCGAAGGCCGAGATGCTTCAAAAAAACGAGACGGAGATAAGATGTCTGTGTCGAAGATGGAAGCTGAAGAGCCTTATTGCGGACCTGGATTCTGGGCAGGTGCGGGACCACCTGATCTTGCGTGGTTTCATGGATGACTATGAAGTCGTCCATGGGGGCCGGGCAAGAAATGTGGAAGGGCAACAAGACAACCACCACGGCGAGGGCGGGCGAGAAGACGAAGAATCTCTAGGACATGATCATGACGGTGATGCTGTACACAGTTATCATGTAGAAGATGTCGTACATGATGATGAGGAAGATCAAGACGAAGGGCATGATCATGAAGATGAAGATGCCGGAGCAGACAATGATGGAGGCTGGGTGCAGGACCCTCATATTCAAGAGCTGCTTCTCAAGCAGACGGATAACGCAAGAGCTGCCGCCCGAGAGAAAGCCAAGCTAGATCAACTGGAGATAGACGCGGTTACTCCATTGTATGAAGGATGCAGACCCGAGGATACCCGCCTGAAAGTAACGCTCATGGCTCTGGAGATGAAGGTAAAACACAAAATGACCGACGCATGCTTCGACGAGAACATGTCATTCTGGCACGAACATCTTCCCAAGGGGAACAAGTGGCTGACCAGTTTCGAGGAGGTGAAGAAAATCGTGTGTCCTCTGGATTTACCGCACGTTAAATACCATGTGTGCATGAACAATTGCATCATTTATCGGGACGAGCACGCGGAGTCTACCATATGTCCAGTGTGCGGCGTCACTCGATACAATAAGAGGAAGAAAGCTCCTCGAAAATCGGTGTGGTACTTTCCGATCACTCCTCGTCTGCAGCGGTATTTCGTGGACCCTCAGGTAGCAAAGCTCCTGCGTTGGCATGCGGATAGGGAGGAGAAGAAGCGGGAAGATGACGGAAATGATCCGGAGATAAATAAAAAAGACAAGATGCTGAGTCACCCTAAGGATGCGAGCTAGTGGCAAGCGTTGAACTTCGAATAACCAGAATTTGGGAAGGATCCAAGGAACATCATGCTGGGCGCGAGCACCGATGGAGTCAATCCGTTTGGCAGCCGAAAAAGCACGCATAGCACCTGGTCTGTGTTTCTGTGGATGTACAACCTTCCCCCCTGGTTGTGCATGAAGAGGAAGTACATTCACATGAGTATGCTAATTGAAGGGCCGAAACAACCAGGGAACGACATCAATCTGTATCTGGGGCTGCTGAAGGGGGAGCTAGGCATGTTGTGGAAAACGCCAGCCAATAAGTAGGACGCCGCAGAGAAAGAACATTTCCCTATGAGAGCCGCACTGCTCACGACGGTGCACGATATCTCGGTTACGGATATCTCGCGGGGCAGGTAGTCCACGGATTTTCTGGATGCGTAAAGTGCATGGATGACACAACGTATCGCCAGCTAGATAGAGATCCTGGGTCTTCAAAAATCGTGTTCATCGGACATCGAAGGTGGCTTCGCAATGATGACCCGTGGAGGAAATGCAAGGATCTGTTCGATGGTGAAACTGAACCCCGAAAACGCCCGTGTACGAGGGGCGGCGAGGAAATAGACGAGCTGTTGAAAAATTGGAAAGATTGCCCACTGCCGGGAAAGAAGCAAAAGGCGCCAGAGCTGCTGCTGAAGGTATGGAAAACGAGGTATGTTTTCTGGGACTTGCCGTACTGGAAGATCCACCGTGTGCCTTACAGCCTTGATGCCATGCATATCACGAAGAATGTGTGCGAGAGTCTGCTTGGTACCCTGCTCAACATGCCAGAGAGGACCAAAGATGGGTCGGAAGCAAGGGCAGACTTGAAATCAATGGGCATCAGGAAGGAGCTTCATGGTAATGATGATGATGATGATGATGGTGATGATGATGATGAGGCGAAGCAGGACACAGAAAGTCATCGCAAAGGTAAAAAGGCCAAGAAGACCGGAAATGACTACCCTCCCGCGTGCTTCACTCTAAGTCAGGAGGAGATCGAGCAGTTTTTCACCTGCCCCGTAGGAGTAAAACTTCCTTACGGTTACGCGGGGAAGATAAGCAGATACCTAGACCCAGCGAAGCAGAAGTTTAGCGGGATGAAGTCTCACGACTGTCATGTGCTGATGACGCAGATACTTCCAGTTGCAATCCATGGGATCATGGACGCGCACGTCCGTGAAACGCTATTTGGCCTATGCAACTTTTTCGACGTCATCTCTCGAAAGTCGATTGGCGTGAGGCAACTCAGAAGGCTATAGGAAGAGATCGTGGTGATACTATGCGAGCTTGAGATGTACTTCCCGCCCGCATTCTTCAACGTTATGGTGCATCTGCTGGTCCATATCGTGGAGGATACCATCCAGCTCAGGCCGACGTTCCTGCACAGCATGATGCCGTTCGAAAGGATGAATGGTGTCATCAAAGGATATGTTCGCAACATGTCACGTCTAGAGGGAAGTATAGCCAGGGGCTTTCTGACCGAAGAGTGCATCTCCTACTGCACGAATTATCTACGCATGAAGAACCCCGTTGGTCTGCCCGTCAACAGGCACCTTGGCAGGCTCGCTAGATGGGGTCACCGTGAGAGTCACCGTGAAATGCATGTCGACTTCGAGGGTCGACTCGCCGACTTTGAAAGAGCAAACCTAGTCGCGCTACAACACATAGACGTGGTCGATCGTTGGGTGGTAGAGCACAAAACCTTTATTGAGAAGACGTACAATGACCAAGGCCAACAGAGGATGAATGGAGATATAATCAAAGAGCACAACTCATGTTTCACGCGTTGGTTCAAGCAGAAGCTTCTGTCATACCCTTTACATGAGGATTCTTCCACGGAAGAACAACTCATATTCGCCTTGTCACAGGGCGCTGAGCACAACCTGATGACCTATGAGGCGTACGATATCAATGGCTACACATTCTACCCCGAGAACAAGGACATGAAGAGCGATGGTTATCAGAACTCCGGGGTAACGATGGAATCCTACACCGGTAACGACAAGGACAGATACTACGGAAGGATCGAGGAGATCTGGGAGCTGAGCTACGCTGGAGAGAAGGTCCTGATGTTCCGTGTCAGATGGGCCAAGAGCGTCCTAAAAGAAGACCGGTATTTCACCACCATGGTTATACCCGAAGCCAAATCCAAGACCGCGGGCGCAAATGTCACCGCGAAAAATGAGCCATGGGTACTGGCTTCCCAAGTGGACCAATGCTTCTTCATTACTAACCCGCCAAAGCCCAGTCGTGTTGTCGTGAGGAGAGGCAAAAGGAAGATCATCGGAATGGATGGAGTAGCTAATGAGCAAGACTTCGACAAGTACGACGACCCGAAGATCAAACATGACGACGACGATGAAGTAGCAGCACACACCACAAGAAGAAGCAGGACCACCCTACCTAAAGGATGTCCGTTTCACAGAAGAACTCCATTTGCGAAAAAGAAGGGCAAGAAGATTGTGAACAGATAGCTAGCTAAGATCGATTGTATTTAAATCGTAGCCTTCATTTCTCGATTGTATTTCATGGGCACTTTTTGATATCATGAATATTTTATATTTCATGGGCACTTTTTGAATTCATGAGGACACTCGATCTCGACCCCCCTCCATCTTGATCTGGATTCCCCCTCCATCTCGATCTTGATCCCCCTCCATCTCGATCGCTATCCTCCTCCATCTCGATCTCGATCCCTCCCCCGCTCCACCACCGCCGACGAGCACCCCCCGCACCCGCCCCCGCTCCACCGCCGCCGACGAGCACCCCCCGCACCCTTCCC